>NC_089693.1:18008333-18356666 GCF_031753505.1 Anomalospiza imberbis | reverse complement strand
CAAAAGGAAAGTTGCACTATTGGGGTCTCCTCTCCTTTATTCCCATTGTGATGGGCTCCTCTGCTGCTGTGTCTGCCGCACAGACACTCCTCCCTCATCCCAGTGTGAACTGGGAGCACGGGAACTCTGCCTGGAGTCGCTTCTCCTGTTCCTGGTCAGAACCTGGGCACTGTTACAGTGTGATCCTCATCCCCCCTGAGCACGGGGAGGGCTTGGAAAACGCAGGCAGATCCATTTGGATGTGCTGGGTGTGGGAAAGCAGCGTCTGGCAGTTATCAGTGCTTGGGAGGAGATAACGGCTGCATTCCGGAGACTGGGGGACTCCACAAACCCTGTTGGTGTCAGGGCAAGGGGCTCAGCTCTGCACTGACACCTCTCAGCAGGGCACTTGTGCCTCTCGGGGGCACTGGGGGCAGGGCAGCCCCTCCCTGTGCCCCGTTGTGTCCAGGTGCAGAGCCAGCTCAGGGACACCCCGGCTTTGCATGGGGCACAGCTGGACAGTGCCCACCTCACTCTGCCATGTCCTGGACCAGCTCTCCCAACAGCCCAGGAGATGAGAGAAAAGATAATGATGCCTGGCTCCGTGCAGCTTTTTTAACAATAGCAAACCCACTTTCATTAAGCACAAATTCTTGATACTTCACCTTTCCCCCTTCACTTTAAAGAACTAATGCATGCACAAGATACCCTTCTATTAATAACAAGAGGAATATATTTTTCCATCTCTATTTTCCTGTGAATCGTGGGGAGGGCAGGAGGAGGGACCAGTCTAGACTGCAGATGATGGTCTGTTCTCCTTGATGCCCATACAAAGCCACTCGTATCGTGCTCATTTAGCTGTGGATGCTCTTGGAATGACAAGCAGTGCCTAGCAGACAGAAGGACAAGCTGGAAGGGGTGGCAGGCATACAGGTTGGACTTGTGAGCCATCCTGAGCTGAATTCTCCATACCTTGATTTCTCCAGCTTTAAGAAAAGGGGTGATGGTGCTGCCAGGGGCCATGGAAGGTGCTGGGGGACTCTGTAATATTTTAAGGTAACAGCAGATGCCAGAGGAGATACCAGCAAGGGTGGGGTTGGTCTCTACCAGACAGTTTCATGAGGATTTCTTTGGGATTCTCCTTTTCTGTGTAGTGCTGTAGATTTGGTCTTACCTATTGTCCATCTTTTATCAGGACCCCAGAAAGCAGTGGATCAGTGTACCAACAGGGGATTTCTGAATCATCAGTTCCTGTGTCTTGATAAGGGAAGAGATTACCAATACTCTCCAGTTCCATATATGGTGCTCTATTGTCTTGGCAGGTTTAGAACTAGGCTGAATAAAGATGGGGGAAAAAGCTTGCATGGAGAGGCAGGCAAGATGGATTTTACCTTTATGTCCATAAATGAGACTTGTGCAGCCCCTGCATGGGGTTTGGAGATGCTCTAAGAAGAAAATGTTCCATTTTTCCCTCACCAGTCATGTGTACTGCAGGGTGTGCTTCTCTTTTCTTTGGGAATGTGTGAGTCTTGACTTCAGTAAACACTCCCAAATACCTGGTGTGGCACAGGAGCTGCAAGGTGTGGCAGCTCTGCAAAACATCCCTGTCCTGGCTTAGGACAATCCCTTAGGCTGGGTGGCTGGTGGATCTTGAGGTGATGTCTTGTGACCCTTGGCTTTTAGTGCAAACAGCAGTGTGTTCCATGCCAGTCCTGGTCAGGGCAGCTCCCCGTGCGTGCTGTGGCTGGGACATCCAGGCCTGTGCCACAGCTGGGAATGGAACAAAAGAAGCACATCTGGCTCACAGATGTGCTTCAGTCAAACTCCAGGTGTGTCCATGGCTGCTGGCTAAACCCTGAGTGCTTCTGGACAGCTTTTGGGGCTCAGTTTGTGAAACCACAGGGAGAGTTGCACTATTGGGGTCTCCCCTCCTGTATTCCCATTGTGGTGGGCTCCTCTGCTGTGTCTGCAGCACAGGCACTCCTCCCTCATCCCACTGTCAGTTCCACTGGCTCTCCTTGCCTGCAGATCCTGGTGGGAACTTGGGCCCAAGCCTTCCAAACCAAGGCAACCCCTTCTGCAGCATGAGCAGGAATTTGGGCTAACAGTGGCAGCTGTGGGTATGGCCTAGGACTCCTGCTTTCCAACAGGGGATCTGGAAGCCTCATTTGCAAGTAAATTCACACAGCCAAATCTGCACTGCAGACAAAAAAAGATTTGCCTTGACATCATCTGCCCTGCTCTGCGCTCCGCAGTCAGTCAGGAGAGCAGAGCACAGCTCCAGCCTCTCCAGCTCAGCAGAATTAAGGCTAAGCTTCATCATGAGCTCATGCAAGCTGTTCCCACCCCAAATAATTGGCTGCTGCATGCTTTGTGTCTGTCTAGCCATTGCTGCATGTGGGTGGGTGTGTTGTGTGTGTGTGTGAATGAGTCTGCTGTGGAAATGAATGCGTAACATCGGGGGTGCAGCTGATAATAAAGTGCCTTGGGAATGCTGGGAGCAGTGTAAGGCAGAGCTGAGCCCCTCAGACACCTGCACAGAGATCCCTCTGCCTGCTACCACAGCATGGGCATTCCCACTTCAGACCACCACCACCTCTCTTTTGCTCTTCCTCCCACCCTAAACCCCCTCAGAAGGGTTTCCACCCTGTGTTTCCTATAGCTGGGATGTAAAAGCAGGACAAAAAGCAGTGTAATTTCTCCAAAGCTCACCCACCCCCCATCAGCACAAGCCTCTTTGCAGGTGAAGAGGAAATGCCAGAGGTGCTGGTGTGTCCATTGGGATGGGAGACAATGCGATCCATGAGCGTGGCTGTGGGAACACTGCTGGATGAAGTCAGGGATGAAACCCCTGGGGGGCTTGGCAGCTGTTCCGGGGTATTGCTCTCACAGGGCTGAGCTGTTCACAAGCACTTCCACTGCAATCATCACACACTCTCTCAGGAGTGGCAGGCCAGCAGCATTTCTGCCCTCTCTCCCAGATAAGAGGGGCAGAGACAGGCTGTCAAAGAGCTCAACAAGGTGCCAGGAGTTGGGCCCTCCCATTTCCTCAGCCTGGCCCAAAGCTTCCAGCCCTGCTTTCTCTCCACACCCCCATGCCCAAGATTTTTCTGGGGAAAGGGCAGCTCTTTGAAGTTAGGTCAGTGGAAACTTGTGCCTGCCCCAAACTGGGATCCTAAGATCTTCAGCCCAGTTAGGGAAAAAGAATTCCTGTAGTGGTATGGGTCAGAGAGGGGCACAACTTTGCTACAGCTGGGCACAAGAGGAGAGCAGAGAATTCTTCACAAGCTCTTGCAAAACTTGCTTTTCCTAGGCAAAGTATGGCCCTGGCTGGCTCGGGGAGAGGAAGGGAAGGTATTCCAATAAAGGAGTTTTGCAGTAATATAAACTACCTAGATCATAAAACCCCATGGCTTTGGCAGAGCAGCTCGTGGCCTTTGCAGGCAGGCAGGTGACACTGTGAGTAAGGGCTTTGCAGTTCAGATACTCCAGCTTTGCTCAGCCCCTGCCCTGGAGCTGCAGTGGTTCTGCTGCATTTCCCTCAGCTGCAGGGCTGGGTGAGATCATTCCTCCACACATTCTTGTGGATGCAGGAGTGTTGATCACCATTCCTGTGAAATGAGGCTCATTAGCGGAGCCAAATTGCCAGGTGAGAATGGCCCTGGGGATGAGTTTCCCCCCTTGGAGGCACCTCAGGCCGTGTGTCCTGTACGGGAACCCCAAATTCCATCCAGGCCCTGTGCTGGCACTGCATGGGACCTGCTGGTGCTGCACTGCTGTCGCTGTTGCCAGACTCCTCTCTCAGCTTGGTGCTTGTGCAGTGGCTCTTCAAGGCAGGATTCAGCCAGCCTGGGGCTCTCTTGCTACAGTGGAAGTGGTTCAGAGCCCTGAATTTTCTGCTCTTTGCCCACAACAGCTATTTCTGATTCAAGGATGCCTTTCCTGAAGGAGATCCCTAATTTACTCTCTGAATATCTAATGAGCTAATATGGCTTTGGATACACTTGAGAGCAGAGCTGATCTGCTCCCTGCTTTCCCTGGCCTCCAGTCCAAGACCCTCTGCTGTTCCCCACTGCAGTGACTTGAGAGCTTTCCCAGGTACCCTCACCACTGACCCATCTTCCTGCTCCTCTTCTTCAGCCTCCCTGTGGCCTCCCAGTGCCAGGGCTCCCAGCTGGGCTGAGGCACAGCACAGACATTTCTGCTGGTGTGAAAGAACAAGAGCAAAGCCCTGGCTCTTGCCTTATTCTGAGCTCAAGCAGGAATGGATTAACTAAAAGGAAGAAAACCACAGAAATCATGTCATCAGGATGGAAGTGCACGAGTTCCCAGCCAATTTATGTGATATCCCAGCACATCCCTGCTGAAATCAAAGGCTGAGCCTGCTGCAGTGGCCTTGAAATTGGGTCCTGTGTGTGCAGAAGGAAAAACTACAAGGATGTTTCATGTTTTAGGGAAGAGGGCCCTTTGAGAGTGTGTTCTTGGGAAAGCTGGAATTCATTGAGACACTGCTGCCATCCTACATTCCCAAAACAGGGCAGGGAACAGACTTGCCTCTAGGCACCACAACCAAAGGATAAGACTTGTCTTTTCTTTTAAGGCACAAAACTTAAAAGCCTGGAATTGTCTTTTGTGGCTGTGACTCTCAGATCCCAGAGCATGTTTAGTTTCTTTTAGGGTTTCCTTTTCTGAACTCAGGACCACAAGTAGATTTTTTAGGCTGGTGAGGAGGGCAAAGTGCTCGGCTCACAGTTCCATGTGGTTCTCTGGGCTCAGGCATTGAACAGAGCCTGTGCTGAGTTCCTGCCTTGAAGTTTGGATTTAAAATTGAAAATAAACCCTTACACCACATTTAGTGGTACCTTCAGTGGCCAGGGAAGGGTTTGGCTGTCACTGCCTTGGAGCAGCTCCTGTCCTGCTGTGGTAACCATTTACTGTGTCAGCATGTCTCACATCTAAAGGCTGTGGCAATTATGTGTCCCAAACTCCTTACAGAGGTTGTTATTTCACATTGCCCTTGTAGCTTGTCTGAGCCTGATGCCAAAGTGGAAATACAAGGGGGTGTTGTTATTTGTTGGGTTTTCATGGCTCTCATATCTGCTCTGCCCCAGCTGTGTGTAGGAATAGCTTTGTCATATTCCTGTGAAATAGCAGGGAGATCTATTCCCAGCTTATGGCTGGAATAGGAATATAGAGAAAAAACTCCTTTATTTCCTCTTGGGTTGCTCATGCAGACTGAACCTGAGTGCTGCAGACATCACAAGGAGCTGTCCTGCATGCCCCTGCAGTGTCCCTTTCCCAGCCTGTCCCTCTGGCAGGCTGGAGCCTCCTCATTCTGTATTGATGCATCAAGCTTAATTTATTTCTGAAACAACTTGTTTCTGGCAGGTTGTTCATTCTAAAAATATATTTATTTCTAATTGCTGAGCGGAATGCTTAATGAATTCTTCCTTCCCAAGAACAATTAATCAAAGAAATGATTTGGGGTTGGCACTTGCTCCCCCAGGGCTCAATGGCTTTGTTCCATTGACTTAAATAGAGCAGGGCAAGTCCAGCCCATAGTGGAAAAGATTTATCTGAGCATTTTTCATGGTGCCCATCACTGTTTGTCTGCCTGTCCCTGGCACTCTGTGTGTTGGAGGAGCAGCACTGCACAGCAGGGTCACAGCAAGTTTACAGAACCCCCCCTTATCCTGGTGGGGTTTGGGATGCTGAGGAGAGAAGGGGCTGCAGCTCCAGCTTGCTCTAGAAGGTTTCTTGATGGGAACAAATGGCTGGAGAGGACTCTGTGGGTCACAGACCCTGCAAGTTTTGATAAAGGAGAGCCCCCTGGGAATCCCCACCACACCACAAGTCAGAAAGTTTGCAGCATGTCCTGGAAAGAGCAGGAGAGATGCAGCAGCATCCCAGGTCTTGGCAGTGGGCAGGGGGTGCTGCGTGGAAGTGTCTGGAGCACATGCTCCCATGCTCCTTTCCAGGAGTGTGTGTAGCACATTCCATGTCACACAGGCAGGTGAAAAGCCCAATTTCCTCCTACCAGTCTGACAGGAGGGGAAAGGCCTTAAATGTCCTGAATGTGGCCACTGAATTCTTTCTATTGCCTCTAATTGTGATTCAGAGCATCCTCTGTGGGCAGGTGTGCGACACTGTCCTTTCTGGGGAGGATGTATTTTACACCTCCACTGTGTGAGTTTTTCATTCTGCTGTCCCCGGGTGTGCACCAAGCCCTGCTCCTTCTCCCTCAGTCTCCTGCCCCCCTCAGTTCCTGCTGGGTTTCCTCATTCCAGTCAGCCCAGCACAGGAACATTTGGAGGGACCGTACCAGTACCAGCTCCTCAGGACCTGGAAGGGCCTTTGGGGGATCTGAAGCTCAGAGCTGAGTGCTCTTCACACTCTGGATTGGATGTCAGCATTCCTGCTCTCTCCTCTCTGTTCTGTTGAGGGAGTGAAGCCCTCTGCAATATCTACCCCTCTGTGCCTCAGTTTCCCAGCTGGCAGATGCTGGTGGGGAGACTCAGCCTCCTGCCCTAAAAAGCTTTGAGGTCAAAAGGAAGCCAGTCTCTGGGGAGCTCCTCAGTGCTTCAATACAGGCAGTAATTAATTCAGCAGCCATGCCAGGGGGAGGGATAGTGGATTCACGTGGATGCCTTAGGTAAGCACAGCCTCAAGTACAGTATGTTTCTTCTGAGACTGAAAATAATCAGAAGCAATTGGACTTTTTTTTTTTTTCCTTAACTGCTGCATTTTTGGAAGGTGATTCATCTCTTGTCTGGGGTCTGGGCTACCTGAATAGCCCCAAGATCCCAGCAGCATTAGTCTTTTTGAAGATTCATTGTGCTCCATTGCAGCCTGAATAACTCATTACAAACAAGAGTGATGTGAGCAGCAGGAGAGCTGGGCAGGAGAAGCATATTGTGCTTTGGAAGCTGAAGTACACACAGGCCGTGCCTCGTTACCTTTTCAGGTGCCTTACTCCTTCCACCCCCCTCCTTCCCCATGGAAAGAGGCTCTGGCATCACTGGGTGTGAGCCTTGTCTGGAACAAGGTGCCAGCAGGGACATTTCCCACCAGGGCTAAAGCAAGGATGCAAACCAGTGAGGATTCCCAGAAAGTAATGTGGATCACGAGGAGCTGAAGGTCTGAAACACAACCTAGTATGAGCTCCATCCATCCCAATCCATGCTCCTTAAACATTGCTCCTTTGGCACTGCCTCTAAGGCCTGAGCCATATTCATTGGGTGCAGAAAATCCACATTAAAACCTGGCCATCCCTGTTGGCCAGAGTGTGTTTAACCCCAAAGCCACACCTGGGAAAGAAGGGATTTGCCCAGGAGTGACCCCTCTCCTGCAGTTCTTCACCTGTGCCGTGTAACCCTCAGGGCTGTGGGGAGCTGTCCTTGCCGGGGGTGACAGCCACATGCAGCCAGCACCTTCTGTCACTCTGGCTTTCCCTGTCCTCGCTGAACATGTGCTTTAGGAAGTTTGGATCCTTTAGAGGGAGGCAGCTTTGAATATGATCATTCCAGCAGACCATTGGAAACCCCCAACTGCTTTCTGTCACCTCTTTGTGGCAGCTTTGAGCATTCCTGTGCTGCCATTAGCCAGGACAGAGGTCTGGCTTTCCTCCCTGCCCCATCTGGCATGGCCAGGGCTCACCCAGCAGGAATGTGTGCACGGTGCTGAGGTCTGGCAGATGCTGTTGCCTGTCTCAGACATAAATCCTGGGAGCTGTGCAAGTTGGAGAGAGGCTGAGAAAGCACGTGTGCCTGGGAGCAGAGCTGCAGTAAATCATGCAGCTGAGCAGCAGCTTCAGGTTTGATCCATCCTCCCGGTGCTTTCTGGGCTTTCCTTCTGGGGTGGCTGATGTGACTGGCCCAGGGCTGAGCTGGGCACACACACAGATGTGGTAGCTGGGTGAGTTACCTGTGGGGATGGTTGTGCTGGTGCTGCATGCTTCAAAGGTTATGGCAGGTATCCCAAACTTGGGCTCTGGAGTCTCGAGGAGAGTCTGGATGTTGGAATGATCATAGAATATCAGAATGGTTTGGCTTGGAAAGGGCCTTAAAGCTCATCCCATTCCACCCCTGCCATGGGCAGGGCCACCTTTCACTATCCCAAGGTGCTCCAAGCCCCATCCAGCTTGGCCTTGGACACTGCCAGGGATCCAGGGACAGCCACAGCTTCTCTGGCACCCTGTGCCAGGGCCTGCCACGCTTACAGGGAACAATTCCTTCCCAATATCCCATCCATCCCTGCCCCCTGGCAGTGGGAAGCCATTAAGGGACCCCACTTCCCTTTGGGGGCCCTGTGAGTCCCAACCCTCAGGAGTGGGACACAGCAATGCCCAGGAGGAACATTTTTAGCATCTCGGGTGGTGGGAAGTCTTGTTCTCAGCTGGCAGATGACTTAGCAGGGTTTGTCACTTCCCTGGGGACAACTGCAGAGTATGAGGGCATAAATGTGTCAATGCAAGGCAGAAAGCACTGCAGTGTCCCCTCCACACCCCCACTCCCCAAACTGTGATTCTTACCTAGTTGTGTGACTCATGTAATTTCTCTGCCTTATTTTGGTATTTAATTTTAGTAAATTAGGCTTCCTAGTGGTGAGAGTGACATCCTCAGCTCACATAAACCCATATTATGTCAAGACAAACATGTCAACACAAAATAGTTTAGAAGTCAGCCTGTCATCCCTGTGACTTCCCAAGGAGATGAGTGTGGAAGGTCCCTGGTGTCGGTGACGTGTGTCCTGTGCCACTCTTGGAGCAGCTCTGAACTAAGAGACATCCCCAGAGCCCCCTGCCCTGGGCTGAGCCCCAGCCTGGGCAGCAGGGCAGGGGGGGTTCTGCCCCTCTCAGGTGAAACCCCACCTGCAGAGCTGCCCCAGCCCTGGGGCCCAGCACAGCAAGGACCTGGAGCTGCTGCAGCCAGGCCAGAAGAGGCACCAGGATCATCAGAGGGATGGAGCAGCTCTGCTGGGAGAGCTGGGATTGTTCACCTGGAGAGGAGGAGCTTCGGGGTGACCTCACTGTGGCCTTGCAGTGCCTGAAGGAGCTGACAAGAGAGATGGTGAAAGACTTTGGACAAGGGCCTGGAGGGACAGGACAGGGTTAGATGGGATATTGGGAAGGAATTCCTCCCTGGGAGGGTGGGGAGGCCCTGGCACAGGGTGCCCAGAGCAGCTGTGGCTGCCCCTGGATCCCTGGAAGTGTCCAAGACCAGCTTGGAGGACCCTGAGCTAGTGGGAGGTGTCGCTGCCCATGGCAGGGGGTGGCACTGCGTGGGCTGTAAGGACCCTTCAACCCAAACCACTCTGATTCTGTGATGATATGATAGATATCATATCTATCCTATATATCATACATAACTACAGCATCTAGAGACAATCATTTTCGTTCCTGTCCCTGTGTACAAACCAAGCCCTTCCCCAAACCAGCTCAGAGCTCCCTGGTGCAGGTCCTCTCTGCCTGGGGTTTGACTCATGGATGGTGGATGTGGGCCAGGGCCTGAACTTCATCATGTCACAACTTATGCATGTCTTTAGGCTTTAATCCTTCACATTCCACAACATGTTCCTGATGGCTTGGAGGCTGCAGCCCTTATTGATCCATCCCTTCTCTACAGCAGCAACATATGGCACGTTTCCATGGCAATGGGTCCCCCTGAAGGGGCTTCCTTCCCTTCCTCACTTTATTGGTCTTTTTCATTATTAAATCATCAGAGATAAATGCACACAGGAGAAGGGTCAATGTGTGGATCAATGGGCAGCAAACAAAGAGGAACTTTTCCATATTCATACAAGCAGGAGATTTCAGGAGATCAAACAGTGCAGAATTGCCAGGCCCTGAGGTGGCAGCTCATGCATAATGTATTCTGGGAACTCAGCAATCAATACACATCCAACACCTTGGAGATAGACCCCGAGGATTCAGCTGCAGGTGGGCAGGGACAGGGGAATCCACAAATGTTTGTGAGTGCAGTAGGGTGGGGAATGAAGAGAGGTTAACTCTGCTTTGTGCTAGCCCTACAGCTTTGGCTCAATGCTGCAAACAGAGAGTGGTGCTGAATTCTCTGCCCGTGGAGGGGGTGGGGTGAGAGGTTCCTTCCTTCTGGTGGGGTCTGGTGAGCCAGCCATGGAGTGAAACCTGCTTTGTGCAATGGTGTGACCCAAAATGGTCTGAGCTTCCGTGGGGACAGGAGTCCTGCGGACATGGGGCTGATGGTGGCTGCACTGCCTTGCCTCCCTTCCCAAGGAATCCTGTAAACCTCCCAGGGAATCTGCACCATTCCATCCTCAAATGGTGTCTCCAGCCCCTGCTGCAGTGAATTCCCACTGCAGGACAATTTATATCCGTGCTCACCTCGGTGGTGCTGTGAGAACAACAATAAATTGTCTGGGTTCAGTGTATAAATGCTGCTCCTTTGGGCCTTCAGACAGAGAGGGGATAAGCTTTCCTAGGAGTAGTACCATAAAAATTTCACTGCTTCTGCAGCTTGTTGCAGGGGAATTCTCCATCAGATATTAATAGCTGTGTCCAAGCAAGTGAGAAAATATTAATAATGCTGCTTTAGTCAGAAATGGGATGTGTGCTCTATTGGCCTCCATGCTCCAAATTTAGAGCCGGAACAAACCGAGTCTCTTGTGGCTATCTCTGGTTCTGTGAGAGAAATGAAATCTTGTTTATTTTTACTTTTCTGGGAAGACTGGCTTCTAAGTATAGATTTAAGATAGGCTTTAATTTGTTAGGCTGGTATCTGCAGGCAGGAAGGCAGCAGGAGCAGAGGACAGTGGGCATTGACTCTGTGGGGCCAAATCCAGTGGGACTTTGCTGAGCCTTGTGCCATGGGTATGGTTCAGAGTGACGGGGAATGAAAGTGCAGGAGCATCTTGGTTCTGGCTGGTCCAATTTGTCTGCAGAGCCAGGACTGGGAGCAGGTGTTCATCACATTGAACAGAAATCCCGGGAAATGCTTATCCAGGTCCTGTGGAGCCCCTTGCAGGGTTAGGACCTCACAGATTGGATGGACCCTCATTATCCCAGGACAGATGCAAGGCAGGCAGCAGCACTCCAGCCTCCAGGAGCCTTTCTGCAAACGTGGTTTGCTCAAATCTTGAAACCGAGCTTAGAATGTGAGTTCACTCACCCTCAGAGGATCCACCTCACAGCTGGGATGCTGCTGTCCTGGCCATGGCACTCCAATCCTGTCCTCACTTCCCACCTGCCTGGAAGTGAACGAACCTCTGACATGCTTGAACAACACTTCATGTGGTGTGGTTCCTGACTGGTGCACTTGAGCGCAAAGATAATGCAAAGTGAGGGGTTTTCTGAGGCAGGAAAGCAGCAAACACAAGGAAGGTGTTCCAGCAAAGTCACTGAAGGTCAGGACTGTCCGTCTGGGCTGATTCCTAAAGCCTCTTTCAAACTGAGAGGGAGGGCAGGGAAGTGTCTGTGTCTCAGTGACTGGAGTTTCTGTGAAGGACAGTCACCAGCAGCTTCTGGGGGCTCCTCTGGCAGCTCCCCTGGGCAGTGCTGAGTGTCCCACACGTGGCTGTTCTCCCTCCCTGCAGAGCCCACATGAGGGGAAGGTGTTGCCATCTTTCCTGAGGAAATAGTTGATGAAAAAGGCCCTGAGCACTGAGCACTGAGCTGTTCCCTCCTTCAGGCAAACCCACTGCTTGGTGGATTGCCTTTGACATCAGCTCTGCTTTCCTGGTCCTCAGTTCTTCAGCAAAATTCTCAGAATTCTTAGAATTCCTCAGAATGTCCTCAGAATTCTCCAGCAAAATTTGCTGTCACGTGGATGAATAGAATGGTTTGGGTTCAAAGGGACCTTAAAGGTCATCCAGTGCCACTCCCTGCCGTGGGAACACCTTCCACTATCCCAGGCTGCTCCAAGCCCCAGTGTCCAGCCTGGCCTTGGGCACTGCCAGGGATCCAGGGGCAGCCACAGCTGCTCTGGGCACCCTGTGCCAGGGCCTCACCGCCCTCACAGCCAGAAATTCCTTCCCAATATCCCATCCATCCCTGCCCTCTGGCAGTGGAAGCCATTCCCTGTGTCCTGTCCCTCCATGCCTTGTCCCCAGTCCCTCTCCAGCTCTCCTGGAGCCCCTTCAGGCCCTGGCAGGGGCTCTGAGCTCTCCCTGGAGCCTTCTCCTCTCCAGGTGAGCACCCCCTGCTCTCCCAGCCTGGCTCCAGAGCAGAGGGGCTCCACCCTCAGAGCAGCTCCATGGCCTCCTCTGGATCTGCTCCAGCAGCTCCACATCTTCTCTCTGCTGGGTACCCAGGGCTGAGGCAGCTCTGCAGGTGGGGTCTCACCTGAGCGGGGCAGAGGGACAGAATCCTCCCCTCCCCTGCTGCTGGGGATCAGCCCAGGGCAGGGGGGGATTCAGGGCTGGGTCATTTCCAGCTCTCACCCCCAGCACCCCCAGGTCCCTTTGTCCCAGGGCTGCTCTCAGTGCATTCATCCCCAGCCTGGATTGATCCCAGGGCTTGCCCAGCACCAGCACTTGGCCTTACAGGGTCTGCTGAGGCTCACACAGAGCCACCTGTGCAGCCTGTCCGGGTCCCCCAGATGTCACCCAGGTGTCCATCCCTGCGGGAAGCCTGGCAGCACTGGGTGCAGAGCAGAGACACAGCAGCTCAGATTGACAGAGTGCCCTGGGTTTTGGGAGTTAAAGAAAGGGCAGCATTCACAATGTACCCACTTATAATTGCTTAAATCCATCAGTGCCTCAAACATGGTGTTTGCAAATTGTCAGCTATTACTGCTGGAATAAAAATACCTCTAAGTAATGTGTATATTTATATTTTTACAGTAGAAAAGAGACGAAATTTCCCCTTTGCTGCTACTGATCAAATTACAGATTATAGCATGGCTGGAAACCTCTCCTGAGTCTAGACAACCACATTTGCTAGGTGGTTCCTCTACCTCTGAATAAGTTTCTTTAATCTTTAGTATCTCATAGTCTGCCTGTAATATAGGATGATAATACCTTCCTAATTATATCTGCTGTGATTTAATTAATGTTTGGACATTACTTTGAAAAATGTAGGGTGTTGATTATTGTTTAATAATGTAGTGTTAGATTTAAAAATTAATGATAGAGAAGCAATGAAAATACTTCCTTGCTTGGACTGCAAATGCCATCTCCAAGTATTACATAAGCAATAGCTTCCTTAATTTTCCACTTACCAAAATCCATGTAATTGTATTTTAAGGTAATAATATGAGCATATGTTCTAAACTTGAAACAGGGTTTGGAACTGGGCACTGCTTGGAGGAGATTAGGTGAGCAATTATGTAGATTGAAGATAATCTAAGTCAAAGGCTAAGTGCAGAGCTTGGAGAATATCTTGCCTTGAGTAAAACTGCCAGCTGAATTAGATGGGAATTCTGTCAGGGACTGCACAGGAGCTTTTAGGAATCCGGATGCAAAGTGCTGCAGGGCCCACACCCCGTTTGTGCTGGGTGGGATCTCTCCCCATCACCCACCTGCTTGTGTCAGCACTCCAACCCATCACTCGCAGGCCCTGTGCTCCTGGCAGGGCTCTGAATTCCATGGGAGTCCTGTTCCATCCCGCTGACCTGCAGCCAGCTGAGCCCCGCGGTGACCGAGGGAAGGGGCGTGCCCTGCCGGCTCCTGCAGGCTCCAGAGAGCTACTGGAGCATCCCTGGGGGAGGTGCTGTGGGTGCAGCCCTTTCCCAGACAGCTGGGTCCCCACTCTTGGTTTTCCCTGCCTGGCTGTGCCCTGGGGTTGGTTCCCCCAAGTCCAGGAGCAGCCGGGAGCCAGCGAGGCTGCAGGACAAGCAGGCATTCAGAAGAAGCAGGCATCCAGGAGAAGCAGGCATCCAGGAGATGCAGGCATCCAGGAGAAGCAGGCATCCAGGAGATGCAGGCATCCAGGAGAAGCTGGCATCCAGGAGATGCAGGCATCCAGGAGAAGCAGGCATCCAGGAGATGCAGGCATCCAGGAGAAGCAGGCATCCAGGAGATGCAGGCATCCAGGAGAAGCTGGCATCCAGGAGATGCAGGCATCCAGGAGAAGCAGGCATCCAGGAGAAGCTGGCATCCAGGGAAATCTGGAGGAGGCTGGGACCCAGCAGGCTCTCCTGTGCTGTCAGAATGCATGGTTAATTAGCAGTGCTCCCAGGGGCTTTAGTCAGGATGGCAGAGTATTTGCATAGAAGGGTCAGAAGGAATTAAAATTGTTTGTCTTTTCCTTTAGCTGGGTCCTTTCCCATTACACAGCACTCGGAATATTTTTGTAACTCGTTTAACTCTTTTTCTGGTGAGTATTCATGGCAAAGAAGTTTCCAAGTGCACAGGTCTTCGAGTAAACTCTCTATAAATAAATTAATTCCTCCCACAAGGGAATTGCTGGTTAAATGTCCTTTAGTGTGTTTGGGAGCAGTGAATCACCGTGTTCTTCCCTTTATCTCTAGGGTAGAGCAAAGTCTGTAACTCTCCAGTAGAAAGAGCCTGCTCCTGTCTGGGAGAAGTGATGCTTCCAGAGGCAGGGAAAGATCTCCTCGTGCTTTCTCTCTTGCTCACTCTGTTCAGCTGTCTCTGTGAATGGCTGTTGCTGGAGTAAACTTTGCTCCCACTATGGCTCCAGCCACCTTGACCTCCCCTAATGCTCTTTCCAAAAGGTGATTTCTGTTTCCAGCCCCAGAGCATTCCTGGGAACTGCAGCACGACTTCTTTCCTGCCAGGCCACCTGATCCAGTGTGCAGTCCAGAGCCAGGAAAGGCAGCTGCCACTCCGGAGAGAAGCACAGGTTTCCAGCACTCAGAAGGAATTTAGGAGCACTTCCTCCCCAGCAGGCAGGGGATGGAGATTCCGTGTGGGACTCAGTAGGTGGCACTCTGTTTCTGGAGTCAGCACCGAGCCTTGGGACAGAGCTGGGTTTGGCTTTGGGCTTGGTTTGAACAAGCTGTGCTCATTAAAGAGCTGTTCTTGGGAGGTCAGCAGGGCTGGCCACGGGCTGGGAGCTCAGTTCCACTGCTGGGGAGAATCTCCTGGCCCCTGGCACTGCCAGGCAGGTGCGGTATTATTTGTGCTTCAACCCTGAGCTGGCTGCCCTTCAGCAGGAGCTGAAAACCCCAAAAAGCTTTGTTAATTTAGAGGTGGGGCCACTCAAGTCCATTTTCTCTGGACTGTGCAAGCACTGTGGAGCCAGAATAGAAATCCAGAAGTCTATTCTGAATGCACAGGGTTTCAAATGCACAGGGTTTCAGTGCTGTTGTGACCCAGTGATGCTGCTGAGCCTCTCACCTCTGGGATTCGCTGCTTTCTCTCCAATTCCTCACTTCCTGAGCTCATGCCTTAGAATTGCCCACGCTGCACCATGGAATGAAAAAGGAAATTTCATTTAATTGTAAAAAAAAAAATTACTTCCAAAAGCAATATTCCTGGCCTGCCGTCACAGTGTGCTCTAGGCAGAGCAGAAGGATGGTCCAGCATTCCAAACCCACAAACCAATACCTACAGAGTGTACAGGCTGTCACAGCAGCTGAGTGACACAGCAGTGCTTAAGGAGTACATATTCCTGAAGTGTCTGTGCCACAATAATTCTCAGATACATTCTGTTTAAATAATACATCGGGAATTAAGAGATCTGAGGTAGTGGTGCATGTTAAAAATGTGATTTTCAGATCCAAGGAGTGTGCAGAGAGTAGGATGGAGTATAAAAACCAAGGGTGTTTGAACAAGACATCTGGTTTTATATAATGCTGCTTGTTCCCTGTGCTCTGAGCTGTTCAGTTGCAGTGAGTCAACTATAATAAAACAATACATTCATATTTATTAATTTTTTATGTAGGCTTTTGGAAACAGGAAGAGAAGTGAGAAGAAGACAGGATATCAGACATCCCAGAGATGCATCTCTGTTAGGCTCTTTTGCAAGCCATATGAATGGCTTCAGATCTGGTTAGACTCAAAAATTAGATTCAGGTCCTAACCCTTGCTTAGCCTCAGCCTTGCGTGGACAAACCCCACGCTCTTCACTTTGCCATGTGGCTCCTCTGTGTGCAAGGCAGGGATAATAACTCTGCCTCTCCTGGGTGCAGCAGAGCCAATTTCATCACTGTCAGCTCCGTGGAATCCCTGGGTGAAAGGAACAACAGAAATCCAGAAAACATGGGTTATTAATAGCTGGTGCTTGCCCTTACATACATCTCATGCACCGTTAGTCATCGTGGCCAGTAATTTACAGGGAGGGGAAAGATGTTCCTGGGAGCAAATGCAAAATGACACTTGGATGGTATCAGACCTCTGAGGTGTTGTGGGCCCAGAGAGTCTAATTAAGTCTAAATGCACTGATGCCACCCTGAGCAGATCCTGCTTCCCATGTGGGTGAAATGGAAACGTGCAGGAGCTCTGCAAATCTTAACAGGGGAGTTTTAACTCCCAGGCAGTTCAGGTGCTGGAGTTGGTGTGCAGGCCAGATTCTTGGTGCGTTCCAGCTTTTTCCTCTATGTGCCTCCCTCATAGAGCCCCAAGGTTGTCTCTTCCCTGACACCTTCATTAGAGGGATCACTGGATACAGAAGTTTCCCTTCTCTGGTTTTAAGTGGTGGCTTTAAAGGTCAGAGCTGAGGGGCCATGACAATAATGTGGAGTCAGCAGTGCAGCCCTGAGAGAGCTGTGCTGTAAGGGACACGTGGCAGTGGGGTTCAGCACTTGATCCCCTGCCCACACTGCACACCCTGCTGCTCCAGGGCAGCTCAGGAGCAGCAGGCTGGGAGGGAAGAGCTGGAGGAGCTGAGGAATTGCTGCAAGTCAGGATGCAGGAGAGCTGAGCACACTGGACAGGGCTAGCAGGGGGTGCTGCAGTCAGGGGAAAGCATTTCACTGGCCCTGTGTGTGTGCAAAACATCTTCCTTGAGCTGGGAGCCATCCTGCCGCTGCCGGCCATGTCCCCAAGTGTAGAAATCACCACCCGGCCTAAAAAGAGGCACAAAAAAAGCAAAGATCTCAGAAGAAAGGCACTTGCCTTCCCAGCACTGCAAACCTGGCCGTGCCAGGCTCATGCCATTCATTTGAAACTTGGGAGAACTCATTTTCTTTGGGCCTATCTCCTTGTGTATTCCCTAAGGCAAATGAAGGATGGCTGGCAGGTTATTTATTTTCAGTAATAATACACACACTGCTTCCAGACTTCCTGCTATTGTGCGATTATCCAGATTAATTGCCTGGGAAAGCTGCAGCATCATCTCGGGCCCTTATTAAGGAAGCTCACAACACGGATTTATATAAATGCATATTGCTGGGTGCCACAGCCTTGCTCTTGGAGGCAGATGAACAAATCCCACTGCTGAGTGCTGCCAGCACCCCTATGCCTGAAGACTGAAGGGAGGATTCCTGGCACCTTGAGAGCCAGGAGGAGACAGCTGAGGTCGTTTTTAGAAAGCTCGTTAGTGAGTAACTTCGCTTATTCTAAAATCAGCTCCCATCAGCCTCTGCTGAATGATTGAGAGAATTGCTGGGGTGCTGCTGGCTGCTGACCCTGCCTGTACATGGGCAAGGGCTGGAATCTTAAAGATGCTTTTAGATGCTTTAAAGTGTTCTTACCAGGGAGAGAGGCTCTAGACAGAGAAGGCTTTTAAGGTATATTCTGCCCTTTGGTTTCCCTGCTGAGAGTTTAACAAACCATGTCAGTGCCTTGCTCTGAAAATCTTGTTCTGCAGCAGCTCAGCCTGGTGCAGGTTCCAGCCAAACAGCCACTAACCAAGGTAGAGCTGGAGGGCTTTTAAAGCAAGTCCAGCTCTCCTGAAACATGTTGGGGGTTTTGGCTGTAGAGAGTTAGACAGAGGAGCAGCATGTGCACGTCCTTCAGCAGCCCAACACTTCCCTCTGATAAATCAGTGTCAGTGCAGGGTCACACTGATGCTCTCACTGCTGTTGAGGTGATTGCTCATCTCCTGTGATAAAGGGGTGATTATTGTATTAATAACTGATGATATTAGAGTAGCTGACCCATCATGCACAATGTGGGGCTGCTGGAATCGTGGCAATGTGAGCCCACAGTGCATCAGCATCTACATGTGACATGTGAGGAGGGGACTAGAGCACCAGTGTGCTGGGCAGCGAGGCTCCTCAGCAAGCTCTGACACTGGGAAGGGTTTTAGTCCTCACTTTGGGGGAGTTGGGACCACATTGTCTGATTGTGTGTCTGTGGAAAATCTTTTAAAAATCCCAATCATATAAATTAGGGGCTCTACTCAGACTGTGTGTGCCTTCAAAACAAAACTGACTGATACAGTAAGGTCCATGAATAACACTGAGCTACCACTGGAATGAAGATAAGCTTCCTGGAGACTGCTTCATGGAACAGGAGTTAAATGTTGGTGTTACTGTCCTTAGAAATGGAATAGGTATCTCCAGGCACGTGATTCCAAGCTTTATTGATTGTTTCTGTACAACACGGGAGCCTGTAGCGTGCGGGCTCAACTCCTGGAGTCCAGCTGGGCAGGAATGTGAACTGAAGGCTGGAGATGAGAGCACAGGTTCCGGTTCCATCCTGATCCCAAAGCTGTCAGTGCTGGCTGCTTCTAAAGAAGGATCAGACAGCAGAAGCACAGCCTGATGGTTTAACCCCACGTGGCTTTATTGACACACAGACTCTGAGGCCTCCCCAGTCCTCGTTCTCTCCTTACCCAGCAGTCCTGTAGTAACCACAGGTTTTTCAGTCTGTCCCCGGGCAGCTCCCAGATCCCAGGAAAGTGTTCAAGTAGGCATGCCCAGCCCTGGCTCAGCTCCTTTGTGAGCCCTCGAAGGCAGAGCAGGAGTGTTCCTCTGATACTAATTAGTCAATTAGCAGCTTGTGCAGTGTGCGTGCTCAGGCAGAGCAGCAGAGCCCAGGGGCTGACTGACAGCAGAGATGGATGAGTTCATCAGTGCAGCTGACCCGGGCTCCCCGACCTCCTGCTCTGTGCCTGATCTCACATGTCTCTGTCTTGCTGTCCAGGTTTTACTGGGATCTGACCATGCTGCTGCTGATGGTAGGGAACCTGATCATCATCCCTGTGGGCATCACTTTCTTCAAGGATGAAAACACCACCCCGTGGATTGTCTTCAACGTGGTTTCGGACACGTTCTTCCTCATCGACCTCGTCCTTAACTTCCGGACAGGCATCGTAGTGGAGGACAACACTGAGATCATCCTGGACCCGCAGAGGATCAAGATGAAGTACCTGAAGAGCTGGTTTGTGGTGGATTTTATCTCCTCCATCCCCGTGGACTACATCTTCCTGATCGTGGAGACGCGCATCGACTCCGAGGTGTACAAGACAGCGCGGGCCCTGCGCATCGTGCGCTTCACCAAGATCCTGAGCCTGCTGCGCCTGCTGCGCCTCTCCCGCCTCATCCGCTACATCCACCAGTGGGAGGAGGTGAGACAGCCCCGGGCTTTGCCTGCCAGCTCTGCTCTCCCACAAGTGCTTTCCTTGAATGCCCTTCTCCTTCCTGCCCCTTGTGTCGGGGCCTGATGCTTTGTTGGAGCAGGTTCCTGAGGGAATTCTGCACGTTGTTGGTGCTGTGGGCTCTGGGATTGGCATCCACATGATCTGTGGAGATGCTGTGTGGCTGGCAGGGCAGGAGGGTGGGTACAGGTGGGTCCCTTGCAGGAATTGTGTAGCTGGTGAGCAGAACAATCAGCCAGACAGCGAGGGCTTGCCCTCTCAGAGCCCCCAAAGGTCCAGGGACAGCTCCGAGGAAAGGGCTGGAGACAGCTGATTTGCAGAACCTGTGGCATCTGTTTGCCATCTGCTGCTTGCTGTGCTTATCTCTTGAATGAAGAGATAAGCATGGGCATGTGTTAGAACCCTCTTGCTTTCTATATTCTCTGACACTATGCAAAGAGAAAAAGGAAGGAGGGCAATCTGCAGACAAAGGTCTGGTGAAAAGCAAGATCTGCACAAGCCTGGGACCCTGTGCTGCTCCCGGGGGTATTCCAGGATGCAGGGTGAGTTGTCAGGAATAATGTGGGTGGAGCCACAACCTTGCAAGTATCTTGAAAATCAGTTGTTTTTCTCTTGTCTCCGTGCTCTCCAAAGCAGAGAGGAAGCTCCCTGCATCTCTCTCCACATGTCAGGAGCATATTTTCAGGACAAGGAAAGCTGGTCAGGGCAATTTCATCTTCATCCCCACACTTTGTGTTGTGCTTTGGAGCAGAGCCTGCTGCAGAGCATGATCTAATGCAGAGCATGCTCCTGGGAATGTGAAGGGGAAGCAGCCATGCAAGTCATGGCTCGATTGCAGCGAGCTGTCACAACACTAATTCATGATAGAGCCGAGTCCTTCCCTCCTCCAAGCAGCCCACACTCACAGGGAGAGCACTCTGGGGCATGCTTCACAAATCTCAGGCTTCATCCTTATGGTGTTACCGTTTGTGAGGGCTTCCTTTAGAGCAGAGCAGAGGCTCGTTGAAGCCTGGGATGACAGTGGGCAAGGTGCTGGACAGGTGCTGGGGAGAGGCAGCCCCAGCTCTCAGAATTCACTGTGTGTTCATTGGCTTCGTGGCGCAGGCAGGAGTGCACGGAGAGATGAACAAGTGTCCTTCTGGGGTGACTCAGTGGGTCAGGGGCTGAGCAGGGCGATGAAATCTCTCCAGGTGTGTTGGTCTGTCCTGTGGTCGCTTTGCTTCCCTCTCCTCTAATCCGAGCACCTCAGCAAAGGTGAGGTGGTGGCTCAGGCTCTCCACAGATTCACAGGCACCCACAGCAGTGCACAGCTCCCTGCTTGTTTCCTTCTGCTCCTTGACTTCCCTTCCAGGAGGTGCTTGAAGAGGACTGAAGGATATTTGCTGTTCTGTACTGAATTTGTTTTAAAAATGACGAGACAGAAGCAGATCAGTGTTTTTCCCTCTCTCACATCTCATAGTTTGACTGAGCAGCATTCCTAGCTTCTGTCTCCTAATGCCATTCCAGGGATGCTGTTCTGTGCTGCTGTCCTGGGCCCTGGCACAGCACAGCTGGGTTCCCTCTGGGGCACAGGCTCCCCAGGGTGGGGCAGTGCTGCCGGGGCAGGGCAGGGATGGTGCTGGTTGCAGTTTGGGACTGCAGTGCAGACTCTGTGTGCACTGCAGAGCTCAAACAGCAAACACCACTGGCTGTGTCAAACAGGGATCGGCCCAGCCTGTAGTTCCTGGAGAGAGTTTGACACTGGGAGCTTCTCCAGCTTCCACACCGAGGAGGGAGGCAGGGGGAAGGGGTGATCCCCTGTCAGTGGTGCAGTGACTGCCACAAAGCAGCAGGGAGACAGGGAAGGGGAGTGCTGCTTCATCCTTGCGTGGGAGTTGTGCTCCCTGCAGCCACGCTGGCAGCTCTCTTCCTCTGAAGTGCCTACAGATGATCCCTGTCAGAAAGGCCACATTCATTTCTTCCTGCACCCATCAGTGCTGATCTGGGAGTGCCAGGACAGAGCAGTGCTGGACCAGACTTATTCTGGGTGTACAAGAGGTTGCTGTGCACAGCTAAAGAAGGAGGAGGACTTGGGAGAGGGGGTGCTGCAGGTCTGGTCTCTGTGTTCCCCCCTCATCCCAGTCCATGCCTCATCAGCTGGCAGTGTTTCTTTAGCTCTTTGCTTCTGACCAGATCAGCTGGAGAGGAGATGTGAGCAGCGCGTGCTGGGCCTCTGGAGAGGAGTGTGTGCCCTAGGGGAGTGTGTGCAGGGCAGAGGTGCATGGACAGAGAGGGATCACCGTGCCACTGTGTGTGGGCACAGCATCCCCTCACTGCACAGAGCTGGGCCAGTGCCATCCCATGGAGGCAGGGGCCCAGCACACACAGTGTCCTCCTCACTCAGCTCCTTGTGTTGCTGGAGCGAGGGCAGGGATAAGGGGGCACTTCCCAAGCTGCCAGCAGCCTCTCCCTTCGTTTCCCTGCAATTGTCCATGCTCTGCATGAATTTATCTGCGAGGCTGCAGTGAGCAGGAGCAGCCTTCTCGAGGGCTGCAGTGCTGTAAAGCAGCCAGGCACTCATCAGTTCCACATCAGCGCTGCTCAGGAGTCCGTGGGCTCCGGAGCTGCACGTCCCAGCAGCCTCTGCCATCCTCCCCACATCCCAGAGAGGTGCTCTGGGGATACAGCTGGGCAAACAACCTGAAGTGAAAAGGAAGGCAAAAGGCAAGAAAAACAATCTATTGCACTCATGTTCACTGGAGTACAAAAATAAGCTTAATTCCAAATGTAGCAGTTTCATTTGCATGATACATTTTGCATGAGTGGTCCCACGAATGAATTTACCAGAAGGGCAGAACATAAATAGAGTCTTTTTGAAGTGTCTGCCGTGTCTCCCCTGCAGCTGGGAGCTTGATTGCAGTGTAGGCAGCTGCACTCACACGGGCTGGGGTCTGGCTTGCCTCAAATCTGTATCACCAGCCCCAGTGATGTTTCCTGGAGTTCCCCAGGCCAGGAGCACAGGTCAGGGCAAACAGGGCTGCTCCAGTCAGGCCTTGTCTTCCCCAGAGAAACTCTTGTTATCTCAGCCTTTCTTTGGGGTACCCTGCTTGGTCAGTGGTTCCTGGACCTGCAGCACATGGTGCCAGGGTCAGTTGTCCCACTGTCCCACTGTCCCACTGTCCCAGCGTTAGGGAGTTGGCTCTCCACACTGCTGAGCTGAGAGAGTGTCCAAAGAAAGGAGATCCGAACACGAGCATCCTACAGATCTCATCCTACAGACAGAAAACCAGCAGAAACACCGGGGAACCCACGGATTCAGTCAGGATGAACCACTCAGGTCAGACTGGCAGTCAAAATCCCCTCAATTTTCTGAGCTTTCCCTGTTGTATGCACAGCATCTACCCCGTGGTTGGTGCTGGGGTGCAGCAATCTGTATTTAACATCAAACTATTTTGACTTATGAACATTCATTGGAACAGCAGCACAATCCTGCTCCTATAAATTGGTTTCCAAGTAGCATATGGGCCAAGATAACCAAAATGTTTTGATTGCAGACTCTATGGGAAGGACTGTGATGGGAAGGAAAGGAACTATCTGGGTTTGATATATATCACAATGAGAATACTGTCATAACTGAGGATTTTTCAGATTTTTTTCAGGAAGAAAAATACATCTTTTGGTTTTTGCAGCTGAAACCTGAAGCAAAGGACAATTTGATGATTTTCAGGCTATTACGTTATTGAAACCTTGCAAACTCGCCTGAGTGCTGTCCTTTTCTTCCCTCGAGTTTCCATATTACAGAGAAGCTTTAGGAGGGAGGGAATGCGTCCTCTCAGGTCCCAGTAACAACTTCCCAGTAGCAACTGGGCACAGATCAGACCATCTGAAAGATGATGTCACTTTCCAGAAGCTTCAGCTGTTTAGAAAATGGACCCAAAGCTGGAGGGCCTGTGTGGAAGGACCAGGAAAGAGCTTCCAGAAGCTATGAGAATATGGCTCCCAAGTGATTCTCCTTTGATTTGCTAATTCCTTTTGTTTCTTCTGACCTATCTGTAGCCTTTTCTAAATGCAATTACAATAATGTGGCTAGTGGCCTGGGGTATCATTGTCACCCCTAATAATGAAGAGATGGGACTATTTTTGGGCTGTTATTGCTCAGATAAACATCAGTCTCAGAGGCCATGAGATTTTAGAGGAGCAAGCAGCTGGCCGTAGCTCAAGAGTAGTCACAGTTCTTTGTTACAAGGCAGTACAGAACTTTCTAACCCAATAAATAGATGCCACAAGGTTTATTTTGCTTTTCTAACCTATCACCTTTACTGACTTCTGCTGCACTGTGGATACTTTTACCCAAGAGGCTTCTGTCTCACATGCACACATCTGCTTCTGGTGTAACTTCTAAACTCTCAAGGTTGTGAGTTCAGTCCTCACACGGGGCACCAGTTTGTGGGATTAGGCCCTTTTCTGACCCAGAGATGGGGCAACTGAGAGGTGTTTTAAAACATTTTATTCCATTTTCAGTCTCTCATGAAGGGTGAGACGACGCAGATGTTACAATTCACACCATCACAATCAGAAACCCACTATTTCCTAATTACAATAAGTGTTTCTTGGCCTATCAGCTTTTGTCACACCATGCTGTACATGCCTTAAAGCCAATCATCTAAAATGCACCTTTCAGAGTTCCATTTCTCCAAAGTATCCAGTCTTACTTGCCAGGCCATCCTTTGAAACTTGTTTCTGGTTCCATTTCTCTCTCAGCAATGTCTGTCCTACTCCATGGCATTTCTAAGTCAGCATTTCTTATCTCAAGGTCTGCACACAGATGCACACTGTGTGAGCCTTCTGTCAGGCTTGGAGAATTCTCTACAAATCCATTTCCCACCTCAGCTCATTCTATACAACCCCACCCCAACATTATAAACCTTTCACCATCTTATCAATACAATTTCTCCCTTATTTAAAACATATTCTTACTTACAACTATAGAAACATAAGTTGATGATTTTTCTCCTTAATGTCTGTGTGTTGTATTTTTACATCAATGCAAGTTTCTCCCAAGGCTGCAGATCAAACCCTTCAGTGTCTGTGGACGTTTCTGGTTTTCTGATTCCCACACAGGGGGATGGGATGCTAGGCCAAATCTGTAAGTGGATCCTGGGAGGAGAGGAGCTGGGCAGAGTGACTGTTCCCAGGCAGCACAGGCAGCTCCAAGGGGTGATCCTTTCTCAGTAGGATTTGCAGTTGTGTCCTGTTAAACAGCAAGGCAGGCCCAGGAGAGCAACTCATTAAAATCTGTCCAGACTTGGGTAAAATCAGGCTCAACAAACACCAGCAGTGTGGCTGGGGGGGGGATTGGGGCTGGGCCTCTTCCCTAATTTGCATTACCTCATTTCTGAAGCCTTATTAAGCACTGCTCTTTAATGTGCTTGCAGCTTATAAAAACCATAATGCAAGATACAGGAATTTTCATTCTCACTGCACAAAGTGACCCCAAATTTGAGACTTCTTTTCCTCTCAGAGAAAATCCTGGCTGCCCTGAAACAAATGGCAAAACCCTGTTGTTGGAATATCATTCAGAGGTTTTTCTAGATTGTACCACAGCCTCTCACACGAACTGTTGTCACTCGTGCAGCACAACATCCTTGTGGAGGGAGAGCAGACAATGTAAGGAGATGGATGTTCTTTATTCCTGTACGTTGAATTTTCCCTCTCCTGCCCATGGGCATCCCCAGTGCTCCATCCCCTGCCCTGTGCCAGGAAAAAGACACCCAGAAAAGTTTTTTTGGAGAAGTTGGTCTTTGGCAGGAAGTTCTACTGCTCTAATGCAAATTCAGCTCCCCACCTGGGCACTGGGAATACAGTTTCAAAGAGAATATCATCAAAAATGGCTTCTAATGAATTATAAGGAGCCAGGCAAATATTTGAATAGCTGTGCAGCCACAGAGCTTGCCATGAAAAGGAAAAAGCTTTTCTTTTTTCTACAGTCACCTCCTGGCAGTGCTTAATGTGTCTTGTGTCAACAGCAGGGTGTGAGCAGGGAATGCCTGCTTTGGGCTGTGGGATTAGGGCTCAGAGGGTCTGTAGGAATACCTCCTTTGGGATTAGGGCACAGAGGGTCTGTAGGAACACCTCCTTTGGGATTAGGGCACAGAGGGTCTGTCTGTAGGAATGCCTGCTGTGGGGTTTGGGATTAGGGCACAGAGGGTCTGTCTGTAGGAATGCCTGCTGTGGGGTTTGGGATTAGGGCACAGAGGATCTGTAGGAATACCTCCTTTGGGATTAGGGCACAGAGTGTTTGTCTGTAGGAATGCCTGCTGTGGGGTTTGGGATTAGGGCACAGAGTGTCTGTCTGTAGGAATGCCTGCTGTGGGGTTTGGGATTAGGGCACAGAGTGTCTGTCTGTAGGAATGCCTGCTGTGGGGTTTGGGGTTAGGGCACAGAGTGTCTGTCTGTAGGAATGCCTGCTGTGGGGTTTGGGATTAGGGCACAGAGGGTCTGTAGGAATACCTCCTTTGGGATTAGGGCACAGAGTGTCTGTCTGTAGGAATGCCTGCTGTGGGGTTTGGGATTAGGGCACAGAGGGTCTGTAGGAATACCTCCTTTGGGATTAGGGCACAGAGTGTCTGTCTGTAGGAATGCCTGCTGTGGGGTTTGGGATTAGGGCACAGAGTGTCTGTCTGTAGGAATGCCTGCTGTGGGGTTTGGGATTAGGGCACAGAGGGTCTGTAGGGCAGGAGCTCAGAGGCAGGCTGTGGCAGTGAAAGCCATTTGCTGTCTCAGGGATGGTTTGCCCTGGTGTGTTCTGAGCACAGAGGTGCCCCTGTGGCAGAACCAGCTGGGCACTGCCCCGGGCAGCAGCCGTGGGGTTAAACCCTCCCTCCTGCAGGGAAGTCCCCATGACCAGGGGTGAGCAGGGCAACGAGAGGGTTCTGCCTGTGCCCAGGCTCTGTCAGGGGTCACAGGGTCCCTCAGTCTGGCCTTTCCTGCTGGCCTGGCGTTGTGCAGGTTTCCTAAAGCCCCAGGCTGCTCTCCTGATGATCCCTGCTCCCCAGGAGCGCTGAGCCCTGGCCTCTGTGGGTTTGCTGTCTCTCATGGAGCTCACATGCCCTGTGCTCTGCCAGCACCAGCTGCCTCAGCTCCGTGCCCACATCGTGCCAGCTGCCTGGCATTTGCCTCGGGCTGTTGTGTTTGGAGGCTTCATTATCACTGCTGTGTTACAATAACAGAGGGATGTGCTGCAGCCTGGCACCAGGGCTCCTCCTGCCACTGTCACTTCCCAAGGTTTGATGGAGCTTAACTGATGGGGTTTGTTCCAGCTGCAGCCCTGCAGGAGCCCGGACCCAGCCTGGCTTGGGGCTGGCACACAGGGCAGAGCTGAGGAGTTGTCACCCACCCCTGAGTCACACGGTGGGTCAGCCTGGAAGGCACCACCCAGGCACAGGATTGTGTTGGGAGGGCGCTGGAATATCCCCAGGGAGGGGAGCCCACAGCCTCTCTGGGCTCTGCTCAGGGCTGGGCACTGCCCAGGGCAGGAGCTGTGCCTCCTGGGCAGGGGCAGCTCCTGGGCTCAGGCCCTGCCCGTGGCTCTGGGGCCATTGCTGGGCCTGGAGCAGAGCCTGGGCCTGCTCTGCCCTCTGCACACGGGGACACCCAGGGACACCCAGGGACACCCAGGGACAGCCAGGGCTGAGGGCCCCTCTCAGCTGGGGCTCCTCTCCAGGCTGAATAGCCCCAACCCCCTCAGCAAGGAGGTGCTCCAGGCCCTTCCTCATCTCTGCAGCCTCTGGAGCTCCATGTCCCTCTTGTCCTGAGGAGCCCAGAGCTGGACACAGCCCTCCAGGGCTGAGCAGAGGGCAGCAGCTTTTGTAAGCTGTGTTTGTAACAGGGACGGGGGTCTGACAACTCTGTATTCCAATGGCAAAGTTAAAGGGAACTCCTAAATCACATCCCAATGCTGTGAGCTCAGGAAGCAGCAAGGGCAGTGGTCATTCCCTGAAGTGTGTGGGAGCAGAGATTTATCCCTCAGAAGGGCTGTGCTCCATAGAAAGAGCACCATGAAGGCCTCTGGCAGGGCTGCACTCTCCTTGGAGCAGGAACTGAGCACCCCAGGGCGTGTCTGTGCCCCCAGCCCGCACAGCCTGCTGCCAGCACATCATCTGTGATACCCACACAGACAGTGCTGGTGCTGGGGACAGCTGAGGCAGCTTTTGAACCTTCCACAGAGAGATTCCTGTTATCACTGGGGCTCCTGAGCCAATGCCAGCTCTGGTTTTGTCCCTCAGAGTCGCGTTCTGCCAGGCTCAGCCCAGATTTTGGAGGCCAGTTTGTCTAAGGCACGTTAGCCCTGGCAAGTGGGTGCAAATTAATGGCTCCTCTTCAAAGCCTCTTCCAGGAAGGCACTATTGATTGCATTCACATCAAGTGGGAAACTTTAATGAGATAGCCAGAGAGAACAGCATTTCCCTGCCTCCCTGGTTGTGTTCAGCAAGGCAGGGCTGGAGAGGAACGTGCCAGATCTGGGAGTTGTGTGAATGAGGCAGGAGCTTGGCACAGAGAGCACTGTGGCCAAAAAATCAAGTTAGCTGGTGGAGGAGAAGGGGATTTTGAGAAGCATGGCAGTGGGAGCTGCTTTCTGCCAGGAGAGATTGAAGTCAGTTCCTTCCTCTCCCCTCAGAGCATCCTCCTGTGCTGTGAACACAGGGCTGGGGCACCGTGGGGAAGGGGCTCACAGCTGGCCTGTGAGTCAGAGTTAGTTGAAGAAGAGAAGCTGATAAGAGTTACCTTTGCCCTGAAAGGAGTTCTACCAAGGCCATTGGTGTGGAAATGGAGGAGAAGAAGAAATAAATGAGGGTCCTGCAGTTAGAGTTTGGAGGAAAACAGTGGTGGAGACCACTCTGCACCAATGAACATTGCGTTTATTGTGGCCAATGAATAGGTATAAACTTTGTGAGAGGGTATAAAAAGACAGCATGCTGCTAAAAAAAAAAGAGAGAGGCCTTCTTAAACACATGGTGTTCTTCTGTTTGTTACAGCTGTCTCAACAAGCACAGCACAGGGCAGTGCCAGCCCTGCAGAAGGGTCTGGGCTCCTCCTGCCCTCCCACTGGAAGGGAAGGGATGCTCTTCCCCAGGGCACCAAACCGCCTCAGAGGCCAAGCTTTGCCTCCGAGCAGCTCTCCTTCCACTCCAGTCAGCCAGCCACAGTTCCAGGCTCTGTGTGTGTGGGGGGAGCCAGAGCTGGAAACCCCCAGCCCTGAGCTCAGCTTTGGGTTTGACCCAATTTTCTCCTTGCCAGAAATACGGCAATGGAAGAAAACAGCTTTGCTTTCCCCACCAGTCTGAGATGAAGGAAGGAGAAATCTTTCTTGGGAAGGACAAGAGCCCGGCCCAGAGAGCTGTGTGAGGGTTTAATGGGCAGCAGCCTCATTGATGAAGTTATTTTCTGAGCCCTGCTGTGAAAAGAGCTGTTTGGAAGACAGTTTCAGGACATGTAATTATCCAGTTTGCCAGCTTAATGCATTCAACTTAACCTCATTTTTATGAAGCAGAAATCAATGTGGTAACTTTTTCAAGGCTAAAAGATGACATTTTATTCTTGCTTCTCTCATAAGGAGGCATATTTTTAAGCTCCATTTTCTGCTCTAACTCCTCCCTCTCCCTCTTTTGCTTAAGCGGGAATACTCGGAGGACTAGAGGAAAGAGTGAGGCAATTTCCACATTCCCAGAGTCACATTAGAATGGAAAATATTTCTGAAATCTCTTTGCAATGCATGGAATCATTTTCCTTCTTGGAAGAGGACTTGGAAGTACATTTAGAACTTCAATACAAGCACTTTTTCATTCATTTCATCCAAGCATCACTTCACCTGGGAAGGATTCTAATGGTGCTGACGTTCCTCCCAGTGTTTCACTCCCAGGAGTGCCTGGCCCCTGTTCTCTGTTACGCCAGTGCCTCTCACCCTCTCTGCTCTCACATGGTCAGGAGAATTTTGGTACCTGTTCCTCCCTTGTGTCTCCTTCCCTTCCCAAGCCAGAAGTCCTGCAGAGCAGCCGCTGCCAGAGCTGGGTAATGCTTGTCCTGGAGCTCCCCAACAAGACTGTGCCATAGAATGGAAGAGAGCAGGTAATTGCCCTGCTTTTCATGAACATGCCCCCTGTCCAACCCTGGCACTGCTGGCGTGGTGGCAGCACACACAGGGAGTGTCAGTGACACATGCAAAGCCCTGTCCCTGCTGAGCTGCTGCTGATGGTGTCTTTGCCATTTGCTCATCCAGTATTTATGAGGGAGAAGCCAGGAATCAGGGAAGGCCTCGTCGGGGGGAACATTCTGCCTCTGGTGACAGCTGGAAAGAGAAAGTGAGAGATGTGATCTGAAAACAGAAACACCAGAATTCTCCTGGCTCCCTTCTGGGCGTGGGCTGAGCCACGGGCCTGGAGTGCCACCGTGTCCCCTGCCACGGAATGAAGGCACCTCACAGGTATCAGCTGCAGCTCAGTCGCCCCACAAGGAGCCACCAGGCACTCTGAGCCACCCTGCAGAGCTGTGACACCAACACACCTCTCTGCAGGGTGACCCTTCCCCAGGGCTGGGGACACTGTTCACTCTCCTCGCTAGAAACCTGCCCTGGGTGGGACATTCCCATCTTTATCTCAGCCTCATCAGTCTGGGATGTATCCAGTGGGCTTGGGGTCATGAGGGGACACGAGCAGAGTGAGGCTGGGATTGTGGTTTCTCTGGGTGTCCAGTTCCCGGGGCTTTGGAGAGAGGCAGAAATTTGGGGAGGCTGTTTCTGAGGTTTGGATCCAGCCAGGATGGGTCATCAAGAAACAGTCAGGGTCTGTGTTGGAGAAGAAGGAGGCTGGCCTGAGGGCAGATCTTGAGGTAAGGGAGGAGTCAAGAGCTGAAGATGGCTGAAGACAGCAGAGCTTGGGAGCAGGGAGCAGCTGGATCCCTCCTCTGGGATCACCTGAGCTCTGCTCCAGCACGGAGGAGCTCCAGAGGGTGAACTTTGGGAGAGCCTCTCTCTGTGTTGGCACTGACAAGCACTCCAGCAAGCAGCAGCAGTGCTTCCTTGTAAACACTGGAGAGAAACTGTGAGGATAATGTCCCTTAAAGGAGCTGACAGGCCTGCTTTTCTCAAGTCCCTGGAGAGGGTGGAGAGCAGTTAAGACGCAGCAGCTGTGTTTGTTTTTTCTTCATTTATATATTTTTTTCACCCAGCAAAGTGCCGTGTGTTAATTCCTCTTGATTTGCTCAGTGCAGCCCAGTTTGGAGAGGCTGTCCCTGGAATAGGGCTGATTAGCCTCCTCTCCAGTGTGCATCACCCAAACAGCCACTAATCACACTTTATCCCAACTGTGTGCCTCTTGCTGAGGCTGCAGGGAATTAGGCTGGAATTGTGCAGTTAATTACACAAACTTGAGGCAGCCAAAGTCCAGAGGCTTCTGTCAGGCCCTCTGCCCAGCTGGAGGGGATGTTCCTCTGGTGCTTTGGAGTAAATGAGTGCACTGCTGAACTCTGGGTGTCATGAGCCCACCACTTCCCTCTCCCTGGATCTCCCCCTGTCCCTGCCCTGTGCTGGAGCATCCATGGGAGGTGCAAAGTGGAGCCAGCACCTTCCTTTCCATTCCCATCTACTCTTGAATGCACAGGAAGGATGACAAGGGCTGTCCTTTGTAGAGAGGAAAAAAATTCATGATTCAAGTGAAAAATCTGTGATCCAGTGTGGTCATTGCTTCTCCAGTGTTGCACAGGAATGGGGGTGAGCCTTGTCCCTTGGCACTCTGAGCTCCCTGCCCATGTCTGTTCCCTGCCAGCAGTCGCAGACATCCCACCAGGAGCCTCTTCAGCTGATAAATCACCTCAGGCTGATGGGGAGGACAGATAAGAATTTCCACGTCAGCTCTCTTCCCTCCAGACTTGAAAGACACATTGGTATTTTGTGTTGAGCATAAGGCAGAGTCAATCCAGCTCTGGAATGGGAAAGAGATGCAGGAGGGGAGGGCAGCAGGATGAAGGGGCTCCTGTGAAAGGAGGCAGGAGGAGGAAGAGCTGGGCAAGGGCTGTGGCATCCCCCAGTCTGTCCTGGCATGGGATTGTTTGATCTTCGGGGGCTGTTGGCGGATATTCCAAGCAGCAATATTTGTCACCTTTTTTGGGCTGTCCATCCAACAGTTCCCCCACAATGTGGTGGGAAGAGTGCAGCTACACTCCAGGGAATCTGAGGGGTCTTCTCTGGATCTGCTCTTGTGTCCCCACAGCAGTAACATTGCTGGACATGAGGTACAAGCACAGGGGGATGGTTCTTCTCATACACGGATTTTTTGCCCCCTCCTTTTCATCTTCAAGGTCATTTGAGCAGCTGGCAGGGAAGGAAGAACACAGCCCACTTGGGGAAGATGGAAAAAACCCTTCAGTTCCATCCTGGCTGGCTGGGAGTGCTGGGAATGCAGGTGGTGAGGTGTGGAGCCAGGCTGGAACATGTTCCTCTGGCCTTTAGCCTCTTCCTCCTCCCCTCCCCGAGCTACAGCATGCAGCAAACTCCTCCAGGAGCCTTTGGAAGGAGCCTTATCTCAGAGCACTCCCCCCTTATCTGCAGCCTTCAGCCTGGCCGTGCTGCACAGAGTGCTGGCTGGGGACCTGCAGCTGCTGGTAGCAGTTCCCATCTGCTGCTGGGAAGTGGGAGCTCGCTGGACCCTGCTCCCAGCCCGTGTGCAGCTGCACAGCCAGGGCACAGGGATCCCTGCTGCTCTTGGAGCTTCCCCAGCACTGTGGAAAAGCAGGCTGATCCCTGTCCCTTTGGGTGTCAGTGATCACAGAGCAGGGACCTCACCCCCTGCACAGAGCAGGGACCTCACACACCTGAGCAGGGACCTCACACACCTGAGCACGGACCTCACACACCTGAGCACGGACCTCACACACCTGAGCACGGACCTCACACACCTGAGCAGGGACCTCACACACCTGCACAGAGCAGGGACCTCACACACCTGAGCACGGACCTCACACACCTGAGCAGGGACCTCACACACCTGAGCAGGGACCTCACACACCTGAGCACGGACCTCACACACCTGAGCAGGGACCTCACACACCTGCACAGAGCAGGGACCTCACACACCTGAGCAGGGACCTCACACACCTGAGCACGGACCTCACACACCTGAGCAGGGACCTCACACACCTGAGCAGGGACCTCACACACCTGCACAGAGCAGGGACCTCACACACCTGAGCACGGACCTCACACACCTGAGCAGGTCACCCCCCTGCACAGCCTCCTGCACACCCCAAGCTCGGGAGCCATGCGGGAGCTCCCCAGGGTGACAGCGCTGCGGGGCTCTGCCTCTTCTTGCCTGAGGAACGGTTCCCCAGGATGTGCTGCTCCTCCAGCCTTCCCTTCCAGCCTCTGCAGGCCCTGCAGGCACAGGGGAAGAGCTGCAGAGCCCAGCAGTTGACCCTGATCAGCTAATGGGGGACTGGGAGGGGAGAGGAGCCGGAGCTACAATCAGTGAAGCAGTGCCTGTTTTGATTAGCCAGCAATTTTTCTGGTCATTTGGAGAACACAATTTGCCCGCCTGTGCTGCCTTGTGCTCCCTCCTTTTCCTGGGGGAGATGTGAGCTGTTGGATGCCACCCCAGAACTCCCTCTGCTGTTTGGGAAGTGGGGAGAAGCTGTTCTGTGGGGCGAGGCTATTTCCACAGTGAATGAAGGGGAAAGGCCAAGTTCAAAGGGCTGGGGAATATTTTACCCCAGCCGGGGCATTTCCTCAGCAGGAGGGCTGGACACCAGCACCCCACACAGAGGCTTCTTCCTGCTGCCATCAGCTCTGGTTTGCAGCTGGTGCAGAGCTCGCTGTGCCTCCCAGCCAACACCCAACCCCTTGCCCGAGGCTGGCGCTTCCGTGCTCTGTGGAGCCAGGAAGGTGGGAAGGCTGCACCCCTGTGCCAGCTTAATTGACAGTTGGCACGGAGCAGGGGATGTGCTGATGGATGGGAGGCAGCTGCCAGCTTCAGATGCCAGCACTGGCAGCAGAGAAGTGACAGGACACAGGGCCAGGAGCAAGCTGGGAATAGCCTGGGACAGCCCCATGAGGGTGGGTAGTGCCTGACTCTGGGTGGAAGCCTGGAAATGTGGCTGCCCAGGTGGGGTCACCACCTGCGAGGAGACCCTTCAGGGGCAGCAGTGTCCCAGTCCTTGGAGCCTGCTGGGAGCAGGACAGCAAAGCTGTGCCCTCCCCTGGGTCCTGCTGGCTGCACTGGGAGCCAGCTGTGCCAGGTTCAGCTTCTGCAGCAGGGACATGGCCACCACTCCCCGGGATGGCCAGGAGAGATCCTGCTGCTTCCTGGAGACCCTGCTGAGAGCAGGACATCCTGCCCGTGGGGGAGTGTGGGGCTGACCCCTCAGCACAGCACGGACTGGCCACCCTCAGCTGTGTGCTGGCCCTGCCTGTCACTGCTGGCCTTCCCTTGGTGACTTTGCCAGGCTTGCCAGGTCACCTTGGCTGCACTGAGTCACAGCCAGGACGTGCTGGCTTGGGCAGATCCAGGTGCAGCCACAGCTGCCCGCAGAGCCTCCTGTGCTCCCCATCAGCCCTGATTCCCACTGCCCTAAATGTGCAGGCTCCTGCCTTTCCTTTAGCAGGGTGATGTTGCTTGTCATGGAATCATGGAATTCCAGGCTGGTTTGGGACCTTAAAGCTCATCTCATTCCACCTCCTGCCATGGGCAGGGACATCTTCCATTATCCAGGCTGCTCCAAGCCCCGCGCAGACTGGCCTTGGGCACTGCCAGGGATGGGACAAAAACCCTTCCAGTCAGTTTCTTCCTTTGAGGTTCAGTTTAGGGTTTTCTCTGATTGCATGTTAATACATGCTGCTCCAGCCCCTTCACCTCATCCCTCATGTTCCTCAACACTTCCCTCCTCACCTCCTTTTCATCATCCAGCAGATCTGAAGAAGAGACAATCACCAAATTCTTTGTCTTGTCAGAAATCCACGTTATTTGGAGCACAGCTGGAGGCCATAATGAAATCCTGATGCTCAGATGTCTCTGTGCTAGGGAGCTACAAAGCTCAGCTTCAAACGCCAATCACTCATTAAACATCTGAACACCACTCTAGTCCTTCCAGAGCTTAAGGTTCCTGGTGGTTTAGGGAGGTCCAGACTAATAACTGGGGTATCAGACATCTGTTCCTGACTCCATTTTCAGTCTTTCCACTGGGGCTGTGTAATTTCGTCCCTCAGATTATTTTGTTTACTGCCCTTGGGAGTGCCCACACCCATCTGTGTGCTTCTGAGCAAATTCCCTGGAGGAGGTCTCCAGGTCTAGGTGGTCATGAAGATAAACCTCACTGAATTCCCAGGTCTCACCACCATGGACACTAAACTCTGGCATATGATGGTGCTGTGAATCCAGGTTTAGTGGAAGGACACAAACTCTTATATTCTGTGAGATTTCAAGAGTATGGGACACAGACCTGGGATCTCAGGGTTGTGAGCCCCAAACTGTCAGGGCATACTCAAATCTGGGGTCTCCCATCCAGGCTTGGAAATCTGAAGAGGTCAAGTTTAGTGCTCTGCATTTGCCTCATCCCATGCTCAGTTTACCCTTGGGTTTTTTTGATGTTCAGAGCCTTCACAGGCTGCTGAGAAACCCGGAAGTTCTGGCTTTTGGAACAGCCCAACTCGCTCACCCTGTGTTGCTCTGGCAGAACTCCTCATGTGCAGCTTAATCCCAGTTCCATTTGTGGAGGGGAGAGCACCATAAGTGCAAAGTGAGAACTTGGTGGTGTTATTTGAAACAGGAAATCGCTGAGTGCCAAAGCTTTCCCTTAATGTTGCCTAGGAGGTGTCCCTTGTGCCCTTGCCTGATCCCTTAGGCTGCAGCTGCTCCCATTTCTTGCTCTGCCAAAGCTTTCTGGGGTCAGGGATCCGGCTTCATTCATAACCATCTGACACTGAATTATAACTCACCTGGTTGGCAGTGCTCTTGGAAATGACACCCAGTATGGGAAATGCAAAGCACTGGAGCACTGCACTGGTGCCTTCTCCATCGCTCTTCCAGCAGGGCTTGCTCTCAAGGGCACACATCCAGCCCTGCTGCAGTTTGACCACTCCAGCAGGATTTTTTGGGGGAGAAAAGGCAGTGTCAGCTTTCCTCAATTCCTGCTGTGGGTCTGAACCGCTCCTGGAGTCCCAGCTTGTGTGGGATCTGCAGTGTGTCAGTACAAACCCAGCCACGGAGCAGTCACAGCCTTTGTGGAATGGTGGAATCACAGAATGCTTGGGTTGCACAGGACCTTAAAGATCATCCAGTTCCAGCCCCCTGCCACAGGCAGGACACCTGCACTTCCACAGTGAACGGGCTGAGTGCTGTCCTTAGCACAGCTCTGGAGAGGTCAGCACTGGGTGACCAGCAGTGATTCCCTGGGACCCTGAGCCCTCCCAAATGCACTGCTGCTGCTGCTTTGAGCCAGTGCTGCGGGCAGGAGTGATTCCCTGATTCCCTGAGCCCTCCCAAATGCACTGCTGCTGCTGCTGTGAGGCAGTGCTGCAGGCAGGAGTGATTCTCTGGGACCCTGAGCCCCCCCAAATGCACTGCTGCTGCTGCTGTGAGGCAGTGCTGCGGGCAGGAGTGATTCTCTGGGACCCTGAGCTCCCCCAAATGCACTGCTGCTGTGAGGCAGTGCTGCGGGCAGGAGTGATTCCCTGATTCCCTGAGCCCTCCCAAATGCACTGCTGCTGCTGCTGTGAGGCAGTGCTGCAGGCAGGAGTGATTCCCTGAGCTCCCCCAAATGCACTGCTGCTGTGAGGCAGTGCTGCAGGCAGGAGTGATTGCCTGGGACCCTGAGCCCTCCCAAATGCACTGCTGCTGTGAGGCAGTGCTGCGGGCAGGAGTGATTCCCTGATTCTCTGAGCCCTCCCAAATGCACTGCTGCTGTGAGCCAGTGCTGCGGGCAGGAGTGATTCCATGATTCTCTGAGCCCTCCCTAATGCACTGCTGCTGTGAGGCAGTGCTGCAGGCAGTGCCAGGGTGGAGCAGGGTATTCTCCACATCCCCAGGGCCCAGTGCAGCCCTTCCCTGTGTTCCTGGGCAGGTGCAGCCACGTGGGCACAGCCTGGAGCCCCCAGAGGCACAGCCAGCGTGGCTCTGCAAGGCCCAGAGCTGGATCCCCCCAGAATGTCTGTGAATGAACCCCAGAGGTGCTGGGGGCTGCAAGGAATGATCAGTGCTGCCATCCTTGGGGACTTCATCCCCCCATGTCATTTCTCAGAACTGCTACCATCATTTTTGCTTTTTCTGTTGGGGCAATTTTTCCTGATGCTGGCCTGGGGGTTCACAGCAATGAGGTGTCATTAAATCAGCTTGGAGTTGGAGAATGATCCAGGCCACGGAGGGCAGGGCAGGACAGGTGCAGTGAGCAGGTTTTGAATTCCCACAGGACTGAGTTTCCTTTAAACTGAACAAGAACCAAGCAGAGTAAACACGAGTGAGTACACAAAGCAGCTCCATTTGTGTTTTGTAGTGGAGCTTTTCTGTAGAAGCTGCTTCTCTAGCACTTCTTCCCTTCTGCTGCTCTGCTGGAGAGGATGAAAAGAGAACAGACATTGAGGGAGCACAGGATGGAGATAGGCACTAAAAATAATATAAATGGCCATTGTAGGTTACCTGAGTCTAAAAATAGTCCAATTTTAGTTACTTGGGCTACTTCTACACCAGAGAGTAAAGTGAATTCAGAGAAATCTGATGAGAACAACCTGGAAGAAAGGAAAAGCTTGGCATTCTTTCCTTAAAAGGGAAGAGATAAAAAGAAAATCCTGCAAAGTAATAAGTCAGCTAGAAAAAGATGAGTTCTGTATTAATTTTTCCTGCTATATTCAGCATAGATAGGGGCAACCAATGAAACTGAAAAGGCAGCAAATTCCAAAAGCAGTCCAGGAAATGCTCCTTGAGACAGCAGCTTTTCAGTCATGGGGGGCCCTCCCACAAGGAACCCCTTCCAAGGGCTCCACTTTGGGGGTTCCTGAGAGCTCCTCCCACAGGGAACCCCTTCCAAGGGCTCCACTTTGGGGGTTCCTGAGAGCTCCTCCCACAGGGAACCCCTTCCAAGGGCTCCACTTTGGGGTTCCTGGGAGCTCCTTCCAAGGGCACTTTGGGGGTTCCTGGGAGCTCCTCCCACAGGGAACCCCTTCCAAGGGTTCCACTTTGGGGTTCCTGGGAGTTCCTCGCACAGGGAACCCCTTCCAAGGGCTCCACTTTGGGGTTCCTGGGAGCTCCTTCCAAGGGCACTTTGGGGGTTCCTGGGAGCTCCTCCCACGGAACCCCTTCCAAGGGCTCCACTTTGGGGTTCCTGGGAGTTCCTCCCACAGGGAACCCCTTCCAAGGGCTCCACTTTGGGGTTCCTGGGAGCTCCTTCCAAGGGCTCCACTTTGGGGGTTCCTGGGAGCTCCTCCCACAGGGAACCCCTTCCAAGGGTTCCACTTTGGGGGTTCCTGGGAGTTCCTCCCACAGGGAACCCCTTCCAAGGGCTCCACTTTGGGGTTCCTGGGAGCTCCTTCCAAGAGCTCCACTTTGGGGGTTCCTGGGAGCTCCTCCCACAGGGAACCCCTTCCAAGGGTTCCACTTTGGGGGTTCCTGGGAGTTCCTCCCACAGGGAACCCCTTCCAAGGGCTCCACTTTGGGGTTCCTGGGAGCTCCTTCCAAGAGCTCCACTTTGGGGGTTCCTGGGAGCTCCTCCCACAGGGAACCCCTTCCAAGGGTTCCACTTTGGGGGTTCCTGGGAGTTCCTCCCACAGGGAACCCCTTCCAAGGGCTCCACTTTGGGGTTCCTGGGAGCTCTTCCCACAGGGAACCCCTTCCAAGGGCTCCACTTTGGGGTTCCTGGGAGCTCCTTCCAAGGGCACTTTGGGGGTTCCTGGGAGCTCCTCCCACAGGGAACCCCTTCCAAGGGCTCCACTTTGGGGTTCCTGGGAGCTCCTTCCAAGAGCTCCACTTTGGGGTTCCTGGGAGCTCCTTCCAAGAGCTCCACTTTGGGGTTCCTGGGAGCTCCTCGCACAGGGAACCCCTTCCAAGGGCTCCACTTTGGGGTTCCTGGGAGCTCCTCCCACAGACACAGGGATGGTTTATAACCCTGAATTTTCCTGAACCTCCAACGCGCTGCTGTTTCTGGGATTGCTGGGATCCTGGTGTCTGACACCCCTCAAAGAGCTCTGCACATCTCCTCCTTCTCCCTGGCTGTGGCTCCTGGGATTCCTGCCCTGACAGCTGTCATCAGGCAGCATTTCCTGTTGGATTTCTAATTAAAATGGCAGCCTTTGGGGACTCTCTTCCTGCCCAGCATGATTTAATGGAGGAGTTAGAATATTTTAGGTAGAGTTTAAATACTGCTTTTCAATGTCTTTGTTCTGCCCGAGTACATTTTTATATAATCTATGAAATCTATAGACAACCACAGCAGGAATTAATCCCTCATACTTTCATAAATACCATCTAGGCTGCTTCTTAGTTAAAACCAGTTTTCCCTGCCCTAGATTCTTCAAGGAAATCAAGAACTCGCCCAGCACTTCCCCCTTTCTCTCCTGCTGGCATTGGAGCAGCCTTGGGTGTGCATGCCAAGGTTATGGGAGCTGCAGCTCCTCAGGATTCACTTTCCCAGTGCTGTTCCCATGGGATTTGTCCCCTCTTGGGTGCAGCAGGTAAAGGTTACATTGCTGTTGTTGTCCCAGCTGAGAGGGGAGGACATTTGTGTCCCTGTCACTCGTCCTGGGCCGCCTGTGACGTGTGACACTGCATTAAAATACATTTGTGTCAGTCTGGGCAGGGACACTGTCACTGCTGAGGTCCCCCAGAGATGATTCAGTCCTTGCTGGCTGTCCTCACACTGGTGTCTGTCAGAGCAGTTTAGGAAAAACCCAGCAGTGACAAAGCTGTTGTAGTTTGTGCTCCCCGTGCCCACAGCCTGGCACAGCTCTTCCCAGTCCCTCCAGGACTGCAGCCAAGGATTCTGTCGCTGGGGTGGGAAGTGCCCCAGTCCCTTCTGTCAGGTGACAGACAGGTGCCCCAGTCCCTTCTTCTGCCCTCTGAAATGCAGGAAAAGCAAAGAGTGCCCAGAGTGGATCCCTTTGCAGGGGAGGGCTCAGCCCTGTGCCAGCCAGGCCGTGGGGCTGAGCATCCTCTGCTCCCCTGTGTGGGAATCAGAAAACCAGAAACTTCCACAGACACTGAAGGGTTTGATCTGCAGCCTTGGGGGAAACTTGCATTGATGTAAAAATACAACACACAGACATTAAGGAGAAAAATCATCAACTTATGTTTCTATAGTTGTAAGTAAGAATATGTTTTAAATAAGGGAGAAATTGTATTGATAAGATGGTGAAGGGTTTATAATGTAGGGGTGGGGTCGTATTGAATGAGCTGAGAGTTTAGAAGTTACACCAGAAGCAGATGTGTGCATGTGAGACAGAAGCCTCTTGGGTAAAAGTATCCGCAGTGCAGCAGAAGTCAGTAAAGGTGATAGGTTAGAAAAGCAAAATAAACCTTGTGGCATCTATTCATTGGGTTAGGAAGTTCTGTACTGCCTTGTAACAAAGAAACTTTCACAGAATCACAGAAGGACCAGGTTGGAAGAGACCTTCAAGGTCATCGAGTCCAACCCAGCCCCACCACCCCGGCTGAACCCTGGCACCCAGTGCCACATCCAGGCTTTGTTAAACACACCCAGGGATGGGGACTCCACCACCTCCCTGGGCAGCCATTCCAGAACTTTATCACTCTTTCTGTAAAGAACTTTTTCCTAATATCCAACCTGTCTTTCCCTTGGTGCAGCTTGAGGCTGTGTCCTCTGGTTCTGTCAGTTCCTGGAGAGAGCCCAACCCCACCTGAGCACAGCCACCCTTCAGGGAGCTGTGGAGTGATAAGGTCACCCCTGAGTCTCCTTTTCTCCAGGCTGAGCACCCCCAGCTCCCTCAGTGGTTCCTCACAGGGTTTGTGTTCCCAGCCTCTCTCCAGCCTCGTTGCCTCCTCTGGATGCGCTCGAGTGTCTCAACGTCCTCCCCAAACTGAGGGGCCAGGACTGGGCACAGCACTCCAGGTGTGCCCTCACCAGTGCTGAGCACAGGGGAAGGATGCCCCCCCTGCTCCTGCTGGCCACACCAGCCCTGATCCAGGCCAGGATGCCGTGACTTTGCTTGTGACTACTCTTGAGCTATGGCCCGCTGCTTGCTCCTCTAAAATCTCACGGCCTCTGAGACTGATGTTTATCTGAGCAAAAAATCCTTCTTAGCCCAAAAATAGTCCCATGCCTTCATTATTAGCAGCAATAATGATACCGTGAGCTGTGCCCACACTCTGCCCCATGCCACAGGAAACATTCCCAGCTCCAGGCCTGCCAGGAGCTTCCTCCCTGGACGTTACAGCCCCTGGGAGCATCCCAGAGCCCAGGCTGGAAGTTGTGCCTGGTTGCCATGGTTGTAATGGAATTAGAGCTCAGGATTGAGTTAGGTGGGAGCGCTCAGCGTCCCTGCAGAGCACGGAGCATCCTGGCAGGCTGTGCCAGGCTGCAGCAGCCACAGGTCCTGCTTTGGGACAGAAGATAATCAAATATATCCCAAGGGCTGTGCCAGGGCCTCACCTGCCCGCGCTGCCCCTGCCGTGCCCAGCAGAGAGAGCCTTTCACAGACAAACAGACACGTGCTCCTTCTGGGGAGTGCATTTTTGGCTCTCTTCTTCCCCTGCACTCCTACAGAAGCCCAAACTGGGTTAGCAGAAGGATAACAAGTGTGTGCTTTGCTGTCTTGATTGAAATGCAGGTAGCATCAAAGAAATAATGTGAGTTGATCAAGAGCAAACTGCAGGAGTTCTTTGGTTCTTCAGCAAGTTTGCAGTTCCAGGGCGGGACCTAATGAGTTCATATTCAGTTTCAGCTGTTAATCATATGGATCCCTAGGGATCAAGCTTGGATTTTAAAAAAATCTGTTCTGAATTTTAAACAAAAAATTCAGGTGGGACTGAAAGGAATAAGAAAACAAAGGTTGCTGCTGATTTCTTTATGAAATTGGGAACAAGAATTCTACAGGCAATCCAAACTTTGAGAAGACAATTCTGTTTCTCATTGAAGAGTCTGTTCTCTTGGTGGGATTGTGTTTCTGCCATGTCCTGGTGGTGTGTTTATGGATACAGAGCTGGCAGTCCCTGCTTCCCAGGTCAGCCTGTGGAATGTAGACAGGGAGGCACCTGTGGCACACCAGACATTCACTGAATCCGCTCTCAGATGCTGCAGAGGGAGCATCAGATGAGCTCCAAGACAACAGCTCTAAAACAATAAGTGATTTAATTTACTGGTGTTTAATTCTACCTCCTGATCAGGGACCTTCAGACTGTGCTGAAGCTGTCACTTCATGGAAGTCAAACAGCTTCCAAAGAGCCATGGCATGGAAGGAAAGGGGTTGGGATCCCCTTCCTTAGCACAGCTTCCTAATGTCCTCTGGAAACAGGTCCAGGGGGCAAGGCTGGCACAGACCTGGGCACTGGCACAGCCTGAGCAGGGACAAGGCTGGCAGTGGGCTGGCACGGCCTGAGCAGGGACAAGGCTGGCAGTGGGCTGGCACGGCCTGAGCAGGGACAAGGCTGGCAGTGGGCTGGCACGGCCTGAGCAGGGACAAGGCTGGCAGTGGGCTGGCACGGCCTGAGCAGTGCTGCCAGCAGTGTTTGCTCCGAGCCAGCTGCTTGCACTGACTGTGGCCTGGCAGCTCAGTGCTTTCCAGGCTGATTTTCCACTTAGCCCAGGCAGGTTTGCTCCGACCACAAATGAGCCCTCCTGGCAGAGGCTGCAGCCTCACCTGCAGCTCCTGGGTCAGGCATCCATCACCTCCCCATGCTGCTGTTCCCTGAGCCAGCACGGACCCTGGCACCAGCCTGCACCTCTCAGTGCCCGTCTGGAGCCATTTCCAGGCCTGCAGGCCCCAGTTTCCTGTTTTCCCAGTTTTGTGTGCCTTGTCCCTTTCTCAGGGATTTAAGCCTCCTTTCCCCTCAGCATCCCAGATATTCCTTTCCCTGGGCACATCTATCTATAGCTCCTGAGCAAGGCAGACCTTTTGTCTGATGACTGTGGTCATTCTTAAACGTCCAAAAAAGCCCGTGACCTATTTCCAGCAGTGATTCATTGCAAGCCTCTCAGAAGGACTACAATTCCCAAAGATGCAGATAAGAGCCCTGAGAGATTAGAGCCAGTCTCAGCAAGTAAGAGATCTAATTCCCCTTGAGAGCGAGACACCCAACCTATTTACAGCTCTGGGGGCTTGTTTTCCTTCCCTTTTCCAAAGGCACCGAGAGATCCTGGAAAACCTGAGCTGGGGGCGTGTGGGAACATAAACCCCATGGAAAAGCAAAGGAGAGCTTCCTCTAAAGTCACAGAGCTTCTGGAAAAAGCCCTGGCCCCAGTCCTTGTGTTGCTGTTCCTGGAGGTGACAGTGCCACCGTCCTTCCTCCCTGGAGCTGCCTGCTGCTGTCTCACACCCAAGGCAGTCTCACACTCGTGGTGCCACAACCCAACCCCAAGTGTTTTTTCCTGGAGGTTGAAAGGGAACCGTGCAGGAAAGACAGTCGTTTGAGTTGTGCTAGAAAATATTTTTAAAAGTCTGTGTCACGTTGCCGTGGTGACAAAAGTTCTTAAAATGATGAAGATTAAAGTCTAGGCTGGGAATGGTGGCATGGGGAGAGGAAGGGGGGCTGCTGTCATGACAACCTCAACTCCGAGAGTGCAAGAGGCAAAACACACGGTGGTGGCAGGATCTTTGGGGTTTATATATATCCATAAACATCTGCCAGCTACGCCAGCCTTCTCAGTGCTAATTAGTCCTGCTATTTCACCTTTCTCTGCTGTAAATATTTTCCAGTAGACACAAGTCTCGGAGGAAGAAGGCAAGAAAATGCCATTTTTCCCTCTTTTGCTTTCTGCTGTTCTCTGTCTCTGTTCCCTGAGAGCTCCTGCCTGGGGAAGAACTTCAGTGGCCAGGAGCAAGCTGCCTGGGAAGAGTTAAATCATCTGAGGAGGAGGTGGAGGCTTGCATGGTCCCTTACAGAGCTTTCCAGCCCCGGCCTGGGGCAGGAGCACTGCTTGGGCTGTCCTGCCTGCGCACACACACACTTGGGCCTGGCTCAGCCACAGCCCGTGAGCAGCAGATCAGAGCTAAAACTTTGCCCTCAGCTTCCAGTGCAAGAGGCTTTTCCCTGTTCTGTGCCCTGCTGGCCCCTCCGGGACAGCGGAGCTCAGGGAGATTGGGAACACAGCAGATGAGTGTCAGCACAGCCGCCGAGACCTGCAGAGGAAAACTGCCACGGCAGCACAAAGGATGATTGTGTTTGGAGTGTAAAATGTGCTTGGCTATCTCCGCTAGCACCTGGGCCTGGGAGCGCTCCCCTGCAGCGGCTGCTGCACCGGCGCACGGCCGGGCCCTGCCCCGCGAGGCACGGCGTGACTCCAGGCAGCCTCAGCAGCTCTGCTGACATTGCCTGTGTCACTCGGTGCAAAGCAAGCAGAAAAAGAGAATCAACCCCAAACTCTTGCCTTCATCTAAAACTTGATCTTCTGGCTCTGGCTGGCTGCTGGCACAGCAGAAAGCGGCTGAGCACAGCCCCAGCCCGTGCTGGAGTGTGCACACAGCCTGCAGATGTAGCTGTGCTCCACAGCCCGTCCCAGCTCCAGCCCATCTGCTGCCTGCTGCTGCCAGCCTGGCCCAACCAGTCTGCATCCCAGCTTCCTCCTTGTCCCAGGCACGCCGTGATGGGCACAGCCCAGAGCTGTCTGTGAGAAACACGTTCACTCTCCGGTGAAAACGTAAAAGGTTTAATAAAGGACGCTCGGAGATAAGGACCACAGAGCAAAGGTTGTTATGGCAGCAGGCAAGAGCACTCTGTTATCGTCGGGGATACCCCTTAAACACCTTTTCATTACATCAGCTCTTTGCATATTCATAGGCCCTTACGCACAGTAAACTTTTCCCCAAACGAGTTTACATGTTCTCAGAATTGTTTAGCATGGCTCCTCCTCAGGTCTGCCTTCTTAGACCATGTGTATTCCTGGATTGTGGTTTTAGTCCGTTTTACCACCTCCAGTTTTGGGCTTGGTCCACACTGACCCTCACAGAGGGTGAGTGCTGATGGCTGGCAGATCTGTTCAGGTGTCCTCATCCTGGGTGTTATCCCATCCCAGCAGGCATTTTAACACGAGCACACTGATATCAGCTATTGCACTACTCTGTCTAAGCTTAATTAACACCAGAAATAAAAACCATATCTTTATAACAAACTTGCTTGAACACTATACATGTAAAATCCATTTCAATATTTGCCAAAAGCCAATATTATAATGTATGTCTGTAACATGTCTGACCCAGCGCTGCTCCTTCTGAAGGGATCCTGCTTCCCGAGGTGTTGGTAAACCCAACTCTGTTTCTTTACGGGATTCTTCTTCCCCAGCTCAGCCTGTTGGCAGCAACAATTGCCTTGGAAATTCAAAGTTTCTATCTTTGTATAATTTAGTGGCTAGAACAGGATTTTGTCTGCTCTTCCGAAGGAAAAAAATGTGTAAAAATGTATCCATTCTTCCTAAAGACCAAAACCCGAGGAGTTGCTCAGGACAGGAAACCTCCTGGAGTCAAATTGGATTATATTTCGACGCAGCTTAAATGTGACATCACTGGGAGAATAAATAGGAAGTTGGGGAAGGTGAGGAAGGAGCAAGAAGCAGGGGATGATGCATTTCCCACAGCAGCAGCAGGAGAGGGAAAGGAGCAGCTGAGATGTTGCTTTGCTTGCTGAAACACCGTGTGTGCCAGCAGGCTGGGTTCATTCCACAGGCGGAATTCCTGGGGGGGCTGCCCTTTCCCTGCCAGCCCTGTTTGCTGTGCATGCTCAGAGTGGCTCAGGGCAGCTCTGTGTGCCCCGGGTGTGCTCAGGCCTGGCTCTGTGTGCCCAGGGCTCCTGTGCCTCAGTGACCTGTGTGTGCCCAGGCAGGTGTGTCCTCCTGGGGAAGCCCACCCTGCCAGTTGTGTGTTCTTTGTCTCTCCCTCACTGCAGCTTCCTAGGATGGGTCTGCTCATCAGGGCTCCCAAACCCTTCCCCTCTTCCATGAGTTGTGCCAGTCAGGGCTCACCCTGGCTGTGCAGAAGGTGACATTTGCCACGAGAGCTGGCACTGATCCCCAAATCACCCAAATCACTGTTTTTTTTTTCAGAGAGCTGCCTTCAGTTTGCACATTAGCTGGAATGAGCTTGTTGTCCAGGCTGGTCTTGGGACTAAAAAAGATGAGTGGTTTTGGGTAATCCAGAGGCACAGCAGCTGCTGCTGCAGGGCCTCAGCACAGCCACCCTCAGTAATCTGGCTAAACTGGATTTTAGGCTCAGAAAAACTCCTTGCAGCACCCACCTATCCTCAGTCTATTGGGAGATTAACACCGAGATTTGAAAAGGCAGCTAATGCCTCTGTGAGGAAAATGGATCTTTACCTCTGTTATCTTCAGAAGCCAAGGAGGGAAAGGCAGACTGAAAGACATGTCAACTTTCTTCCCCACAGCCCACAAATACTCTTCTTAAATGTAAGTAAACACGTTTTTCCTCACAGCGGAACAACCTTAACTCTGACCCTGGAGCACTCACAACAGCATATGAGACTGTTTTGATTCTCTTTTGAGATTTGTATTTCCTTCTCAAGTCTGTGGGTTTTTTAAGCCATAAATGAAGAGTAAATTCTTTGCTTCTATTAAGCTGGAGCAGTGTCACAGCTCCTTAATTATTCCCAGGGGATTTATCACAGTTGTATATTAACCATGGTGTGGGCACAGACACCAGCACTGGCTCAGGACCAGCCGGGATGTGGAGCTACAGAATTCCTGCCACGTTGGCAGTGCAGTAGTGAAGGGCAACAAGCAGTTTCAGTGCTTTCCTGTGGAGCAGAATCTGTTCAGGAGCCCCATGGATGGCAGCGAGTCCTGCCAGAGCCAGTGCTCAGATCTGCTGGCTCGCCCTGCCTCAGCCGGGATCATCGGGGTGCCTCTGCATCAGGGCCCCCAAAGCCCTGGCAAAGCCCCTTGATTCCAGGCACAGCACCTCCAGAGTGTGAAAAGGCAGCAGGGGTGTGCAGTCAGATCCCAGCCCAGCTGTGCAGTCAGATCTCAGCCCAGCTGTGCAGTCAGACCCCAGCCCAGATGTGCAGTCAGATCCCAGCAGGGCTGTGCAGTCAGATCCCAGCCCAGATGTGCAGTCAGATCCCAGCAGGGCTGTGCAGTCAGATCCCAGCCCAGCTGTGCAGTCAGACCCCAGCCCAGCTGTGCAGTCAGACCTCAGCCCAGATGTGCAGTCAGACCTCAGCCCAGATGTGCAGTCAGATCCCAGCCCAGCTGTGCAGTCAGATCCAAGCCCAGCTGTGGAGTCAGATCCCAGCCCAGCTGTGCAGTCAGATCCCAGCCCAGCTGTGCAGTCAGATCTCAGCCCAGCTGTGCAGTCAGATCTCAGCAGGGCTGTGCAGTCAGATCTCAGCCCAGCTGTGCAGTCAGATCCAAGCCCAGCTGTGCAGTCAGATCCCAGCCCAGCTGTGCAGTCAGATCTCAGCTCAGCTGTGCAGTCAGATCTCAGCCCAGCTGTGCAGTCAGATCTCAGCAGGGCTGTGCAGTCAGATCCCAGCCCAGCTGTGCAGTCAGATCTCAGCCCAGCTGTGCAGTCAGATCCCAGCCCAGCTGTGCAGTCAGATCCCAGCCCAGCTGTGCAGTCAGATCCCAGCCCGGATTTACAGTCAGATCTCAGCCCAGCTGTGCAGTCAGATCCAAGCCCAGATGTGCAGTCAGATCCCAGCAGGGCTGTGCAGTCAGATCCCAGCCCAGCTGTGCAGTCAGATCTCAGCCCAGCTGTGCAGTCAGATCTCAGCCCAGCTGTGCAGTCAGATCCAAGCCCAGATGTGCAGTCAGATCTCAGCAGGGCTGTGCAGTCAGATCCCAGCCCAGCTGTGCAGTCAGATCTCAGCCCAGCTGTGCAGTCAGATCTCAGCCCAGCTGTGCAGTCAGATCCAAGCCCAGCTGTGCAGTCAGATCCAAGCCCAGATGTGCAGTCAGATCTCAGCAGGGCTGTGCAGTCAGATCCCAGCCCAGCTGTGCAGTCAGATCCAAGCCTAGCTGTGCCAGCAGGGCCAGGGCCAGGGGCTGTGCCAAGGGCACACCTGGCCGGGTGTGCCTGGAGCAGCTGCTGCCCTGCCCAGCGCTGCCCCAGGATGTGCCCATGGACAGGGCAGCCCCAGGGCCCCAGCTGGCCAGAGCAGAGGAATCGTGGTGGCCCCAGCTGGAGCAGAGGGATGGTGGTGGCCAGCCTGGAGCAGAGGGATGGTGGTGGCCAGCCTGGAGCAGAGGGATGGTGGTGGCCAGCCTGGAGCAGAGGGATGGTGGTGGCCGTGGTTTGGACAGCACCTAAGCCTTGTGCCAGCACAGACCAGCACGCCTAATTAAACACAGCCTTGATTGGAGCCACTGCCAGAGCCAGGCCCCACTTCTCCAAGGTGCCCTTGATTCCTTCCAGCTCAAGTGCTGAGGTTGGAGGAAGGCTGCTGCAGTCCAGGATGGATGGAGGAGGGCTGCACAGTTATTTGGGGCTGACAGGATTTCAGATTCCTTCTGATAGGATCCAGATAGCTCGTTCTGTATAAGCAGAGTTTCCGAGATGGAGCTCTTACATAACCAGAAATGACTTTTGGAGGGAAGTTTTGGTCCTCCCACTTTCCCAAGCTGTCCTTTCCACAAGAATTGCGAGGTGTCCTTTGGCTGGAAGGACCTTGCTGATTTTGTAGCAGGGATGCTGAAGCCAGAGCTTGTTTTGGTCTGTCAAAAACCAGGGATATTAACTCTATTCAAGAATATCCTTTAAATGTGAATCCATGCTCGGCTCTTCTCCTGACTCCCTTTTTCCCAGTGCAAGCAGCAGAAAGTCAGGAAGCACAGGCAGTGCAGGGGTGGAAGGAGCTGTGATGCTCTGGGACCCAGTCTGGGTTGTGTTACAACGGGACACAAAGTCCCAAGTGTTCCTGATGGAAACCAGAGAAGCTGCAGTTACCACTCACGTTCCTGTGCTCGTGCATGCACCAGCTCTTCCGGAATGTTCCTGGCCCTCCTCTCCCTGGTGAGCCAAGGAAGTGCTGGAGGGCACTGCAATGCCCTCCAGCACATTACTGGGTCAGAATTCCCTGTGACACCAGCCCCTCTTTGCAGTAGGAGCTTCTCAGTGGAAGGTGTTTGTTCCCAGCCCTTCACAGTTATTCCTGCACCAGGAGGGCTCCTGGTTTTCTCTTGCATGGGAATGCAAATGTGTTCCAGGGAGTGGGCAGGAGCTGGGAACTCCTGAGACATTTGGAACTGGAGTTGTCTCACCTGCAGCTCAGACATTTGCAGTTCATAATCATAATTACTCCTGGGAATCCCTGAGCTCCTTCTCAGGTGCCACAGCCCAGGTGTGTCACCCTCAGGGATCTGTTCCCATCCAGTGGCTCCAGTGTTCCAGTCCAGATCCCAAGGTGCAGAGAAGGAGCTGAATCCACCCTCTCCTCTCTTTGCATGCACCAAATAAAGGCTCTGTGCCCTAGCCTGACTCGGATAGATCCCAACCCTCCTCTCAGAAGCTCCTTATCCATCACCTGGTCCCTGAGCCATCCATGCCCTCGGGCTCTTCGCTGTCCGCTTTTCATCTATCAAAGGAAGGAAGGCACGTCCCTCCTCAATCTGACAGGGCTTCTCCCTGCCCCTGGCTGGAGCTCCCTGGGTTACAGCAGGGCTGGAGCTCTTTGAAAAACACCCGGAGGTGTGAGAGGAAAAGTCATTAGCACAGAAAAACCCTGGTGGCACAGAAGATCCTTCTGCAAACTGCTGCTCCAGCTTCATTAAAAGCACAGCCCCGGGCTGTCATTCCAACAGGATGGATTCGCTCTGGGTTATCTAAATGAGAATGATCATTTCTGCAGGGGGAGGAAAACAGAGGAAACCAGGAGGAATTATTCTGTATGAATTATGTGCTCAGCTTTCATACTGACCTATTGAGTCAGCAGCGAGAGCTGGATTTCCTAGAACAGCCTTTCATGCTGGATTTTGGAGATATTCTTCTTTTCAGCCCTGAAAGATCACTTAAATGGCCTTTCTCACACTGGCAGTGTGGGCTCCAGCCTGGATGCAGGGAAATAATGGAGCAGTTATCCAAATCATTCATCCTTTTGGATTCCAGCATCCTTTGTGCTCCCTCCTGGCAAGGGTTGGGCACATGAGCATCGCTGTGGGCGTGGGACCCTGAGGTGGGCATGGCTGGTGTGGAAACAGCCATTCCAACTGGACAGGCAGCTCCAACAGCAGCAATTCCAGCTGCAAAAATGTGATTCCTTTGCCTGTTAACAAAGGTTCTCTGTTGTTTTAGCTGTTGAGCTGCCTTCCTGTGGGATGAGAGGCCGATCTCTGGTGTGGGCAAAGGTGGCTTGCACACAGTGCCCTGGTGGTGGGAGGAGCAGGATCGTCCCTGTTGGAGCAGCCAGGAGGTGTATGGATTTGGGCACACATCACACAGCCTGCCCCCTGTGTCACAAACCACCCTGACCTTCATGTCCCTTGGAAGGTGATGCCCAGGTGAGGCACCTGAACCTCCCTGGATCAGGCGCTGCGTCACTTCTGACCTGTAGGAAAGTTGTGTTTGCAGCTTTATTTTCCACGTGAAGAACTGACAGATGAGGAAAATCAGCCCTGTCTGCCATGGTTCTCTTTTCCTTGCCTACCTGGGCAGGGGTGTAGCAGCAGAACACAAGGAACACAAAGAAAGAGATGAATCAGATCCTCTTCCAGAAGCCTCTGCTGAGTTGGAGGCCTGTTCCTTGTTGCATTTGATTCGTGCAGAGACTGCAGCTGACATCCAGTACAAAGGCAGCTGCCACCATGGGTCACTGTGGAACACGTATCCAGCAAGAACAGAAAGCAAAGAAGGGCATTGCAGCTAAAAGAGGGAATTATAGAGTTGATTCCTGAGGAGTGCCTGATGGTCCAGAAATATTTGCAATCAGCTTATTTTACAGAAGGAGTTATGGAGCTTTTAATGATAAATTAGAAGGCAAAGTCACAGAGCAGGAGGGGTGACTGATGATGAGTTTGTATTTTGGTTTTTAAGCTGGTTTTCAGCTGGTTCTGCTGCCTGGTTCTGTGTTTTGGTTTTTAAGCTGGTTTTCAGCTGGTTCTGCTGCCTGGTTCTGTGTTTTGGTTTTTAAGCTGGTTTTCAGCTGGTTCTGCTGCCTGGTTCTGTGTTTTGGTTTTTAAGCTGGTTTTCAGCTGGTTCTGGAGCCTGGTTCTGTGTTTTGGTTTTTAAGCTGGTTTTCAGCTGGTTCTGCTGCCTGGTTCTGTGTTTTGGTTTTTAAGCTGGTTTTCAGCTGGTTCTGCTGTGCCTGAGCTGAGCTAGTGCAGCTTTTCTGTCCCTTCAGCAGGGTTCTGGAGCCTGGCACTGTGTGTATGACCCTGGGGGCTGCTTGGGGGAGCTGCCATCTCACCTGCTCCTGTGTGCCCGCAGATTTTCCACATGACCTACGACCTGGCCAGCGCCGTGGTGAGGATCGTCAACCTCATTGGGATGATGCTGCTGCTGTGCCACTGGGACGGCTGCCTGCAGTTCCTGGTGCCCATGCTGCAGGACTTCCCCGACGACTGCTGGGTGTCCCTCAACCGCATGGTGGTGAGTGAGGCCGCACGGACAGCACTGGGACCTGCTTGTGTTTCCTCCTTTCTTCCCTGTTTTACCTCTCCCCCCTGTTTGCACTCTTTTCCCACTGCCTCTTTCCAAAGAGTGAGGCCGATGCCAGGTGTTGTGTATTTCATCCCCTTGATCAGCCCATAATAAATAATTTAGTATAAATATATATAAATAACAAAATATAATATATATATATAAATATTTAAAAATATTTAAAAATTTATAATACAAGATATATAATATATATAATTGAAATATAAAATTTATTATATATATAATATATATATAACATATAACATACAACATATATAATACAAATATATTTTAATATATGTTATTTATATATATATATTTGCGCATATATATATATATATATATATATATATATATATATATAATGAAATACAAATAACCAGCTCAGAGATGGTGGGCAGGGAGCCCACCAGACCTCTGGAGCATCCCATGTACCCTGCTCCCCATCCCACCCCTCAGCCCCAAACCCAGCCCCTGGCTGACACCCCCGCAGCACCCACTGCCATCCCCCAGCTTCCCGTTCCCCCTTTCACCCCCCGGGGCCGTCCCACCGCTTCCCAGCGCGGTGGGCATGGAGGCAGGTCCTGCAGGGACACAGTGCCCGGGGCATGGAGGCAGGTCCTGCAGGGACACAGTGCCCGGGTTTGGGGGCAGGTCCTGCAGGGACACAGTGCCCGGGGCATGGAGGCAGGTCCTGCAGGGACACAGTGCCCGGGTTTGGGGGCAGGTCCTGCAGGGACACAGTGCCCGGGGCAGGGAGGCAGGTCCTGCAGGGACACAGTGCCCGGGTTTGGGGGCAGGTCCTGCAGGGACACAGTGCCCGGGGCAGGGAGGCAGGTCCTGCAGGGACACAGTGCCCGGGGCAGGGAGGCAGGTCCTGCAGGGACACAGTGCCCGGGGCAGGGAGGCAGGTCCTGCAGGGACACAGTGCCGGGGCAGGGAGGCAGGTCCTGCAGGGACACAGTGCCCGGGTTTGGGGGCAGGTCCTGCAGGGACACAGTGCCCGGGTTTGGGGGCAGGTCCTGCAGGGACACAGTGCCTGGGGCAGGGAGGCAGGTCCTGCAGGGACACAGTGCCCGGGGCAGGGAGGCAGGTCCTGCAGGGACACAGTGCCCGGGTTTGGGGGCAGGTCCTGCAGGGACACAGTGCCCGGGGCAGGGAGGCAGGTCCTGCAGGGACACAGTGCCCGGGTTTGGGGGCAGGTCCTGCAGGGACACAGTGCCCGGGGCAGGGAGGCAGGTCCTGCAGGGACACAGTGCCCGGGGCAGGGAGGCAGGTCCTGCAGGGACACAGTGCCCGGGGCAGGGAGGCAGGTCCTGCAGGGACACAGTGCCGGGGCAGGGAGGCAGGTCCTGCAGGGACACAGTGCCCGGGTTTGGGGGCAGGTCCTGCAGGGACACAGTGCCCGGGTTTGGGGGCAGGTCCTGCAGGGACACAGTGCCTGGGGCAGGGAGGCAGGTCCTGCAGGGACACAGTGCCCGGGGCAGGGAGGCAGGTCCTGCAGGGACACAGTGCCCGGGGCAGGGAGGCAGGTCCTGCAGGGACACAGTGCCCGGGTTTGGGGGCAGGTCCTGCAGGGACACAGTGCCCGGGTTTGGGGGCAGGTCCTGCAGGGACACAGTGCCGGGGCAGGGAGGCAGGTCCTGCAGGGACACAGTGCCCGGGTTTGGGGGCAGGTCCTGCAGGGACACAGTGCCCGGGTTTGGGGGCAGGTCCTGCAGGGACACAGTGCCCGGGGCAGGGAGGCAGGTCCTGCAGGGACACAGTGCCGGGGCAGGGAGGCAGGTCCTGCAGGGACACAGTGCCCGGGTTTGGGGGCAGGTCCTGCAGGGACACAGTGCCGGGGCAGGGAGGCAGGTCCTGCAGGGACACAGTGCCCGGGTTTGGGGGCAGGTCCTGCAGGGACACAGTGCCCGGGTTTGGGGGCAGGTCCTGCAGGGACACAGTGCCCGGGGCAGGGAGGCAGGTCCTGCAGGGACACAGTGCCGGGGCAGGGAGGCAGGTCCTGCAGGGACACAGTGCCCGGGTTTGGGGGCAGGTCCTGCAGGGACACAGTGCCCGGGTTTGGGGGCAGGTCCTGCAGGGACACAGTGCCCGGGGCAGGGAGGCAGGTCCTGCAGGGACACAGTGCCCGGGTTGGGGGCAGGTCCTGCAGGGACACAGTGCCGGGTTTGGGGGCAGGTCCTGCAGGGACACAGTGCCCGGGACAGGGAGGCAGGTCCTGCAGGGACACAGTGCCCGGGGCAGGGAGGCAGGTCCTGCAGGGACACAGTGCCCGGGACAGGGAGGCAGGTCCTGCAGGGACACAGTGCCCGGGTTTGGGGGCAGGTCCTGCAGGGACACAGTGCCCGGGGCAGGGAGGCAGGTCCTGCAGGGACACAGTGCCCGGGGCATGGAGGCAGGTCCTGCAGGGACACAGTGCCCGGGGCAGGGAGGCAGGTCCTGCAGGGACACAGTGCCCGGGTTTGGGGGCAGGTCCTGCAGGGACACAGTGCCCGGGTTTGGGGGCAGGTCCTGCAGGGACACAGTGCCGGGGCAGGGAGGCAGGTCCTGCAGGGACACAGTGCCCGGGTTTGGGGGCAGGTCCTGCAGGGACACAGTGCCCGGGGCAGGGAGGCAGGTCCTGCAGGGACACAGTGCCCGGGACAGGGAGGCAGGTCCTGCAGGGACACAGTGCCCGGGTTTGGGGGCAGGTCCTGCAGGGACACAGTGCCCGGGTTTGGGGGCAGGTCCTGCAGGGACACAGTGCCGGGGCTCGGAGCAGGACCGGCCCCGGCAGAGCCGCAGAAGGCAGGAGCCAGGCTCCCTCTCCTGGCACCGAGCAGCAAGGAGCAGGCATGGAAACTGCTTCCCGCTGGAATCTGAGTATATGGAGTCCCAGAGACAGGGCTGGGGCTGGTCCATAATTCCCGTTGCTGGTCCCTTTGCCCCATACCCCCTGGAAGGGTCGGTGTGGCCGCCCACCCACCCTGGAGTGAAACACGGTCACGGGATGAGGAGCCAGACTGCCCAGTGCCATCCCAAGCTGTGCCCTGCTCTTGCTGGGAGGGAGTTTGACACCATATGGCAAAGGCAGGGCAAATTCATGGTACCTTTCAACCATCTTGCTGAGAATTCAGGAGCTTTTATTCAAAGGGACAATGTCCAGTTGATTAAGCAGCAAACACTGACAAAGCTTAAAAAATTGCCTGTTATTGCAGTAACCTCCAGATTCCCCCAGCCAATTTCTTCTTGAATAAAGGAAATAATCAAGCACTGGGGCAGAACAGAACAAATGTAAAATGTATCAAAGATGTGCCAGCCTGCCCTGCCTCCCAGGTGCAGGGCTGTGGGCACAGGCTGCCCGTGCCTGGAGGAGTGAGCATCCATGGAAAAGTCATCTGTTTGCTGTTTGTTTATTCATTTCTCCTCTCTGCAATAACGGTTCTCTTCCTGCTGCTGCCAGACTGCCAGCTCTGGAGCCTGGAACCCTCTGCTTATCTCCAGCAGAACAACAACCTGTGCAGCAGCTGCCTGGGCTTCCCCGTGCTGCCTTTTCATTATTGATGTGCCAGGAGCAGCCAGAGATTGGGGCCCCTTTGTGCTGCCGGGGGCCAAGAGGACGCTCAGCTCCTCATGCCAGGGAGCTCAGAGGTGCAGGTAGCCTCATCCCCACCCAGGGGTGACCTGGCCATGGCAGGATGGCTTCAGAGCAGCAGATGTGGACCACAGTTCCCTCGTCCCAACGTTTGGCTGCTGCTGGCAGCAGCGGCTCCTGGCTCTCCCCATCCATCCCTCGGGGCAGAGGTGCAAGCTGGGCTTGAAGCTGCCAGCTGTAGTCACAGGGAAGGGTCTGCAAAAGTGGCAGGACATGGGACAGAGGAAGGAAAGATTTAGCCAAGGCAAATCTTAGCAGCAAGGCTGGGGAGAGAGGGGAGGATGCATTCCAGAGGCAGGAAGGCTCTGCAGGCTCCAGGAGGGCAAGGGAGGAAGCTCCTATCCAGAGCAGAGCTTTCCTCATGCGGCAGCCTTGTCTTCCCAGCCTTGAGAGCTTCTGAAGCTGGGAATTAAACTTGCCTTGGGAGATTTTTTCCTGCTTCTTCCCTGCAGCTAAATCACTTTTTTTTTTGTTCCACTTAAAAGAAGTGAAAAAAAAATCATTATCTCTGAAAATGGAGCCTCAGGAAAGTGGAATGAAGAACTGGAGAGATGCCCCACCTATAATTCAGGAGGCTTCCACTCCAGAAGCTGTGCAGGAATATGCCAGCCCCAAAATAGCCTGGGATTAGAATATTTAACAAAGAGTACAGTAGTTCTTTGGGGAAAAAATAGTTTTTTTCTCTCAGTAATGTCCTTTAATCTCCTGAGAAGCTTTCCAGGCATGTCACTGGGACCAGCAGTGGATGTGTATGGCATTATCAGTGAAACAATTTACATCTAATCTGGAGGGGAGTACTGAGAGAGGCCACGGAGTCAGGAAACAAGAAACTGGAGCTCTGGGCTCTTCTCAGGCTTTGGTGGCAGGATGTGGATGGAAGGTTCCAGCATGGCTCTGTGTGATGGACACAGCTGGGAGGGGAGAGGCCAGGATGGCCTCTGTGCCAGGGAGCCAGGATTTTGGGACATTCTGTACCAGCCTGGTGTGAGCTCTGAGGAGATAAATAAATATCCTTGGTGCATGGCTGCCCTGATTACACACAGGAGCCAGAAATCTGGGAAAAGGGGAATCTTCTGAAGCTGCTGCAGCCAAGGGGAGCTGGAAGTGAGGTCCAGATGCTTTGGAGGCTTTGTCTGTGAGTGTGCTCGTGCTGCTCTTGCTCTGCTCCGGGGTTTCCCACCACTTGGCACTCCATAAAACCAGCCCTCATTTCCATGCTGCAGGGAAAGAAGATTCATCACCTCCCATCTGCTTCCTACAGGTTTGATCCTCATCCAGGGGATTTGTGAAGGGTCTGGTGTTGCCAAAATCATCTCAGGGCCTCGATGAATCCCCGAGTCTGGTTCATCTGGGTGTTTTGCACATGCCTGGTGTTCCGTCTTCAGCAGCCGTGGAAGCAGTGGGTGTCTGGCTGACTCCTGAAGCGGCAGGGCAGGATGTTTGCAGTATTAATTGCTGAGTCCCAATCCCAGGGGCTTCAGCATTAGCTTTCCTGCAGTGCACTTTATTAAAAACTGGAAACACTGGTGAGTCAGCTGCAGAGTGTGTGCTGCTCCCCCAGAGCTGGCCTGGCAGCTCCTCTCCCAGAGATCCCAGCTCTGCTGAGCCCTGAAAGCTGCTGGGAACACGTGGCCTCCTCCCATGGGTGCTGTGCTGAACCCACACTCCCTGCAGGGAGGGCAGAGATCCCCGAGGCCAGGGCAGCAAATTGATCAGCCTCCCCTCCACCAGAACACGTTCCTGTGGAGCCCTGCCCCTCCCTGCTCACAGCACCTTGCTGAGGGCTGCTGATGGAAAGAGGGAAGAGGAATGGCTGCAGAGTGTGGGAGAGAGCAATCCTGCACAGACCTGCTGTGATTCCCAGCTCCCCCCCCTGAGCCTCTGGGCCAGCACATCCCTCCCGACCTCATTCAGGCACAGGAATCTGAGGGAAATTCCATGTTCTGGAAGGTCTGTCAGGAGCAGCAGGAGCAGGGCTGCTCCCGTGGGATGGGAACCTGGAGCCCAGGGTGACAGACACAGGGAGTGCCCTCCCCAGCTGGGGCCAAAACCAGTCCAAGCCAGGGTGGGCAGAGCAGAATGACCCATATCTGGGAATATTGACCTTTCCAGGGAAGGCAGGGTGTCAGGCAGCTGTCACCCAGGGACTGTCCAGGGAGGCCAGCTGGGAGCAGCATGAGATGGGGACAGCAGCAGGGCTGGAAAGGAGGCAGAAGCACTCTGTGCACGGGCCTGGGTACAGTACCACGAGCCCAGGCAAGGTGTGGGTGCCCAGGTCTGCATCTCCAGGAGCACAGGGTGCTTGGGAGGGCTCCCAGGAAAGGCTGCCTGGGACAACTGGGACAGGGGCACTCAGAGCCCTGAGCAGATCCCTGCTGGCAGGTGAAGGCCATGTGGAGCTTCCCTTGGAAACAAGCCCGGAGCAGGCGGGTTCTGTCCGAGGTGAAGTTTGACCTGTCATCTCCATGTGTTCCCGCACTACTCCCACCCTTTAAACTGGATGTGGAGGTGTCTTTTCCCAGCCCAGCAGTTCCAGGGGTGGGCAGGGATGGTCAGAGACAGCTCCTGAGTTCTCCAAGTGTTAATGGTGTAAGTCAGGCATAACATTGTCCTGTGGAGGCTTTGTCCATGAGTGTGCTGGTGCTGCTCTTCCTCTGCTCTGGGGTTTCCCACCACTTGGCACTCCATAAAACCAGCCCTCATTTCCATGCTGCAGAGAAAGAAGATCCATCACCTCAATGACAGGACTACACCCCTATCCCAAGAACTTCCAGTACTTCTCCGTGTCTTTACTCATCTCACTCCTCTCCAGGGAGGATTCAACCAGACACGCTCACATGTACATCAGAACCAAAACACCCTGTCAGACACCAGTTTGCCTTCAGGTGCTTCTGTAAGGTACTGCAGAACCCAGCAGTGCCTTTGAAGTGTTCCGGGAAAGTGTCTCCAAGTATTCAAAGGTGGATCTGAGCAGGCCAGACTCTAATGCCATAGAAGCCCTTCCAGCACTGCCAGTGTGAGTGTGAAAAACAAACCGGTCTGAGAAACTGCTTCAAAGTAATTTCACTGCCTTTTGCAAGGTCTCTTGGTGCCTCTGAGATAACCCCCTCTTGACTGTGAACAGGCACAGATTTGCAGCTCTGCTTTTGCTTGCTTTGGGATTTGCTTAACGAGGAGTCATTTTCCCCCTGCAGTTTAAGGCCTCATTTCCCTCCCCTAATGGGCCATTTTAGCCACTCCAGTATCTGGAGTGGTGCAGCCCTGCTGCCGTGGGGGCTGCTGGAGTTGGGTATTAGAACAGGAACAAGCTGTGGCAGTGTGAGGCACCTGGTGCTGATAAACCCGTGTCCACACTGCATCTGGAACCTCTTCTAGTCTGGCCTAAAGTACTGGGGCCTTGACCTGTCTGCTCATCCTGTGGAAAAAAAAAACCCTGAAAACTGAAGAGGTACCAGGACCTGTAAGTGAAGAATCCTCACAGAGCATCCAGTGCTCTTCACACTTGGTACCCTAAAGGTAATTGCTCTGAAAGGCTTCCCCTTCACAGAAGTGCCTCTCTCTGAGCAGTCCTCAACATGCTCTCCCAGCAGAGCTGGCTGCTCGGGGTTTGTTTGGAAAGCTCCGTGTTTTCCTGCAGCTCCCACCCCCCAGTCTGTCATCCCTCAGCCATCCCTCAGTCTGGCACCCACAGCCTGTCCTCACAGGAGCCCTGCTGCCGCTGGGAATTGGGCTGGGGCTCGGAGGTGTGCAATTCCCAGGGAGCCAGCAGTGTCTGTGCAGGCTGCAGGGGCTCGGCGTGCTGGATGTCAGAGTTTTACATGACTAATTCCTACAAAACACTGGCAAGCTTCCTTGTAAACAGCACTCCTGAGCAGCAAGTTGCTGGAAGAATGGCTTTTAAACCTCGAGCCTGCCTGGTACCCAGATGTTCACAGCCACTAAAGAGCCTGGCAGCCAGTTTTCCAGCTCAGCTATTACTGCTCTGTCTGCCCAGATTCCCTTTGGAATTTCAGCTCAGCTTCCTTTGTCCCTGCTCTCAGATCTGTGGTGGAGATGTGCTGCCCTGTTAAACTACTGCCACACTGAACTCAGAGGGCAGCAGCATTCCTGCAACAGCCAGTGAGGAATGGGGAAGGAATTCATCCAGCAAGGGACGGTACAGGACAGCAGCTGCACTGCTTCCTGTGCCCCAGTACCACGGACTGTGAGGCTCCATAGCACTGGCAATGTGCTGCCCACCTGTGCAGGGATGCAGCATTTTAAGCAGAGTGGCCAAATGTGACAGCTGCCTGCTGCTGTCTCAGGATGAGGGACAATGGATGGGCTAAAGCCAGGGAAGTCACAGCAGCTTCCATGCCCTGAGTGCAGGGCTGAGGGAAGGGGGCTCCTGGAAGTCACAGCAGGTGCCCTGAGTGCAGGGCCATGGCTTCAGGGTGCCAGGAGTGCAGGGCTGAGGGAAGGGGGCTCCTGGAAGTCACAGCAGGTGCCCTGAGTGCAGGGCCATGGCTTCAGGGTGCCAGGAGTGCAGGGCTGAGGGAAGGGGGCTCCTGGAAGTCACAGCAGGTGCCCTGAGTGCAGGGCCATGGCTTCAGGGTGCCAGGAGTGCAGGGCTGAGGGAAGGGGGCTCCTGGAAGTCACAGCAGGTGCCCTGAGTGCAGGGCCATGGCTTCAGGGTGCCAGGAGTGCAGGGCTGAGGGAAGGGGGCTCCTGGAAGTCACAGCAGGTGCCCTGAGTGCAGGGCCATGGCTTCAGGGTGCCAGGAGTGCAGGGCTGAGGGAAGGGGGCTCCTGGAAGTCACAGCAGGTGCCCTGAGTGCAGGGCCATGGCTTCAGGGTGCCAGGAGTGCAGGGCTGAGGGAAGGGGGCTCCTGGAAGGGCAGGATGCCTGTGGTAGCTGTGTGAGAGGCCCAGTGCCCACACAGAGCAGAAGTGGGTCTGCAAAATGCCACAAAACCTGGGGGTGGAAAATGCACCCGCCACTTCTTTGGCCAGGCCTCAGAGCCCCAGGACAGGCCTGGAGGCAGAGGAGCAGGAGGGGTCCCTCCTTTGGCCTCGCACCTCGGGCAGCTCCCGTGGCCAGACCCTTCCTGTGCCCTGGCCAGGGGACAAACTCCCTGTGCCCTGTCCTGCCCTGTGTGCAGCTCCTTTGGGCTCCTCACACACGAGCCTAGGGCACAGCCAGCAGCAGTCACCAAGTCTTAGTCTCTGGCCCCTCTCTCTTGGCTGCAGGGTGGTTTTTCCAGGTTCCTGCTCTGTTGGGAGGTGAGCCCAGACAGGCTGGTGCCAGCAGCAGGAGCAGTCTCTGCTGGGCTGTGGCTGTGCCACTGCTCCCGTGTGGGCTCTGCTGTCACTTGTGTGGCTTTGCCCTTCTTGTTGCAGTGGGAATCAGGCCTGTCTTGCATAATGAAACTGAATCTGGCCAGGTAATGCTATCAGCTGGCTTTGTCAGATTTATGTGCTTATCTCCTAGCCAAGCATCAGCCCTCGGCAGAGGTTCCAGCCCTGTGCCACAGCTCCCAGCCAGCTTTGTCACTGTTTGCTCCCCATAAGGTCAGTGAGAAGTGTCCATGGGCATCAGTGGCACTGAGAGCTGCTTGCAGGGAGGTCATCAGCCACCCAGCTGGCTGTGATGAGATACCTCCAGGAGGTGCCCAGTGAATTCCACAGCTCCCAGCACTTCTGGCCACTGGTGCTCTGGACAGAGGTCACAGGAGAGCTCCTTGTTTATTGACAAACCAGCAGCAGGCCTGTGCAGTGACCTTCCAAGCTGCCACAGCACCTGTGTCTGCAGAGCTCCATCCATAACCTTGGCCCCTTTCAGGAACAGGGAGCAGCTGAGGAATGCCCAGTGCTGCCACCAGTGTCACCCAGCAGAGGCACTTCCACATCCTTGTAAGAGCCATGTGTGATGACAGAGCCGTTACTCGTCAAGGTTTCACAGCAAGAACTTGCTGGCAGATAATACCCACGGGATGGCAAATGCACCTCGAGCAGTTCCATGAGCTCAGGCTAATCAGAATCGCCAGGAAACTTGTGCTGGTTTTTCTCTCTGTGCCATGCTGAGGTGCTGCCTGTGGGAGCTGCAGTGGAGAGCACAAGATGTCTCAGCACTCTCTCCTGGCAGGACGTTGCTGCTCTCAAATGACACCATTTGTAATTCCTCAGCTCTTTGAAAAAGCCCGGCTTTGTACTGAGAACTTGCTGTCCAGGCATTACCAACTTAATTTTCTACCCTTCTCATCTCTCCAGGTAATGACCAGAGACCCTGGCCATTTCCTAAATTGCTGGGCTGTGATTTTCCTCATTCTTAGATACTGCTGCTGGCAGCCTTGCCCAGGCTCTCTGTTGCAGTTCTCAGTTCAAGTCAATTTCCCAGGGGAGGAAATTATTTGCTTCGGTTCCCTCTCCCACACGTGGGTCATTGTGAAAATCTCCCAGTGCATCATCTGGGTTTATCCCAGGTTACCAGCAGGGCACACTGGCTGCCTTCCCTGCTGGAAAAAGCACATGGAGTCTCTGAAAATCAGGGCCAGAGTGGTGATCTCAGATCTGGGATCTGGGCTTATTTTTCCAAATGGACTGAGCTGGGTTCACTGGGGCAGTGAGGGCTCTGAAATTAAATTTCTTGTGTAACAAAGAGTAAATTTCTTGTGTTGTGGTGCCTCCAACAGGGATTTTTGAGTGCAGTTGAGGACATTGAGGTGTAGTGTCTCAGGGATATGGGAGTTATGGGGCTATGGGGGCCTTGAGGTATAGGGGGCTCAGGGAGGGCTATGGGAGTTATGGGGGCATTGAGGTGCAGGGGCTCTGTGAGGGATATGGGAGTTTTGGGGGCACTGAGGTGCAGGGGTCAGTGAGGGATACAGGAGTTATGGGGGTGTTGAGGTGCAGGGCTCTGTGAGGGATACAGGAGTTATGGGGGTGTTGAGGTGCAGGGGTCAGTGAGGGATACAGGAGTTATGGGGCATTGAGGTGCAGGGCTCAGTGAGGGATACAGGAGTTATGGGGGTGTTGAGGTGCAGGGGTCTGTGAGGGATACAGGAGTTATGGGGCATTGAGGTGCAGGGGCTCAGTGAGGGATACAGGAGTTATGGGGGTGTTGAGGTGCAGGGGCTCAGTGAGGGATACAGGAGTTATGGGGGCATTGAGGTGCAGGGGTCTGTGAGGGATACAGGAGTTATGGGGGTGTTGAGGTGCAGGGGCTCAGTGAGGGATACAGGAGTTATGGGGCATTGAGGTGTAGGGGTCAGTGAGGGATACAGGAGTTATGGGGCATTGAGGTGCAGGGCTCAGTGAGGGATACAGGAGTTATGGGGGTGTTGAGGTGCAGGGCTCAGTGAGGGATACAGGAGTTATGGGGCATTGAGGTGTAGGGGTCAGTGAGGGATACAGGAGTTATGGGGGTGTTGAGGTGCAGGGGTCAGTGAGGGATACAGGAGTTATGGGGCATTGAGGTGTAGGGGTCAGTGAGGGATACAGGAGTTATGGGGGTGTTGAGGTGCAGGGGTCAGTGAGGGATACAGGAGTTATGGGGGTGTTGAGGTGCAGGGGTCTGTGAGGGATACAGGAGTTATGGGGGTGTTGAGGTGCAGGGGTCTGTGAGGGATACAGGAGTTATGGGGCATTGAGGTGCAGGGGTCTGTGAGGGATACAGGAGTTATGGGGCATTGAGGTGTAGGGGTCAGTGAGGGATACAGGAGTTATGGGGCATTGAGGTGCAGGGCTCAGTGAGGGATACAGGAGTTATGGGGCATTGAGGTGCAGGGCTCAGTGAGGGATACAGGAGTTATGGGGCATTGAGGTGCAGGGGTCAGTGAGGGATACAGGAGTTATGGGGCATTGAGGTGCAGGGGTCAGTGAGGGATACAGGAGTTATGGGGGTGTTGAGGTGCAGGGCTCTGTGAGGGATACAGGAGTTATGGGGGTGTTGAGGTGCAGGGGTCAGTGAGGGATACAGGAGTTATGGGGGCATTGAGGTGCAGGGGCTCAGTGAGGGATACAGGAGTTATGGGGGTGTTGAGGTGCAGGGGCTCAGTGAGGGATACAGGAGTTATGGGGCATTGAGGTGCAGGGGCTCAGTGAGGGATACAGGAGTTATGGGGGTGTTGAGGTGCAGGGGCTCAGTGAGGGATACAGGAGTTATGGGGCATTGAGGTGCAGGGGCTCAGTGAGGGATACAGGAGTTATGGGGGTGTTGAGGTGCAGGGGCTCAGTGAGGGATACAGGAGTTATGGGGGCTCTGAGGGGTTTGGGGCTTGAGACTCCATAGCCCTCCTAGCTTTCAAAGACCTCTCAGCCACCAAAGAATTAAATTTCCCGTGTAACACGTCGAGGTGCCTCCGACAGGGATTTTTGGATGCAGTGCCATGGGTGCTTTCCTGCTCCATATCCATGTCCCCGTGCTGAAGCTGTGCCCCTGTCCCTGCAGAACGACTCCTGGGGGAAGCAGTACTCGTATGCCCTGTTCAAGGCCATGAGCCACATGCTGTGCATCGGCTACGGGCAGCAGGCGCCGGTGGGGATGTCGGACGTGTGGCTCACCATGCTCAGCATGATCGTGGGGGCCACCTGCTACGCCATGTTCATCGGCCACGCCACCGCCCTCATCCAGTCCCTGGACTCCTCGCGCCGCCAGTACCAGGAGAAGGTAAGGACAGCCCTGCTGGGCCGGGGTGGTCTCTGTGATATCCGGAGGGAGGCCAGGGTGGTCTCTGTGCTGTGTGGAGGGAGCCTGGGGTGGTCTCTGTGATATCCAGAGGGAGGCCAGGACGGTCTCTGTGCTGTGTGGAGGGAGGACGGGGTGGTCTCTGTGATATCCAGAGGGAGGCCAGGACAGTCTCTGTGCTGTGTGGAGGGAGGATGGGGTGGTCTCTGTGATATCCGGAGGGAGGCCAGGACGGTCTCTGTGCTGTGTGGAGGGAGGATGGGGTGGTCTCTGTGATATCTGGAGGGAGGCCAGGGTGGTCTCTGTGCTGTGTGGAGGGAGGATGGGGTGGTCTCTGTGATATCCAGAGGGAGCCCGGGGTGGTTTCCTTGCTGTGGAGCAAGCCAGGACTGTCAGTGTGAGAGGCCAGGGCGCTGTTCCTTGGCCACTCATCCCCATCCATGCACTCCAACACCCTCAGGAAGAAACAGCAGCAGGATCAGTAAACAGCAGGGCAAGGAGATGATTGTTGTTGTCTCTGCCTGTCTTTGTACACCAACGTTATCAATGGCACAGGTACCTAAAATTTAAAGTCACTTCTTCCTTTCCCACATCTTGTTTCAAGCCCCAGGTGAATGCTCCAGAATGTGCAGCTTTTGTTTAGCAAGTGCTCTCTGTAAAAGTATCCAGATTTTTCACTCCAGTAATCCTGAGTGAAGCTGCAGAACAAGCCCCAAAGCCCAGATCAAGGCTCAGGAGCTCGGAGCAGGTTCCCCAGGTAGCTGTGGAATTAATGGCACCATTGTGGGATTGCAGAATGGAGGGCACAGCCAGAAATGTCACATCTGATCAGGTTGCCACTGCCACAGTCACTGAATCTGTGAGCTGGGCAGGGCATCCAAAAAATGCAGCTGCCCTCAGTCTCAGTTAGTGGGGCTGGGGAGGTCTTATGGCCAGGTCTTGTGGGTACATTTGATCTGGAGACTAAGAGGAATTGTTCCTATTCTGACCCTGCCAGGTGCAGTTTAGGTGAGAGGGGAGCAGTGATTCAAGTGCAGAAACTGTGACCAGCAGGCACTGATCAGGTGAATTTAAATTCAGGGAGGGGGTGGGATGACCTTGGAACAGGTTTGAGACACAGAAATTACAATGAGAGCAGGGCAGAGAGGGAGAGCAAAGAAGAGCAGAGGTTGACTCATGCTTGGAGCATAGGGAAGATCCCAATCCACAGCTAGAGCTAAAGGAGGGGGAATGCCCAGGAGAAGAGCGTGGAGGCCTGGCATGCATCCAGAGCATCCAGAGTTTTAGCTCTGTGTCACAGCTGAGCCGGGCTGATCCCCACGGAGAGCAGGGCACGCCAAAGAGAAGGACACTGCAGCACTGGGAATGCAGGCTGATCAAATCTCAGGATGCAGAGTATTTATTCAAATGTGTTTGAAGTAGCACAGAAGTCAAGGACTGATCTGCAAAGCCAACCACCTGGCCAGCCTGGCACAGCCAGGACTGCACCTGCAGCACTGGGCACTCCGGGCTCTGGCTCCAGCCTGCGCTCAGACAAGGGCACAGCTTCACCCTGGCACTTGGACTCCAGGCAGTGCTCAGGAAATCAGTCCCCAGGAAGCCAGCAGGGACTGTGGAGGGGGTGGCAGGGACAGTGGGAAGTGTGAAAGCCTGGTTAGAACATGGAGATGTGAGTGAGAGGGTTAACAGACCCAGGAGAAGAGCTCTGACAAAGGCAGCGGGGAGAGGATTGAACCAAGGGTCTATCTCCTATGGCAGGTTCATTTCCCAAGTTATCCTCTGAGGATCAAAGCCTCAGGGATTGACTACGTTAATTTTCCTCTTGCAAATGGGACAAGTGATGGCCTAAAAACAAATATATATTTACTTTCTGCATTCCTTAGCACTTGAATAGCCATGATTAAAATGAGGCTGCTGCGTGATTTGCAGCCCTGCAACTCAATTTAGTTCAGTCCTCCTGGGACAAAGTGTCTGCTGAAGCAGATTAGAGAGAGAATCTCAGCAAGTTTGGAGGTTGATTGGTAGAAGCCAGCAGCAGCTGAGAAACCCCTGCTGAGCACCCTGTGGGCTCTGCCTGTCCCTCAGCACTGCTCAGCCTGCAGGGGCCTCGGGAGCTGTGCTGGGAGTGGCCAAGGAAAGGGACACCGTGGGGAGGGAGAGGATCAGCGCTAACACAACCAGGAGAGGTTACAGCTGGAGCTGCCCTGGGAGGCTCTGCTGTGTGGGACCCTCAGGACAAGGTTCAGGAGCGGGTTTTTGGGGAGGTTTCAGACTGTCCAGACCTCTGCCAACCCACTGGTTCTTCCCTTGGACAAGCAGGGCTTTGGAAAACAGGAATAAAAGCCGAGCTGTGCTGTCTTTTGGCTTCAGGAGCAGGCTTGTGTCACTCTGCCTTGGATTCTCTGAACACTGGGACATTCAATCCCTGTCCTGTCAGAATCTCCTCCTGGAGCCTCTCACTCCATGCCGTGCTGGTTGTGCAAGGCAGGGAAGCTGGGTGGATCCATGGGGTGGCAGAAGCCATGGAGAATTCAGAGGGAATGCCCCGCTCCAAGCAGGGAGGTGCTGCGGTTCCTGGGTACCAGGGCACAGCCCCCTGTGGCACAGAGCCCTCCCAGCACATGGAGGGGGCACAGCCATGGTGCAGGGCCAGGCCTGGCCTCTCTCCAAATGGGAACAGCTCTTTGGATGGGGCTCTCTGAAGGGACTGTTTGACCTCCAGCCCCAGAGGCAAAGTGAGGAGGGAGCTGTCTGTCCCATCAGAGCTTCCCATGGTCACAGAGTCAGCAGCAGGATCAGGAGCTGGTCTTCTCTCTTAACCTCAGCCTGGAGTTGAACTCCACAGTATCCTGCCATCTGTTTCCTGTATGTGAGACACCACCACCACAGGAGGTCCTTCCTGAGGGATTCTGACAGAAAATGTCCCCAAGTGCTGTTGTGCAGTGTGGTGTTGTACCTGAGTGGATGTGACAGCTCTGACCAAGAACTGAGCCCGTTCCCACCCGGAGCTCCCTGCCACTGTGCTCAGCTGGGCACAGTGAGCCTTCCTGGCTTCCCAGACCCTCACTGAGCTCTTTTCTTCTCCCACATTAGTTTTCTGTCACATCAGTAGGTTGAAAGAGCTTATTTTTGAGCCCAGTGAGTGCCAGAGCTGGTGCAGGTGCTGGTGGAGGGGGCCAAGGACAGGAGCAGGGGTACAAGACCCTCTCCAGCCTTTACTTCATCACTGGCTGCAGAATCCCCCCCCAGGCTGTGTAACTGTGGCTCACATCAGAGGAAGGCTGTTCCCTGCCCAGGAGAGGAGTAAATTAGCTAGATATGCCCATTATTTTAATGCTTTTTGCAAGTTCTCCTATTAATTTCTTTCCCTAATCCTGCAGCTCAGCTGGATTAGTATTTCTGTCAAGTCACCACGCACACCCTCTCCTCCTCCACAGTGCTCTGTAACCTTGAGGGTGGGGAGGGTGATGGTGCTGCTCTCTGCAGTTCCTTGGAGCAGGGCAGGGACATTCAGCCCCCACTGTGAGAAATTATACTCACTTCCAAAAAAATTTTAAAGGTTTATTAAAACCTTACCAAAAATACAACAGAAGACTGAATAGAGAAAACATTACAGCGCCGGGAGCAGAGGATCTTTCCCACCACGTGCTCATCCACACAATGGAGGCTTTGCCTTTTAACCCTTTAGCCCTCCCAAAGTTCTGTCCATCGACTCCTTCTTTGCTGCCCAGTGCTGGAGATCACTTCCTGACATCTTGATTGGAGGTCAGGTGCTGCCACAGCAGCGAGCTGAACCTCCCAAATGTCCCAAACCCAGGGCACCCCTGATAACAACACAATGGGGGGTGAAACTTACCTATGAAACTTCTCTTAACATGTATACATGATATTTGCCTTTTAATTGTGAGAGTCCACCATCACATTACTCATCTATCCCAGTCGGGGTCACTCTCCCATCCCAGTGGGTGCAGGGAGGCTCAGCTCCCCAGGTACACCCAGAGCAGGCCCTGCAGTGATGCCTTGGGAAGGCTGACCTCGAGCAGACCTAGACTGAGCTAAGGACAGAGTAGGGATTGGTTAAGAGGCCTCAACAGATCCACCTTGGGCAGCACAACCCAAAATGGTCACGAAATGGACAACCGGTCACGAGGTGTCTCACTTTGATAAGTTCTGCTCCATTTGCATATTGGTGTTAATTGTCCAATTCCAGCTTTAGCCCATGCAGTCCCATCCTTGTTTTCTCTCTTTGGTCCATGCTGTTTGTGCTCTTGGGGCTGAGATCTGGATCATTTGTCTTTGGTCCCAGCTGGAGCAGGAATTGTTTTGTCTCCCTGCTCTGTGAACAGAGCTCACCATCCCCTAACACGAAGCCCAGACCCACACACTGAAGCAGCACAGAATGTGAAAATATAAAAGCTAAAGCTGAGGCATCACTGAGAGGCAGGGCTTGCTGCTGTTAGCACTGCAGAGCCCAGTAAAGCCCTAATCTCTCCTTCCAGAGCCTCATGTCCCCTCAGGATCTGCTCTCCTCACTCCTTCCTCGCTCCTCCTCCCTGAGCAGTCCATGCAGTGCCTCTTGTTCTTAAAATACCTCTTGACTCTGGGTAGGGACTTGCACTTTCCCTTGTCATTGTCCTGAAGCAGCACATGCTGCAGCAGGATTGCAGGGGGACACTGAAGAGAGAATCACTTCAGAAGCCCTGCAGAGCACTGCCAGCACCCCTCAGCTCCTCACACCTCTGCACAGCCCTTCTGCCCACAGCTTATCCCTGCTCTGCCTATCCAAGCACTTCATTGCACAGCTGGAACATTTCAGCCCTTCTGTCAGCACCCTGAACTCAGCAAAGTGAAACTGGGGAAGGTTTAGTCATGGAAAGGCTGAAATAAAACAATGGGAATGTTCTATCCCTGTTGGGGGTGCTGGACCAGGATTTGTTGAGGGGAAATCCAGACAGTGCCCTTGGCCTGCCCACTGCTCTGAGAGCTGGGGACCTGTCCTGGGGCTCAGGCAGTCCTTGCTCCTTCTTGGAGACCAGTGTAATAATAGTAAAATAATAGTTTTAGTTTAACAGTAAAATAATCGTTTTATTAGCAACAAGTTTAAAGGGCGGTTTGGGCTTTTTTATGGTCCATGAGGAAACTGTGGAACTCACAGCTCCAGGGTGCTGCAGAGCTCCAGAGTCTCATTAACCTCAGAATATTTAGATAAATTGACTTGAGGAAAACTTTTCAGGTGTTGCTGAGTGCCCAGATGCAGATCCAGTCCCTGGCATGGGAATCCCAGATCTGCTTTGTCAGTGGGCAGGAGCTGGAGTCCTCCTCCTCCTCCTCCCCCGGGCACCCGGGGCAGAGGAGCCCTCACTGCCCTCTGTGGGTTTGGGCTGCTCCCCGTGAGCCTGTGCAGGGAACTGGGGGCACACATCCTTCCTGGATAATCCCACCAGCCTGGCACTGTGCTGATGGGCACCCCGTGCCCACAGAGCTCGTTAACCCTTTGCTGGGGCTGTGGTGGTGGCTGGGGCTCAGGGGGGCACAGACACACCGTGGTGACTCTGGCAGCCGCTCTGGGAGCCTGCAGTGGGCACACACTGCCACGGTTCCCACTGCTCCCCGCCACTGAGCTGGCAGGGGGGAGCTTCACATCCTCTACCAGTCTGGGCAGGGTTGGAAGTGACATTCCCGAGAGGATTGGTCACCAGGAAGTTCTCAGGGATTGTCCCCGCATTCCCTGAGCTCAGAGGCATTCTGGAGAAGTCTCCTCCTGAGCCAGCACCCATGCTGGAGGTCAGGGAAGCTGCAGAGCTCACTCACTCCTTGGGTAATGTGTGTGAAGGAGAGGGCAGGGAGTGCAGCACTCCAGAAATTAAAGGTGTTTGCAGCACTTAATCAAATGCAAAATGTAATCAAATTTCCTAATTGGAAAGAGTTTGGAGAGCCTGGCTTTATCCTGTCATGCCTGCACTGAGTTTTTGTTCCCTCTGTGCAGAGATGGACTGAGCACTGTTGTGTCCCACTTTACTATCAGTCAAAACACCCTGGGTTGATAACAAGGCTGATAAAGGATGGCTTCAGTGATTGTGTCACTGGGCCTGGGGTCCCAGCACTGCTCCAGGACAACTTTGCTTTTCTGCAGTCAGGGTGTTCTGGCTGCTTTGCAGAGTCAAAAGAATGCAAGAAACGGGTAATGGGGTGTTCATCTCAGCCAGAAACTCAGAAATTGAGTCAGTTGTTTTGGGTTTATTTAATCCTTTCCCTGAAAGAATCCTGGGTTGGTTATAAAACAGAAATGTTTGTTTAATGAAAACCTCAGGGCTTCTTTTCAGGATGTCTTGTGGTGCAAACTGCCTTAACCAGACCAGGGCTGAGCAGTTCCTGCTCCTGCAGGAGAATATGTCATTGGTGGACTTTAACTTGGTTTGCCCATTCCTGAGAGCAGGTCCTGTCTGAGGCTGTAAAACATGTCAGAAACAGCGGGGTTGCAGCTCAGATTGTGACATCTCCACCCTGGGCCTGGAAGGCAGACGGGTCCTTCTGCCCTGTGACCACACGTGGCACATGCCTGTGTTGTCATGGCAAGGCAATCTCCCTGCCTTGGCAGCTCTTCCATCCCAGGGAGGGATTTCAGACCTCAGTATCAGACTGGGAATTCATGTTGGCACTCGAGCTGTACATAAATAAATAGATAAATAAACCGAAGAGCTGATGCTGCAGCACAGAGCCTCCCCCAGAGCCACCTGTCCTGCTGCTCCCAGCAGTGCTGGTCCCTCACTGCACACACCCCCTGCTCCCCTGTCCCCATCTCCAGCCTTTGGGGACACTTTTCACCTCATTCTCCCCTTCTGCAGAGAGTGCTGCTGTCCCTTTGCCCTGTCCCATTCCAGATGTGTGGCACCAGTGATCTGACATCTCCACAATGTCCTATGATATTTCTAAAGATGGATTGACCGTGACCAAAAGTGCCCTGTGCTGGCCTGGTGCCTTATGGCAGGATGTGGCCTCTCCAGCCCAGCCAGGCATTCCCTTCAGGGGCCATTCCCAGGGAAAACAGGCTGTTCCATAGCCATGATGTGCAGATTTGTCCATATTGCATTCCCTTGGCATGCACAGGATTAGACTTTAGGGCTCAGCACCCACAACATTTCATGCAGAGAGATTTGCTTTGAGAAAAGCATCTGCTCTCCTCAGAGCCCCGAGCAGCAGGGATGGTCAGAGGCAAACAGGGGTTTCATCAGGCTCATTATTGATCCTGCTCAGCCTAGTGGCATCTCCTAGCCCAGGAATGGGATTGTTCAAAATCCCTGCCTGAACAGGAATGGGATTGTCCAAAATCCCTGCCTGAACAGGAGCTGATGGGAGCGAGGGGAGGCAACTCACAACCATCCCCAGTGCAGGGAATATTAGACAGAAAGTGGGAGAAAAGCTCCAGGAATTGTCTGTACCACAGCAAGAGATCAGGAGCCTGACTTTGGGTGAGATAATTTCCCAAGGTACCATGCAGTAAGGGAAAAAGTGTTCCAGGTTTCCCAGGAGGTGACATTTCAAACTCATTTTCTGGTGGAAATCTAACAAAATGAGCACAATGAGCGAGGGCCACGGTACAGGAATCAATGAATTCAGCCTTTGGAAAGGCTCACAGCCAGGGCATCACATAAAACTCTTGAAGAACGGAGGTAGCTCCCAGATTTTTGTCCCAGAACTTCTGTTGTTCCCTTAAACCCCTCCTGCAGTCCTGTGACTCCTTGAGAATGACCATGTGGAGTAAGATGTAGGATAGAATAGATCCTGAGGGTGGGAAGAGAGAAAAAACCCCAGAAGTCAGCATTTCTTTGGGTTTGATGATTCCTGAAAGCTGGGGAGCTGCACTGTTTGACTTCTAATCAGAGATCAGGGAGAAGAAACCAAAGATCCCAGTGTGTCCTGTCAGCACCCTCCATGTGGTGCATCCCATGAGCTGATCTTCCCCCTGTGGAGCACTGATCCACTTGGAAAGCCCCAGCACTGGACAGGGTGGCTCTTAGCCCAGCCTGGGCAGACACCACCATCCTTCCCTGAGCTGAAATGCTCCTCTGGAGCCTCCTTCTCCTTCCACAGGTGCATCTCTGGTGCCTTCTGTGGGCTCCAGATACGGAGATATTTGTGACTGGGATTCAACCTGGTGCCACAGTGGTCTCAGCCTAATCCTGGAAGGATCCAAGCAGTGCCAGAATCATGGAATGTGCATGGCTGGAAGGGACGCTCTGGGATTGTGGAGCCCTGCACGGGACACCCCAGCAATCCCCCCTGTGCCTGGTGGTTTTCTCCTTCAGAACTGGAGCGAGGAAAGGGTTGAGCCTGTTCAGTGATGTATCCCTGCCAGAGAGAGGAGGGCTCCTGATGGATATTGAGGGCAAGGAAGGAGTTAAAAATACTCAGTTCACTTTGGGCTGTGAGTGTCAGAGCTTTGGTAGAAGGGGAGGGATGTGGTGAGAGAGGAGGGAAAGTGGCCAGCTAGAGAAGCAAAAATCCTCAGCTGAATGGTTTCCTTTTGATATATTAATACATCCTTCAAGGGCTATTTGAGGAAAAACAGACTTAAGAAAATGAGCTGGGATTTAAATGGGCTCGATTGTCTTCAGAGAGATTTCAGTAATTCCTAAATGAGTGTTCTTAGCTGAACTCAGAGGCCACTAAGCTCTGAGCACAGGTCAGGCTGGGGACAGGCAGACAAGTGGGAGGCTGAGCAGACGAGGAGGAGGAGGCAGGAGGGGAAAGGGCTGTCAGGGGGGCCTGGCTACAGCTGAAAGGCAGCAAAGGGACACCAAGTGGCTTCAGAGAGGGCCAGCTGAGTGTGGCATCATCTGCCTGATCCCACAAGAGTGGGGCTTCAGCAGCTCCAAGGGAAGGGGGAAAACCCCAGTGAATCTTCAGTTTCTCAGACATGGAAAGAAGGGGTTGATGCTTTCAATTCTGACCCCATCTCTGCACAAGGGAGAGCTGAGGACCCCAAAACCCTCATGGCTGAGAGGAGGGAGCACCAGCAGAGGCAGGAGAAACAAGATCTCCCTCTCCTTAACCATGACAGAGAATGATGGTTCCTTATTTCACTGTTTGCTTTTATAACCCTGATTTCCATTTGCAATGGGAAGCAGCACCTTTACTGGGGAAGTAAATTTGTCCTGTTTTCCCTGGGAGCCTTATCTGGGGACAGCGGTGACAGGGGACTCTGACAAGCCCTGGGGACACTGCAGAGCAGTAATTTATTGCTCTTTGTTGCAAAGCCATAAATCCACATTCAGTGGTGAGTAAGCAGAGTCCCAGTCACCGCGTGCAGCCTGTGCTGGTGCATTTTGGAGCACAGGGATGTTTTTCCCAGGGAGCAAAGGGCAGCTAAGATGGACAGCAAGTGCCAGTGGAGGAGAGGACAGGGGCAGGGGCAGGTGGCTGCAGCAGGTGAGGATGGACACCTGGTGACACTGGTCACTGCTCCAGCCCAATCGCTGCACTAAAGCTGAGAGCCTAAGGGGATATTTTTGGCAAATCATTTATTCAACAAAAATGCAGCATTAAAGCAAGCAGAGCTCTTTGTGGATTTTAGATGAATTTAATAAACCTGAGTCAGCAGAAGCTCGTGCCTAATGATTTCCCTTTCCATGGTGAGAGTCCCACACATCCTGTGCCTGGTTTGCCAGGTCCCATGGGTGTCTCAGGCTGCAGTGCCTCTCCGGTGGCAGGAGACATCTGTGGTTAGATGAGCCAAAAACCCTGAAACCTTCTGCTTGGAACACCATAACCTCCAAAATTCTCTTTGGGTGAGTTGCCCACAAGGGAGCTGCTGTTTTCCACTCTGCTGCTGCTTTCCACTTCCTTTCCCTCCCTCATTTCCTCGGGGCACCCAGCACATCCCATCCTGCCTCAGCCAGTCCCTGCAGAGCCTGAGCCACGCAGGTGACAGAGGGCAGGGGCCAGTGCCAGTGGGAGGTAGGGACTACCTTGCCTTTGGTCAGGCTGGAGGGATCAGGAATATTTCCAGGCAGTCCCTGTGCTTTGGGAGTGCCAGGAAGCCCCAAGTGTCCCCTCTGCCACCTTGGCTCCTTGCAGTGATGCCCTCTCCTGCGTGGGGCAGACGGAGCTGGCAGTGCCAGCACAGGCTGTCCCTGGAGCAGGACCCAGGGCTCTAACGAGCACAACTTCACTAACCAAGCTCTCCTGCACTAAAGGGACATTCAGGGACACGTTTACCAGGAAGAAGAGGGGAAATAGGGCTGGGAAAGGAGCAGCACAGTCCTTTTGTCAGCAATTAGTGCAGTACACACTGAGGATTGTGTCCTGTACTGCCACCAGTGAAAGGAGCGTGACCATTCCCTGCACACACCTTGTCCTGCAGCACCTGCAGGGCAGCAGGATCCTGGTACAGCCCTGGCCCTTGGGGAGGTGTCCTTTACTCACAGAAAGCACCATCCATCCCCAAAGCTGCTCTGCCATCAGTCAGAGTGTGCCCTTTATTCTGCTGGAACTGGCACCGTGGAAATGAGAGCCATCAGGTGAAAAGCTGGATGGATTAGGGTGAGTCCTCAGGGCACAGGAGCGAAGAAAAGGGGAAGAAAGTTCTGGGAAAGCAAAGGTTCCATCGTGGCAGGGTGGGCAGGAGCACAGAGGGGAGAAGCAGCAGGCTGGGCACTGCAGCTCCAGCCCAATAACCGGGCTGTGGATCCAGGCGTGCTCCTCTGCTTGCTGTGAGTGCACACCCAGGGCAGGTTCTGTGCTTGCCCTGCTGCAGCCCCTGCTCCAGAGGTGCAGCCCAGCTGGCCACTGGCCTGCCATGTGCCATGGAAAAGCCTTCCCTGGGTGTGGGTTTGTGATTCACCCTAGGTGAGAGTAAAAGGAACAGGCTGCTGCTGTGCCACACCAGTTTTTATTCTCTATTCTTCTAAGATCTTCTGAAGGTGAGAGTTCTAAGGGGATACAGTGTTAGCTCTGCCATGGTAGCAGTAGTGAAACAGCAACAACTGAGTGGGATCTTGAGTAGGTAGTAAGTGAGCAGGAAGGGTCTCTAGCATATAGAAGTATAGGTTAAATATGATTATAAACTAATGAGTTTAATACATTTTTTTAATCTAATCATGCCCTAATTCTAGTGGTCATAATATTTTACACAACATTACTAGAGTATTACTCAGAACATATGTATTTCTATCAGTTTTTCTTGTTTATGGGAACAATATAGCTAAAAAATGTGAACAACAGGTTGAGTTTACCTTTTGTCTGGGGCAGGGTAACCTTATGGAAATACCACTACCATGGTACAATTGTGCCTAAGGACAAAAAGGCCTCTGCTTTCTGCTGCAGTTTTTTAGATACTCAAGGCACTTAGTGTAAGTTTCTACTAACAGCTAAAATCTATATTTCTATTCCACTTTGTGGCTTCGTGTATCTCAGTTTCTCTAGGTATTTCAGTTCAATCCCTGGGCCTGGATTTCTTTCTGGGTCTGTGCCCTGAGGGGCTTGCATTCCATCACCTGGGGGCATTGGGTGTCTCCTGCTCCCACCTGCACAGTCCTGTTTGCTGGGAGGACACTCCCAGCCAGGCACTCCTTCCTCAGCCCTGCTCCCAGCTGGGCCCCCGGCTGGGCAGTAATTAGCAGTGACTCCATGTATTACAGAAGGCTGGTTAATAATCTTTATTAAGAGACTCATTGCTCTTTTATAGACAGTTACAATACAGGCTGACTTAATTGGTCCTCTAGTCCAAATACCATCGCCATTGGTTAATTAAGAAACCACCCTTTGGTAAACAAATCTCCGTGACACATTCCACATGTTCACAACAACAGGTGCAACAAGTGAAGATAAGAATTGTTTCTCATTCTTTTCTCTGATCTTCTGACAGCCTTTTCCAGGAAGATGCTTGGGAAAGTTGTGTTTCTCTCTGTGGTGCCACAGGGCTGCGTGGAGGGGAGCACAGGCTGCTCAGCACCCAGGCAGTGAGCACAGGGCACCCAGCTGAGGATGAGTTTAAAGGTTAAACCAAGGGGAGCCATTTGGGGGACACAGCAGGCTAGTCTGCAAACTCCCCGTGGATGGCACCGGCCTTCCCTGCTGCTCCGGGTGAAGGAAGCAGGGCCAGCACGTGCTGCCCATGAGTTTGTGGCATGTCCTGTGACCGGTGCCCTCGTGTCTCCTGCTCAGTACAAACAGGTGGAGCAGTACATGTCCTTCCACAAGCTGCCCGCCGACATGCGGCAGCGCATCCACGACTACTACGAGCACCGCTACCAGGGCAAGATGTTTGATGAGGAGAGCATCCTGGGGGAGCTGAGCGAGCCCCTGCGCGAGGTAAGAGGGCAGCCAACGGGCAGGGCACTTCCCCACCACCTCTGGCAGCTCTGGAGCTCCTGGGCCAGGGGCTCAGGAAGCTCCCACCTCTTGTATTGGGCTAAAACTTGGCATGGAGTGCTGGCCTCATCCGTGGGGGGTCACAGGAAGAAGGCGCCTTCAGAGAAGCCCCCTTTCCTTCCCAGCTGAAGCCTGGCAATGCAGGTTGTCCCTGGGATGTCACCAGTATGTCACCCTCCAGCTCCAGATGGGGCCTGCCTTCTGTCTTTGTCCCCCAGCAATGTCCCTCCATGGGAGAAAGAAGAGCTGAGCAAGTGCCAGCCTGGATTTAAAACTAGTTTTGCTGAAGTCTCAAAGGGCACTCCTCTGAAAACCCCTGTGGGGGGACACAGATGCTTCCGCAGCTCTCTCTCTTCCTGCTGCAGTTATCCCTGTTCTCATGGAGTGCTGTGCTGGGTGATGGGCTCAGCATCACGTCCTGAGTGGGAGCTGCTGGGGCACAAAGCAGCTCCTGAGCTGTCACCTCTGCGAGTGACAAAGAGCCCTGGGGGAGGCACAGCCTGGCTGTGCTGACAGCTGAGCTGGGCTTTCTTCAGCCAGGCTTGGTGATCCAAGCTCTGCCCAGTGCCTGGTGAGCACCTCTGCCTCCTCTCCTGACACTGTCCCCATCTGCCCGGGATCATTCTCCTCCTGGGCACATTTGTGCTGTTTAACAGCTCATTGACAAGCAAGGGCAGCAGAGAACGAGGCGCTGCCAAGGTGAGTTATGACACCTGCCCAGAGAGAAGCCCTGGGCTTTGTCAGACAGCATTTCACTGCTGCTGTGCTCCCTCACAGCCCAAGGTTTCCTGCAGAAACAGGAATGCTGTGTGTGTTTGGGAGGTGAGTGTTGTCCCTGCTCGGGGGAGGCAGAGGGGTGAAGGCAGTGAGCGTGGTGCTGGCTCCAGCACTGCTGTGAGCATCCAGAGCCCATCCAGCCTGCACCAGGGCAGCCAGACCAAGGCACAGCCGGTTTATCCCACTTTAAACGCACAGGTCAGGTGGGGGATCTTCACAGGACATTAGGTGTTGACTAACCATATGTGTGTCCTCTCCTCTTCCTCTCTCTCCTTTACCCACACCTCTCAGGAAATTATCAACTTCAACTGCCGCAAGCTGGTGGCCTCCATGCCCCTGTTTGCCAACGCAGACCCCAACTTTGTGACGTCCATGCTGACCAAGCTGAAGTTCGAGGTGTTCCAGCCCGGGGACTACATCATCCGGGAGGGCACCATCGGCAAGAAGATGTACTTCATCCAGCACGGCGTGGTCAGCGTCCTCACCAAGGGCAACAAGGAGACCAAGCTGGCTGACGGCTCCTACTTCGGAGGTGTGTGCTGCTCGCTCCACAGCCACACCACGGCTGTGCTCAGCCATTCCTGATCCACGTGGGACTGACCCCAGCACCTCCTCCTCCATCTCTGGGCAGTGTCCCAGACAGGGGATGGTGCAGGGGTGTTGGATTAGGCCCTTTTCTGACCCAGAGATGGGGCAACTGAGAGGTGTTTTAAAACATTTTATTCCATTTTCAGTCTCTCATGAAGGGTGAGACGACGCAGATGTTACAATTCACACCATCACAATCAGAAACCCACTATTTCCTAATTACAATAAGTGTTTCTTGGCCTATCAGCTTTTGTCACACCATGCTGTACATGCCTTAAAGCCAATCATCTAAAATGCACCTTTCAGAGTTCCATTTCTCCAAAGTATCCAGTCTTACTTGCCAGGCCATCCTTTGAAACTTGTTTCTGGTTCCATTTATCTCTCAGCAATGTCTGTCCTACTCCATGGCATTTCTAAGTCAGCATTTCTTATCTCAAGGTTTGCACACAGATGCACACTGTGTGAGCCTTCTGTCAGGCTTGGAGAATTCTCTACAAATCCATTTCCCACACAGGGAGAGGTGACTCGTGGGCACTGCAAAACCTAGGTCATAAATAACAGCAAATCACAGCAGGGAAACTTGGTTCTTGCAGGTTCATTTCCTTCTGACAGATGGGTGAAGCTGAGAACCTAAAGGTAAAAAACGACTGGTTCTCAGTTTTCAGCAGGCACATTCCTACTCCTGCTGTCCAGCATCTACTGCATGAGGGGCTGCATAAACACAGAGAGAAAAACTGTCCCTCATCTGCCCTGCCTGTGGCTCAGCAAAGTGTCCTGGGTGTCAGCAGGCAGGCAAAATGTGCGAGCAGCAGAGCTCTGGAGCAGCAGGACCAGCAGGAGGCTGGGAAGGATTTGGGGCATTGCTCTCATGTGAAACACAAAGCCCCCTCTCCTGTCAGAGCCCGTGCAGAGCTCAGCCCCAGACAGGCTGCAGGACAAGCTCTGAGTGCACCACCTCTGATGATCTGCTGAGGGGAGACAGAGCAAAACCTGCCTTGCCTTGCCTTCCCTTCTGGGAGGCCTTTCCTCCAAAAAAATCCCTATTGCATTTCCCACACTCCTGTTACTCCTGGTTCATGTGGAACAACCTGCCTGCACCTCACTTGGGTACAAGGATTGTGCAGCCTGGCATTTGGAGCTGGAGGGTTGGAGTCAGGATACCCTGACTGCCAAATGGGATTGAACTTGCCCATGACATTCCATCAGAACTCCTCACACACATGGCACTGTCTCCTAAGCATCATTTCCTTGGGAAAGTAGCCCAGGAGCACACTCATAACCTTGTGGTGCTGCTGTACCAGGGCTTTGGGTAGGCTCAGCATGAATCCAAGGAATGGTGCAGGAGGATTGGCACCCGACACACACAGGAAGCAGAGTGCTGTCACTCTGCAGCTCACACCATCTGTCCTGAAGTGCCTGTCTGTGCTGCCCACACTCTGTGTAAGCAGAGGAAAAGCAGGATTTGGGAGCTGTCTGTTGGGTGTTCAAGGAGCTGTGCTTGAATGCGGGGCTTTGTGTTCAGTAACCAGCTGAGCACTGAGGAGTGTGTGACAGCAGTGTATATACACCCAGAGCTGGGAGGTGCCACTGATCTGGCTTTCCCTGACAGTGCTCATGGCACAGACATGAAAATCTTTGAAAACTGTGGAAAGACAAATGTTCCAGCTACAGGGATCAAAATTACAGCGAGGCACCAAAGGCACAGATCAGCACAGAGCCTCTCTACAAATCTAGAAACCATTGGCTTCAATGAGAGCACAGCTTGACCTTCTGCTCCCAGTGCCCGCAAGGAGCTGGAGAAACACAACTCCTCCAGTGTGAACACACAGTGCTGCCTTTGATAATCCCCCAGAACAAACCTTGTCTGCCTGACTGGACCAGCAGAACCCCCGAGGGGCAGCTGTGTGTGGCAGCTGGCCCCCGGTACTTTGAAATGTTGGTGCACACACAGATGTGAACTGTGGCTGCGTTTTCTGTGGGAGGGCAGGCTGGAGGGAGGCTGTGAGGGCACTGCAGGAGGGTTGCAGGGGTGCTGCTGGTGGTGTCCATGCCCTGTCTCAGCCTCTCTCTGCTTGCAGAGATCTGCCTGCTGACCCGCGGCCGGCGCACGGCCAGCGTGCGCGCCGACACCTACTGCCGCCTCTACTCCCTGTCCGTGGACAACTTCAACGAGGTTCTGGAGGAGTACCCCATGATGAGGAGAGCCTTCGAGACCGTGGCTCTGGACAGGCTGGACAGGATTGGTGAGTACAGGAGGGAGAGTCTCCTTCCTTACCCGCTGCCTTGGCAGCCCTTCTCCAGGCTTGGTGCTCAGTTCTGTGCTGGAGTTGGGAAGTGAAGGGGATCCCAGCCTGCCCCTCCTTGTCCAACTTAGCTCCCTCAAGGAGTTCAGTCTAAACCTACTGGGGGTAAGTGTAGGTCGGATATTAAGGAGAAATCCTTCCCTGTGAGGGTGGGCAGGCCCTGGCACAGGGTGCTCAGAGCAGCTGTGGCTGCCCCTGGATCCCTGGCAGTGCCCAAGGCCAGGTTGGACACCAAGGCTTGGAGCAGCTGGGACAGTGGAAGGTGTCCCTGCCCAAGGCAGGGGGCCTGGGCTAGATCACCTTTAAAGTCCATTCCAACCCAAACTATTCTGCAATTCTGTGATGGTCACAGCTCACAGTGACCCATCCCAGGGTGCTCCCTGTCCTGTGGGAGACACAACCTGTGCTGCAGACATCCTTGTCCAGGTGCCTCTTCCCCAGCTAAGGAACAGGATAACGTTCCTTGGTCACAGCCAGAAGTGTTTAACAGAGATAAAGTGACTCATGCAAGGTCATGCAGGAAGGCTGCAGAGCTGAGGAGCATTTTGGGGTCCCAGTCTAATCCTGAAGCTCCTTATCCATCCCCTCAGAGTGGAAAGCTCAGTGGAGCTCTGGGCACAATGCAGAGTGCCAGGAGGGTGATGAGGTGAGGGGGTTGGGGGCATCCCAGAAAGGGGTGCAGTGTCTCTGGGGCTTCTCCTGCCAGGAACACTGGATTCTGTGCATCTCATTACCTGCTGCAAACCACTGAGTGGGACCCCTGAGGAAAAGGCTCTGAGCTGAACACAAGCTTTGGCAAAGCCCAGGCTAATGGGGCCCTGGTGGAAGTGGCAGTAGGGCCAGCACTTGGGTTATTTCAGTGAGGCTGTAGAAATGACAGAGAAAATGTAAAATCAATGCAGGGATGGGTCAGCTTGGCTTTATCTCAAGTTCTGCAGGTCTGGGTGCTCAGTGCTGCTCAGCTTTCCAGCCTGGTGCTCTCTGGGACTGTGGGATCAGGTGGGCAGAACATCCTGTGCTCCCCGTCCTGTGCTCTGTGCCCCTGCACACGTAACTGAAATCCATGGAAAATTCTGACCCAGCACAAAGAACCTCACGTGCATCTTCCCCTGGGAGAACTCCCCTTCCACAGACAGCTGCAAATGTCAGCATAAGGTCAGAAGGTGGCACAGAGCGAGTGCTCTGTGGCTCTCTGCTGCAGGGCTCTGCCACTGCCCCCCCTTCCTTCTGCTGGTCCCCGTGCCACTGAAAGTCCTGCCGTGCCCTGGTTTCCCTGGCACTCGCCCTCGAGAGCTGCCTGCTCCCTTAACTCTACATCTGAACTGCTGTGAAATGGCTCCTCCATAGCCCTTGGCGGTGCCCAGCTCTCCTCAGCTGAAATTGCCCCACAGAGCCCAGGGGAGCTCTGGGCACCCTACTGGCGGTGGCATATCCCGTGGAATTCCATGACTTTGTAAATAAGGCATTTCTTCCCTTCCTCTGGAATGTGCACCATCCAGAAGGAGCAGTGCAGTAGTTCCATACCAGCCTGTGACTTTTGAAGGAATTCAAAGTTGCTGCATTCTGCTGAGGCTCTCTGGAAGAGCGGGAATCATTCTGGAGGACTGAAGTTGAGGAACAGCAGTTCTTGAAAAGCAGGGATGAACAGAAGCAGGACCATTTTTGTTCCTGTCCCATCCAGTTCAGGATCTGTGCACAAGGAGGAAGCAAATGGAAGCCTTCTTTCCAAGTCAGTGGTGCATTCACTGGCTCCCTTCTGCACAGGTGACAATGTCCTTGGGAAAGCCAGGGTGACAATGGCCTTGGGAAACCCAGGGTGACAATGGCCTTGCGAAGCCCAGTGAGTACAGGAGATGATTCCGAGGGCCCTGTCACTGTTCTGGTACCAGGATAAGATCCATCCAATATTCCCCCTCTGCATTAAGGGAGCAGGGAGGAAAATCCCAGCCCATCCAGTCCCACTGGGAGATGTTTATGGGATTTCTGGCCACCGGGGGGTTTGGAAAGCGTGGTCTTGTAGGTGCACAGTTTGTGGTGATTGGGAGTGGGGCTGCAGCCCAGCCTCATCCCCAGTGGGCAGAGCTGTGAGAAGCAGGTGAGCAGCACTGACAGCAATGAGCCATGGAGTGCCCAGGGGCACTGAGCAACCACCAAAGGGAGCAGAGGGCACACAGGTGCAGTGCATCAACATGAGGGGTATGAAAGGTTGGGCTGAAGAGCAAGAAGGGCAGATGCTTGCAGCCTTCTGAAGTGGTGTGGTGGTACTGTGTGTGGGGTGAAGCTTCCTGAAATAGTATGGTGACACTCTGTGTATCGTGGCCATCTCGACTGTGACACATGCTGGGACATGGTCTCAGCTTTGTGGGTAGCAGAACAAGCAGGCAGGGGCTCAGCCCATGCAGCAACAGGAGCAGGATTGGTTGATTGAGGTTGGATGAAGCAGTCCCACAGCCGGGCTGAGCAGTTTGGAAGCAGTGGGTGGGCAGAGGAGAGGGGCCAGAGCCCCCAGGCTGTGCTGCCGTGGCTTCCTGCAGGAACATGGGCTGTGCTGGGAGCTGCCAGGCACACAGACCCCTGGGCAAAGAGCTGAGGTGTAGCCTTGAACCTCTGCTCTTACTGGGAATTGATCCTGGTGTCCTGCCTGGATTGGGCAGGAAGGGATTCGTCTCCATGACTTGACAGAGGCTGGGGTGCTACAAAGATTTGTGGCCCTGCTTAAGTCCAAGTAACTTCAGGCTCCGAGAGCTCCTCAGCCTGCAGAACATCACACGTGACACTCCGTGGGCTCGGGGCTGGAAGGTGGACACTCAAAGAAATTGGGCTGATCACTGATTAATGATCATTTTCTTCCTGATGAAATCAGCCCCTCTCCCTTGTTCCTGGCAGGCTGTGATTTGTATGCAGTGTTTGTGGTTGCAGGGGTGCTGTGCTTTCGGCAGTGAGTAATTCTCTGTCTGGCAGCGTTGGTGAAGCGCCCCAGTTTGCCGTGCCCCGTTACGTAAATCACACCAGTCTGTTCCTGCCTGCCTTTGAAACTGCCTTTCAGTGACCACTGGAGCTTAAAATGAGATTTCCACAAGTATTTGCACTTGTAAAACACCACCACTTAAATGCTCATTGAGAGAAGGCCCAGCACAGGTGGTGAATGCTGCCAAACCCAGGGCATAGTGAATAGCAGGGACAATGCTCTTCCACTGCTCCATGTGCTGTGATCCATCCCAGAAACGCCTGCACCAGCTCCTCCCCACCCACAGCAAGGGCACTGATGAGAGCTGAAAGCCTCCTAGGAGCCAGAGGAAGTTCTTGTTTTCATTTTCCTCAGGAAGTTTTTGCCACGTGGTTTGAAATGCATATACTTTGAATGCCACTTGTGTATGTTTCGATACAAGGATCTCAGTGGAGTCAGGATTAAAGATGCCTTGAGTTTCCTCCAGGCCTTGCAGATGCCAAAAAAACAAAGAAAAGCCAAGACAACACAATTCCAGCCTCTAAATATAATTTATTATATTACTGCAGTGTGAGAATGTTCAGCATACTACAGTGGTAGAAATGTTAAAAGCTTTGTCTATAAACAAGCCACAACAATAGCTGTTCCCAAACTTTTGGCCTGCCAGCTCGTGACCACGGTTGTGCAGCTGAGATGCTGTTGGGTTTGCAGCCCTGTTTGTCTAGTCCTGACTAATCCCCTGGGCTGTGCTGCCTCCAGGCAGGGCTGGCCTGGGCCAGGTGAGCCAGGGAGGAGAGCAGCTGGGAGCGGTGCCAAGCTCTGCCTCAGATTCCCTGCTTGTCCTTGTGCTGCCTTTGCTCCCAGCCTCAGTTCCTCATCCCTGCTGCAGGGACAGTGATGCTCACAAAGGGGGAGCTGGGATGTTTTGGGGCTGCTCCCTTTGGCACTTGCGAGGATTTGTGAAGGAATTTTGTATGAGTTAGAGACAGGACCTCTGAGTTGCTTTAGATGATGTGATTTATTTTTCTGATCTTCTACATAGGCACAAAGGGTGAGTTCAGCTCACATCTTCACTGCATGGCTCAAAAGGTCACAAGACCTCTAGTTACAAGCCTTTTAAGGATTTATTAACTAATAAAACACTGCAAACAAGGATATTTATGTTTTTGACCCAATCCTTAAATATTTCATCTTATGGACTCATGTGACAGTGTAAGCTTTCTTAGCCAATCATGTTGTGACACACAGACTTACAGTACAACACTCTAAGACTCTAAACTTCCCTCTACCTAGCTTAACATGTCTCTGCTTTAAACTATAAACCCACATTCTCACTTTATCACCTACGTTTGGAAGCCTTTTCCAAGGTCTTAGGTCACATCCTGTGTTTAATTCTAAGCTTTGGCTTACAGGCCCAAAGTTCTGAGAGTTCCCAATCCATTTTGGATTCCAACAGACACTGAATGCAAATAACTCCAGCAATGTGTGCTCAACACCAGCTTTCCACTTTAACCAAATATAGTCCCAGGTTTGTTCAATGGGCAGGTGAGTAACCCCCACCGGTGAGAGGAGCAGGATGATCTGGCCATCAGGAGATAAATACAGCTAGAGATACAGAAACAGCTCTGATTTGAGGCTGCTGTCCCAGTGGTGCAAGGAGAGAAGTGCCTGTGGCCTGGGTGTGCAGTGGCAGAGGGTGTGTGCTTTGGCACAAAGCTTCCTTTCAAATTCCCTGCCCTTGGCACTGCTGGGGTTTCTTATCCAAGTCCTGAGAGGTGCTCCTGTGTGGTGTCCTCTCCCATCACCTGAATAACCACAAATGTGTCAGTGAGGAATCAAAGTTCAAGTGCCACTTGTGCATTTCTCTGTCTCCCTTCAACACCACAGCGTGGAGTCTGGGTGTGCTCAGCACAGAGAGAAAGGCACTCAGAGTGTGGTTTGTCTCTCCTGAGGTGGCTCAGGTGAATCACACCTGGATGCTCCCTAGCCCAGGTGGGAGCTTGGACTTCAGCAGGAACTGAGTATCTGAATTTCCTTTTCTGTCTCCAAGCCCAGCCTTGGAGACCTTTGTGTTTAGCCTAGGGAAAGGGCTCAGTGACCCACCAGCCATGGGGGAATGTAACTCACTTCAGCTTAATGGAGGGGACCTGGCAGCCCTGCTCACCTGCATATCAAGTGTCATTTGTCCTGTGACTCGGGAAAACACAGCCCCAAGACCCCAGGAGAAGGAGCACGGTGCTGAGGAGATCTCAGGAGCCCCATCCCTGACCTTGACCTTGCTCTTTGCTGTCCACAAAGCTCCTTGCTGTCTGCATCGAGATAAAACACCTGCTCAGGAAGCATTTTACCATTCCAGCTCCTTTATAAATAATTTTCAGCCCTCTTTTTAATCACATGAAGAAGGAGCTGCTCACCAGTGGCACCTCTCCTCTTGGGGGCCTCTCCCTGCCTTGAAGGCATTCCAGGAGCTGTCAGCAGCCAGCCCACACTTGAGAGCAGCAGCTGACAGTGCCACGTGTCCAGAGTGTCCCAGAGCCTGTCCTGTCACAGCTGTCAGCTCCAGCAGGGCTCTGGGGAGGGCGTGCAGGCACCTTGGCACTGGTGCCACTCGAGGAGAAAGCACCTCTTGGCTTCAGTCTGCAGTGATGAGTGAGAGCCCTGAGGGTGCTCCAGCCTTGGGAATGCCACAGCTCCTCACCCCTCCCTGGAGAGTCACAGCCTGCCCAGCTCTAAATACTCCATTTTTTCTTCATTCTGCAAAGCCCTGTGTGAAGAGTGGGAGGGAAGAGCTTCATTTATCTGGAGTGTAGCTGTGCTGAGACTCATCAGATAACATTATTCAGTGTGTGTTGGGCCTGCAGCAGAGTGGCTGTGCTCTGGCTGTGCACAGGGACACCACATTTTTTGGGGGATAATTGAGTTAATGGAAGAGGGGAAGCAATCAGAGGCAATCCCTGAGCTGTACAGGGAGGGAAGAGAGGGAACTGTCCATTTCAAAGGTACCCCAGAGTGGAGAGGATCCAGCAAGGGAGAACGGGAAGGACGGGATGCAGAGAGAGCTGCCCTGGCAGGTGTCAGGGCTATGTACATCCATGGATTTACACAGCCAGGCTCTTGGGGAAGTCACTCCCAGTTTCCAGAGCAGTGTTCTGAGGATGTTCTTAGGGCTGATCCAGCTGGCTTTGCTGTGCTCTCCCCCAAGGGCTCCTGAATTCCGAGCAGAAACCTTCCCACAGCAGGGAATGCAGCTCAGCAGGGCTTCACCTGCACTTTCCCAACAGGCAAAGAGCCCATAGTCTGGGGGTTAAGAATCATTTTAAATTCCCTGTTCCAGCTCATTTCCCTGTGCACACAGACTCTGAGAGCATGGCAGGAGCTGAAGCAGCTCCTCCCAACCAGGAAACTCCTGGGGCAGGGCAAACCCAGCCCAGAGTGTGGGCAGGGTCTCTGCCTGCAGCTGCCCCTGGCTGGGTACCCCCTCTGGGGCTGAATTCCCACAGGAGACAGCTCAGGACAACCCCTGGCAAGGAAGGCACAGCTCCAGGGCAGAGCTGGGATGTGCAGCCAGGCTCCAAACCCAGCCCTTGGTGCCAGGAATAATCAGTGAAGACCTGAGAGAAGCACCCGTGTGGTGGGAGCAGCCACGCTGACAGCAGGCCAGGGCAGAAGGCAGCCTAATAAAATGAGATTATTTCAAATACATGCAAATTCAGAAAGCAATTTAATGACCTGAGTTCTTAAAGTGCAGCCAGTGGGCTCAGAGAGAACTGAAAGGAGAAAGGAACAGAAAGTCACAGCTAATTTCCCCTGTGTCTGGGCAGAATTTTAACAACACAAAGCTAATTTTGATTGTTTGATAGAAGAATTATTGTTGAGTGGTGGCTCCTTTTATGAAATCACATAAGCCTTTCTCCCTGATTTTTTGTGTGCTATCTACAGTTGAGGAAAATCTGACTTTGCAGTTCTTAATTAGGGGAGCAACATCTGTTTGCTTCGTTTCCATAATTTTACATACCCTGCTCCACTTCAAAGCACCAGGAGCTTTGCTCTGAACATCTCCAAGGCTCTAAATATTTTCCTTTTCCCCCTATATTTAGCCCATTGTTGCAGTGAGGCAAAAACAGGGAGTTCTCAGAGCCCAGAGGGCATTCTAAAGGGAGGGAGGGGAGCTGGGGCTGGGGCTGGGGTGGCTGCAGCTGGTTCCTCTGCTCTGGGGTGTCTCAGTGAGTGTGTGCAGCCTTTAGCAGTGATTCTGGGTGGATTGTTTATCTCAGGACCCCACTGTGCCCAGCACTTTAATTTCTGTGGATGAACATCGCAGAAGGACAAACTCAGCCTCCCTGATTGGATTGCAAGGGACCAGGAGCCCTTTGGCTGCTCCTGATGAAGCTTCCCTGTGCCTCCCTGCGGGTCACTGAGCGGGGCTGGGGACAGAACCTCATCCCAGGGGGGTCTCCAGAGCCAAACTCATCAGCTGCATCCCCTGCCCTCCTTCTGGCCAGGGGCTGGGACAAGGAATCCAGGCCAGGAAAAGGGGTTGGGAACTGTTTCCTCAATCCCATGAGGAAGAGGAGGAGGAATAATCTCAGCACCAAGCTTGGCCCAAGCAAAGTCAGTCCCACTCCTTGTCCCACTGCTGGTTTCTGTCTCCTGCAGGACCTCAGGAATGTCTGTCCCAGCAGGACTCTGGACAGGGCCTGTTCCCATCTGGGGCTGGTGGGAAGCAGGATTTTCTCCAGAAGCAACCCACAGGGTTTATACTGGCATGTGGAAACACTGTGTAAATGAGGCAATTCATTTGAGTGGGGAAGTCAATTAATTTTTCAGTTTGCCAACCAGTTACAGTTTTAAAAAATGGTTTTGAAAAATTCCTCTCCCCTTCCATGGCTGGAAGAATGTATTCCGTAATCTTCTGCAGTGTTCTGGAGGAGAAATTTGATATTTTCTTGGCAAATCAGAAGAGAAAAATGTGATCTAATGAAACAGCTAATAGAGGCAAGCTGGGCTCAGGAAAACAGTGAAGTGTAATGTGATTTCAAAGGGAAAATGGAGTGTTCTGGTTTAAAAAAACAACAGAAATAATCATTCCAAGGCTTTTACTGGTATTACTTCATCAACTTGACACAAACTTAAGGAGCTTTGATCAAACCACTTCCAGTAAATACCAGGCACGTTTGGAAAGCATCAGCATGGTCTGTGTTCAGCTGGGCTGTGGAGCCCCTGGAGTGCAGCTGGGAGACTTCCAGGGTGATTTCTCCTGGGAATCACAGAAGTGCACTCACAGAGATGTTCTCCAAAGGCAGGTTGGAGGCACAGCATTATTCTCTCTCTAGTGAGGAATCCACATGCCAACCCAGACCTCTGGGCATTGAGCAGGAGACCCTCGAAGCTGGATCCCATCTCCTGTTCCCCATTACTCGGAGCAGTTTCTCCCACCTCAGCAGCCCAGGTTTACAGTGCTTGCCTTTACTCTTCACCCAGACTGAAGGTGCCAGAAATCAGTGTGGCTTTCCAGCTAGCTGAGGTGGCCTGAGAAGGAGGGAAGCCACAATGCAGGGCTTCAGGGAGACCCTACACTGGGACCAGCCCCAGAGCCACAGCCAGGGCTCTGGGGGAGTGGGATAGGATTAGAGCAGGGAGAGTGGGATGGGATTAGGGCACTGGGAGAGTGGGATGGGATTAGGGCACTGGGAGAGTGGGATGGGATTTAGGGCACTGGGAGAGTGGGATGGGATTAGAGCAGGGAGAGTGGGATGGGATTAGGGCACTGGGAGAGTGGGATGGGGTTAGGGCACTGGGAGAGTGGGATGGGATTAGGGCACTGGGAGAGTGGGATGGGATTAGGGCACTGGGAGAGTGGGATGGGATTAGGGCACTGGGAGAGTGGGATGGGATTAGAGCAGGGAGAGCGGGATGGGGTTAGGGCACTGGGAGAGTGGGATGGGATTAGGGCACTGGGAGAGTGGGATGGGATTAGGGCACTGGGAGAGTGGGATAGGATTAGAGCAGGGAGAGTGGGATGGGATTAGGGCACTTCGAGAGTGGGATGGGATTAGAGCAGGGAGAGTGGGATGGGGTTAGGGCACTGGGAGAGTGGGATGAGGTGTGGTGATACCAGCATGGAGCAATGGCTGCTGTGGAGCTTTGGGAAGCGGTTCCTCGTTGCCCTGCTCTGGCCCTTCCCCTCAGCCCGGTTTTATCTTGGGACAGCAGCTTTGTCCCTGGCTGCTTTGAGCTCAGCGTGTGTCCCAGCCGCAGCCTGACCTTGCAGTGCTGCAGGAGCTGCACATGGCCCATGCTGGGATTTGTCCCTTCAGCTCCGGGGAGGGCAGGATTGCAAAGCTGCAATCTCAGTCCCTCTGTGACTCTGGAATGCTGCAGTCTGGCCACCTCCTCCCTCACCTGCCAGCTGCAGTCAGGCAGGTTCTGCTCTCTCCACACACAGTCTGTGTGTCTGAGTGTGTTTAAGCAGCTCTTTGGAGCTCATTTTCTGTGATTTTAGCAGAAATGGGTGGGAATGACTCCGTGTGTGTGTGTGTGTGTGTGTGTGTTCAGTGACCTGTGCCAAACCCCATTTAAGGGTGCTGGTGCTGCCTCTGCTGTGCCTGGCTGTGGGAAGGACTGGAATCTCTCTCTCTGGGGGTATCCAGAGCTGTTCCAGTCCAGCATACAACAAACAGCCAGTAGAGAATTCCTACACTTACACTTCCAGCCCCTGGAATGACTTGAGCAGCTCCAAACTCTGCTTGCCTTCAGGATCACATCCTCCCCGGGCTAGGATCTTGCTCTGAGAGGGAAACAAAAGCTTTTCTGCCTTTTTTTTCCTTGCAGGGAGTGATTGGCAGTAGGCAAAGCTGCAGAACACTGAGCATCCCATCCCATTCCCCACAGCAGCCAGGTCCCGGGTGCACATCCAGGATCAGAACTCTGGCAGCATTTCAGTGCAGCTCAGCCCACTGCAGCTTTACCCACAGAGCCCTCAGAGCCGCCCCCTGTCCTTTGTGGGGTGACAAAGGCTTGATTTGAAAAAGGGAACGGAAAACCTTCAGCGTGTTCTGGCAGTATCTGCAATTACAGTCAGATTGCTCCTTCCTTTTTTATGGGCTTGGCTCAAATCCGTGTCTGCTGGTTCCTCCTGCAAGGGAAGGGAATGTTTGGGAACAGCTTCCTTTGTCCCTGAGCTCCCTCCTCAGCTGCTGTGAAATCACCTCTGTTCTGAATGTGCTGTGCTTTCTCACCGATGTTTTTCATGGGGGTGGTTTCTGTACCTTCCATGCTTTGCAGCAAGAACTAAACGCATTTTACCTTCCCAGCATCACGGTGGGAGTGACTGGGATCTCTGTCCTATTGTACAATTTCCTCTTTATTGGTGCAGTTGTTGTTTCACCTTTTTCTGCTGCTGGATTTGGAACTCAGTGAGTTATATCCAAGGCTCTGCTGTTTCAGAGTGGCTCTTTAGGAGACCAGGGTGCCACCTTCCCTCTCCAGTGCCATTCCAGCTCTCTCCTGCCAGATGTTTGATTTTCCATTTGGCTCGAGTAAGAGGCATGTCCTTAAACTCTTACTCTTTTATCTGCTGCACACTTAAAAGCTACATCATGCAGTAAAAAACCCAACCAACCATCTGGATGTCATCTAGATGTGCCTCAGATCATAAAGATCTGAGAGCTGGCTGGGTGGGATGAAAAGGAAATCCCTCTGGTGCCAGGCCCTGTCCAGCCCTGGCTGGCTCTGTCCCTCAGCCCAGGAGTGCATCCCTCCAGTGCCAGCTGCACTCCCAGGCTGGACAAATCGTTCCACTGCGTTTTCCAGCCCATTGCAAGGGCAAAGAGCTGAGTTAAACTCTGGCTGCAGGCTGGGAATCCAGCTGGAACTGTCCCTAAAGCTGGGGCTCCAAGGGCACAGCTGGGTTCAGACAGGAGCTGCAGGATGCCTGAGGGTCCTACCTGGCCCAGCTGAGCTTTTCCAGCTCCACAGAATGGAGCCACAGAATCATTCAGGTTGGAAAAGACTCCAAGACCCAGTCCTGACTCACAGAGAAATCTCCTTTCAAGTGAACCCCTATATTTGATTCCAAAGTGACCAAGGCACCTGAGACAGCTGAGGAGAAGGTGAAGCTGAAGGAAAGTGGCTGAAGACTTCACTGGGTTTATATTTTTGGGGTTTTATTCTCTTTTTCTAATGGAGGATCAGGTGCAAAACGGGAATCTTCCAAAACCATCAGCTGTTTGCTGCCAGTCTGCCACGATTCCCAGCAGTGCTGTTACTGCCGAAGGATGCGTGTCCCGTTGGACGTGCAGCTCTGTGTTCCAGTTCCCAGCTCTGTGGGACCTGAGGCTGTTGGCTCCACACAAGCAGGAGATGTGGTGTTTGCCATCTTGCTGCTGGGGCAGGGGCTGTGCACAGACCCCCAAGGGCTGCGCAGGGCACCAAGGGGAGGCATTCCAGGGCAGTGGGGCAGGAAGCTCCGAAGCCCCCATGCTCTGCCACCCACAGCGACCCTTTCTCTCCTCCCTTCCTCCACAGGCAAGAAGAACTCCATCCTCCTGCACAAAGTGCAGCACGACCTCAACTCGGGGGTGTTCAACTACCAGGAGAACGAGATCATCCAGCAGATCGTGCAGCACGACCGAGAGATGGCTCACTGTGCCCACAACGTGCAGGCTGCCGCCGCCGCCGCTGCCTCCACGCCCACGCCGGTCATCTGGACGCCGCTGATCCAGGCCCCGCTGCAGGCCGCCGCCGCCACCACCTCGGTGGCCATTGCCCTGACCCACCACCCGCGCCTGCCCACAGCCATCTTCCGACCGCCCGTGTCCGTGCTGGGCTCCCTGGGCCAGCAGCCTAACCAGACCCCCAGGCAGCTGAAGAGATTCCAGTCGCTCATCCCGTCCGCCGGCCCGTCTGCCGTGGGCTCCCCGTCCAGCACCCCGTCCCAGCTGCACACGCCGGGCGCGGAGACGCCCTCGTCCTCGTCCTTCCACATCCAGCAGCTCGCCGGCTTCTCGGCCGCCGCCGGCCTGGGCCAGTTCCAGGTGGGGTCCCCTCCGGGGGGCTCCGGCCAGCCAGGGCTGAGCAGCACCTCCTCGGTGGGGCTGAGCCAGTTCCAGAATGCACCCTCTGGGTCACCCTTAGGTGCAGCTCAGTCCCTGCAGCAGCAGCAGCAGCAGCAGCAGCAGCAGCAGCAGCAGCAGCAGCAGCAGCAGCAGCAGCAGCAGCAGCCAGCCCTCTCCAGCAGTGGATTTGGGCACTTCCAGCAAGCCTCAGCCAGCTCCCCATCGACATCCCTCACCCAGCTCTCATCAAACTCCCCCCCCAGTCTCCTGAACCAGTTCCAGCCCACCACGAGACCACTACAGGGGGGACAGTCGCAGCAACTCTCGGGCAGTGGGACCCTGGGGGGATTGAACCACTTCCAAGCCCCTCCTTCTTCCAACTCTCCATCCTCCAGCCTCAGCCAGCTGGCGCAGGCCTCGGGCGGGCCGTCCGCAGGCCTGTGCCAAACACATCCAAGTGCTTTAGGATCTCTGACTGGAACGATAGCCCAGCTCCACCAAGAGCGGCCTCCCTTCGCCTCCGCGTCCCCGCTCCAGCAGCCCGGCATCGCCTCTCCCTGTTACACCCCTTCTGGCCTTAGTCCTCCCAGTCAGAGCCCGGTGGCCACCAGAACTTTCCAGTGTGGCCCTGCCGGGGCCTCGGGCTCGCACGGCTCGCTGCTGCTGCCGCAGCCCGCCAGCCCTCCGGCCCAGCCGCTGCCGGCGCGCGGCACGGTGCCGCCGGGGCGCCTCAACCAGGACATCAAGCTGATTTCTGCGTCCCAGCCCTCTCTGCCCCAAGAGCTGGCTCAGACGCTGGGCCGCCACAGCTCTCCTCATTCCTCCAGAGAATCTGTTTCCAGCTTCTCCCCTTTCCCCGGCGGCGGGAGCGGACTGCTGGGGAAGCCTTGTAGCTCCATCCCCGGGCGGGTGACGCTGCCACGCCAGATGTCCTCAGGTTCTCTGCCACACCCGCTGGCGATGGGAGCCGGCGCCGCTCCCCTGACTGCGGGCGGGCGGAAAGAGTCCATAGTGCTCACGGGGGATCTGGAGCCCGTCAGGTCCAAACTGCCCTCCAATTTGTGAGGACTCCTGCAGGAGCTGCTCCTGCCAGCTCTGCCCTTCAGTTCCTGATGAGTTCACCGAGCAATTTTTTCCTTTCTTCCCCCTGCGCCACTCCTGCCTTTTTTTTTTCTCCATTTCTTTTGTTTAGGTTTAACTGTGCTTAGAAACAAAGAAAAAACACATGAAAAACAACGGAAAAAAAAAAAAGAAGATAACCAGGTATTCTTAGAGCTATAGATTTTTGGTCACTTGATTTTATAGAATATTTTAATACACAGGAAAAAAAGGATACGAGCAAATTTAATCCAACAAGGTAACGCACAGCTGGGGCGTGGGCCTGAGCTGGAACACGTGAATGAGCAGCCATAGAAGCCACCAAAAAGGTTTTCCTGTTGAGACAAAGATCCGAGGTTGATGTGGGCCACAGAAGGGCCCATGGGGTCAGGCCTGGAGCTGGTGTTTGCAGAGCAGCCCTGGCTGGCCTCAGCTTTGCCCCAGCTGTGACCCTGGGGCTGGGGACGTGGGTGGCCCAGCACACACCACAAGTGTCCCTGCCTTCTGCCAGGTGTCCCTCCCTCCCTGCCAGGTCACCTCCCGTGCTCAGCAGGTCACAGAGGAGCCAGGAAGGGACGAGTTCACTCTTGTAGACCCCTTGAGGGATTTCCCACGGGCTGAGGTTTGGGTTGGACTCCAGCTGAGGAAGAGGAGGTGACCAGGAGATGGATGGGCCTTGCTGCTGATTGTCCCTTTCTTACTCCACTGATACTCCAGTGGGAACAAGGAGCAATCCCCTGTAAGGGACAGGGAGGGCAGGGATGATCCCTCTGATGATCCCTCTGCATGTGGGCAGAGGGAGAAGCCCTGGCTCTGCCAGCACAGCAGGCAGAAGACCCCAAGCTTCAGCCTCTCCATGGAGTGTGCAAAGCACGGGAGGGATGAAGGAAGAGGCAGCGCTTTAACGTCCCCTCTGTCACTTCAGTGTCTCAGTGTCTGTGGGTTTTGCTCTGAGGAGAACTAGAAAGGACTGAGCAGTGGGCTGCAGTCCCAGCCCTCCTCCTCCTTAGCCCAGGGCAGTGTGAGGCACCAGGACAGTTCCAAGATTTACAACTCTGTTTTTACCATTAAAACCAGATCAGCCCAGAAATTTGGCCGGCCATGGTCTGTGCTTGTCCCCTGCTGGGGGAACCGAAATCCTTTGTTTGATTTCACCAGCAATAAGAGCCTGCACCTGGTGGGCTTCCCCTGACACCCTGCAGCATCCCCGGGCACACCGGGGCACCCGGGGCTGGGCTTTGGGCTCCCCGCCTGGGGGCACTGGCAGTGGGGCGGGGGCAGAACGGGGCCAGCAGCACTGAGAAGCCACAGCCTTTACCTCTAGGGCAGACATCTCCTTTTGTGTCACTTCGTCCTTCCTCTCTCTCTCTGTCTGGGGTTTTCTTAGGCCAAGGGGTGTCTGTGGCCACCTCACTGTCCGAGTCAGGTGCTCAACTTTTCTAACACTCCTTAGAGACACATCCAGCCTCCCTCTGTCCCCAGCCCTCAAGGGGACGCAGGACTCCATGCAGCAGTGCCAAAAACTTCCCCACCCCAGTCCCTGAGCCCCTCCAGCTCCCTGTGCCCTGCCCCAAACCCTGGCTGACAGTTTTTATACTGACTTGTCTGCAGAACTCTCTGCCACGTGCCTGCACCTTGAATGTTGCATTCCTGGGCACTCCTGCTTCACCCTGCTTTGGTGGCTCCGAATTCAGATGTGATCAGCTTTGGTCTTCCTTAAAGGGTCAGGGGAACTCTGGAAATGCTTTTTCTACTGGCTCCATACAGCTCTGTCTGTGTGAGTGTGGTGGGAGGGTGAGCGTGTGTGTGTGTGTGTGTTTGTATAGATTTTATAGATGTATCTATATCTACACACCTGCTTTTCTATCTGTAGGGTAGTCACACACATCTGTAGTCTATTTATGCACATGTGTCAGCACACACACACACACATTTATATATATATATGTATATCCTAGTTTTAAAATACGTGTCAGTTCTGACCCTCCTGCAGGGCTGATTGGCAGGTGACAATTATAACCTCTAGATCCTGCTTTTCCAAATATGTACAGGTTCATCTTGAAACAGGAATTGAAGCAGACTCACAGACCCTCTCATGTTTTCAGAGGTAGAAGGAAGATTCACAATATCCTTTTCAGTTTTTTGGGTTTTTAGCAAACCTTTCCCCTGTGTGCCAGAGGGCCCCTGGCTGAGCACCTGGAGAGTTTGGGGGCTCCGTGTGGGGCTGGGCTGGGCAGGCACGGGGGAAAGATCTCCAGCCCTCCTGGGCTCCTGCCCCGTGGCTGCTGCACTGGCCCCGAGTCCTGGCCACCCTGGGGACCCTCAGGGGACACCCAGGGCTGGCACTGCCCCCTCCTCACTGCAGGACATCCTCCTTGGCTTTGCTTCCCTCGGGGATCTTCTTTGGGTTTCCAGCTCTCAGCACTGCAGTAGCCAACTTTGAGTTATTCTGACTGGACCCCAGTCAACACTAGGCTTGTCTCAGTAGGTGGAACTATATTTATTACTATTATTATTATTATTATTATTACTATTATTATTATTATTTGGTTTCTTTTGGGGGGAAGGGAGGGGAAGAGTTCTAGGGGTGGGGTTTGCAATATAAAACACACAATAAAAACCTTAGTAAATAAAAATGTGAAAAACCCACCCCTTTGACTTGCTGTCTGCTTCACGTGGTGAACTCCAGGCAACACGAGACGAGCTTTAAAGGAGGAAAATCCCATTTCAGCCCTTTGCCTTGTCCTGTCTCTATTTTCCTGCTGCCTTTGGAGCTTGGGCAGGGTGTTCACCACCTCACACGTTCTCTCTATTCAGCCACTGACACAAAAAGTTTAAAACTTTCACCTACACCTGAATTTTCACCAGGCCAAGGGAGAAATCTGGCAGTCATTTTGCAGATGTGTGCACGAAAATCCTTCACTTTAATGCAGACATGGGAGCTGTGGCTGCCTGTGGGATCCCTGGAGAAGGAACCCTGCACAGGACAGCCCCTGGCAGCAGGACAGGGACGGAGCCAGGAACCACACAGGGAGGATGCCAAGGCCAGGAGCGGAAGAGTTTTAGGAAGGTAAAACTGGCCTCAGCTCTGAGCTTCCATTCACACCTGCAGGGCCCTCTTGGGGGTCTCTGTGTGACTCCTGGTGGGTCACCTTGTCCTGGAGTTTCCACGAGGGAATTGAGGCTAAAATGTTTGGGTTGCCTTTTGGAATGGGTTTTTAGGCCAGGCTGTTTTCCGTGCCATTCCTATTACAGAGGGAACAGCTTGTTAGTCCTGCCCAAGCCAACATTTCCTTTAAAATTAAGATTTCCCAGAAGATTTGTAAATTTGCAAGGTTGGACTGGAAGGAAATCCAAGTTTTGAGTTCTCAAAGCACACCTGGAAGGCCTGGCTGGTTCAGCACGTGGTGCTGCCTCCTTGCCTCACTGCAAGGACTTCAGAGTGCACTGGGATGATCTGGCTGTGGGGAAAAACGTCCCCAGAGCCAGGTCACTGCCCTCAGCAGGGTGGGTCTGCCCCTCATCCCCACTGCCTGCCCCACAGAGCCTCAGGACCCCTCCCCAGGGCAGGGCAAAGGCAGGAGCAGCAGCTCTGCTGGTCTCTCCCTTCACCCAGCCCCAGTTTGGGCAGGAATTCATGGGAATTTCAGCCTTGTCTGGGAAGCCTGGCCTGGCCTGGCTGCCCACACAGCAGTCTCTGGCTTTGGGAGAGGCAGCAGCTCCCACACTCACAGCTCTTGCACCCTGTGGAGATTTTGGGGTGTGGGAGCCCACAGAACCCAGCGCTTCCCAGCAGTGCTTTCCCAGGGCACTGGGATTGGCTGGTCCCTGCACCAGCCAGCCCTGGGCAGAAGGAAAGTGGTGCCAGGGCCTCAGGGAGAAGCAGGCTGGGGCTCAGCTGTCTCTTGGGAAGAAGATTTTCCTCCTCTCTGCAGCCTCCCTGAGCTCTGTGCCTGGCAGGACCCTCAGGCTGTTCCCCAGTCACAGCCACCATCAGGGACACCCTGCCACAACTCTGGGGTGTTCCCAGGGAGCCCCAGGCTGGGGCTGGGGTTGGGCATGCCCTGACTGAGTCCTATTTCATCTCCTCTGCAGCTCCAGGGATCTCCCAGCACGGGACCAGCATGCTCAGGTAGCCTGCAGGGTGCTGCTGGGAATGGCCAGAAGGAAAAGGGAGTTGCATCTTTTCCCTCCCTGCTAGGGAGCCATGAGTAAGTTGGGAATGACCCCTTTAAAGCAATCAGTACAGCAGAGTGTGTATTTTACCTGACATAAAGAGCACCAGGCAGCTTTCACCCCAGCCTCGGGGCTGAGCTCGTCCCTGCCCAAGGCACTGCTGTGACAGTGACAGGAGCTGGAGCCACGAGCCACACTCTGACCCCTGTGATTCTGTGGGACAGGATCCCTTTGGGAAGGGGGAGATGGGCACAAAGCAATGCTCTCAGCCATGGCCAAAGCACAGAGAGTAAAAAGCAAATGGGGCAGCTCCTCCAAGCCTCCCACACCCTGGGCAGAGGGCACATCTCTCACTGCTCACACCCCTGAGCGGTGGCAGGGGACTTTTCCAGCTCCTTGGGAATGCCCTGCTGCCAGAGCTGGAGCAGGGCACCCACCAGGGCTGCCCTGCAGGGACTGAGGGCCCCAGGCCTCTCCAGTGGGACTGGAGAGGCACCGAGGACACATCCCTGCCCCTCCCAGCCAGCAGCCCTGTGCCCGCCTGGCACACGGACACGAGGGGAACGCAGCCCTGGGGTCAGGGTGGCACCCTCCTGAGCTGAGGGAGGGACAGCAGGGGGTCAGGGCTGGCTTCTCAGCAGCCTGGCAGGGAGTGCTGGGATCACACTTGGGATAAAGGCTGGCCAGGAGTTCTGCTTCCCACAGGGAAGGGAGCTGGAGGCAGAGCTGGCACCTGGTGAGGCAGGACCCTTCCCTGGGGAACGATTCCCCTGCCCAGCCAGGTCTGCAGCCCCAGAGGGGTCAGCTGGGACATGAGCACCGGGAGCCCCAGGGGAGGGCAGAGGCCAGCCCGTGGCAGCATGCCAGGAGCTGCTGCTGAGCCCTGTGCCAGCCCCAGGGCGGCTGGGGCTGCAGCGATGAACCCCAGGACGGGCAGCACACATCAGCAGTCCCTCTTTGCTGGATGCCAGAGACTCCCTCCCCGTGCCCTCTGCAGGCCCTGGCTGGGGTGACCTGTGTGAGGGATGGGGGGGATCTTTCCCTCTGCTGGGCTCCGTGACTCCCCTCTGCAGGGAGGAGGAGAAGCAGGGCAGGGCAAGCTGCAGCTGGGGTTTGCCCTCGGGTTGGAGGTGATCCTGCAGCAACTTTTCATCATCCTGCACCTCCTTGGTCACGTTTGTGCCTTGTCCCACACGGAGGAATGCTCCCACTGTGGTCCCAGGTTTCCTGTGTGCCTCTGGCCCCTCTGCCCCGCTTTCTCAGCCCAAATCTACACTCAGAAACCTGCAGAAATGAAATGAGGCTGCTCAGGCACGTTGTGAGCGACACTATCAGCTCCTGGCAGAGGTGCAGCCTTGGCTGGACACTGCTTTTCCCACGGGGGATCCCAGGGGAGAGGCTGGGACAGCCCAAGGTCCCCAGGTCAGAGCTGAGCACCCGCCCCAGGTGTGCTCCGTGTGCAGGTGATGGCTGCAAGGACACTGCCCTCCGTGCAGCGACCTCGGGGGAGCAGTGCCCAGTGTCCCCAGCCCTGTCCCTGCACCCAGGGGTGCCTGGGCACTGCTCCTGGATGGGCAGGGGGGTCTCCAAACCCATCCCCTCCCAGCCTGCTCTCTCCCCTCGATGAGAAGAGGCTGGATTTTAGCACGGCGTTCTGTACACTGGTTTTGTCACATCACTTGCAGAGCCCCCAGGCATTCTGCCGCACTCATTCCAGCGCCCTTTGCCTAAGCCCGGCTCTGGCTTCAGGCTCTGATTTTAATGGAGCTGAAGGTGGTGCCATTAAGGGAAATTAAGGGAACAAAGCCGTGACTTGGCTCTGCCATTTGCAGGGGTAGGAGAGGCGATTGCTGCCCCTTCCAGCAGCACCGCAGCCCAGGCTGCAGCTCCCAGCCGAGCCCAGGCACCGGCTGCTCCCTCCGCTCCTCTCCCTGCTCCTGATCGGAACAGACTTCGGCTGGAGCCCCTCAGGAGACGGGGATGCTCCTTTGTCTCAGTGGGGAGACACGGCAGCTTCCCGGGTTAAACCGGGAGCTGCAGCCCGGCAGATGCCAGGCCCTTTGCGGGCATTCTGCCCTCCTGGCACGGGCGCTGCAGGACGGGGCCGGGAGAGCCTGGAGCGGAGCCGGGCAGGAAGGCGTTAACAGCCCGTCCCGGTGCCACGTGTGTGTGAACGCCTTCCCTCCGCGGGAGCCGCTCTCCCGGCTGTGCTGTAAATTAGAGAGCTCTTGAGGGTCATTTTCCGCTCTTCTCCCGCTCGCTGTTGTCACACGGCCGCTTTGTGGGGCGGGCTGGCAGCGGCGCTCACGCGGTGCCAGCGCAGGAGCCCACGTGCTGCCCGTGCCCTCCAGCCCGTCCCGGAGCCCGGCTGGGCTCCTGTCCCCCGCTGCGGCCGCACGATGTGCTCAGCTCCGGCCAGGAGCCTGCCCGTGCCTTCAGCCCCTCCGCCCGGCCACCCCGGCCCCAGGAGCCTGCCCGTGCCTTCAGCCCCTCCGCCCGGCCACCCCGGCCCCAGGAGCCTGCCCGTGCCTTCAGCCCCTCCGCCCGGCCACCCCGGCCCCAGGAGCCTGCCCGTGCCTTCAGCCCCTCTGCTCGGCCACCCCGGCCCCAGGAGCCTGCCCGTGCCTTCAGCCCCTCTGCTCGGCCACCCCGGCCCCAGGAGCCTGCCCGTGCCTTCAGCCCCTCTGCTCGGCCACCCCGGCCCCAGGAGCCTGCCCGTGCCTTCAGCCCCTCCGCCCGGCCACCCCGGCCCCAGCGGGGAGGCTCCCGGGGCCGGGCGCTGCCGTGGCCGGTGGCTCCCGCTGCCTCCCGGGAACAGCCCCCGGCGCTGGGAGCTCCGTGGGCTGGGGAGCAGCACATCCCGGGGCTGCTGGAGCAAACCCAGCAGGGCCTGGGGCTGGGTGACTTCTCCCTCTGAGGAGGAAGGATGCTGCTCCTCTGCCAGCCTTGGTGGATTCCCTGGAGCACAGGAGCCTTGGGAAGGAGGGGCACGGGGCTGAGGGCACATTGCTGCCCCAGCACATCTGCCCATGGCTGTAGTGCCGGGCAGGAACGAGCCCCGGGGCATTATTCACCTCTCCCTGCTGCCTCACTCCCCTCTTGTGACAGAGCTTGGAGCGTCAGGACAGCTCGTGTCTCACGTCCCGGTGAGCCCGGTGCTCCAGGGAGTCTGCGGGACTGAGGACTCACACTCAGCTCTACAAGGATGCTTAAGGTGTGGCTTTAATCAGCGCTGCCATGAAAGCTCCACTCCACAGATCCATCCGGAGCAGGGACACCTGCAGACGTTCTTGGCACAACCCACACCTTTTTTTCTTCCCTGTCTCCAGCAAAGTGGTCTTCTAAATCACAGGGTTTGGTTCAGGTGGTACAAAACCAGGCAGACACCAGCCTCGGGCACTCTGGAGTATCCTCTGGGAGCCCGTGAGTCACAGCACAGTGGGGACTCAGCATCCATTTCTAATTTATTGTGATGCTGTTCTTTGCTTGATGGGTTTTATTAGATCCCAGTGGTTCTCACAGAGCATTCTTGGCTGGGAAGGGCTGTCCTCACTCCAGCTCCCATCCATTAACACCCCACTGCTCCCTGCCCCCTTTCCAGGCCCAGCTCCGTGGGCAGAGACAGCCCCAGCCTCGAGCAGCTGGGCTGGGACTCAGGGAAGTGTCCTGGAGCTGGGGAGGGCCCTGGCCTGGGATGGAGATGGGAAACACCTGGGATGGAGGTGATAGGAAACACCTGGGATGGAGATGGGAAACACCTGGGATGGAGATGGGAAACACCTGGGATGGAGATGGGAAACACCTGGGATGGAGATGGGAAACACCTGGGATGGAGATGGGAAACACCTGAGATGGAGATGGGAAACACCTGAGATGGAGATGGGAAACACCTGGGATGGAGATGGGAAACACCTGGGATGGAGATGGGAAACACCTGGGATGGAGATGGGAAACACCTGAGATGGAGATGGGAAACACCTGGGATGGAGATGGGAAACACCTGGGATGGAGATGGGAAACACCTGGGGAGTGTGGGGCACAAGCAGTTCCAGTTTGGCTTCTCCCAGTCCAGTTCCTTGCAGCAAACAGTAGGAAGGACCAGCAGCTTCTCCTGTGCCTGCCTAGGTAGGAGTGGGGGAGTTTGGGGGTGAAACTCTCCACCTGAACCTCACCTTTTGGGGGTGCTGCTGGTCCTTCTAATTCCTGGCTGCTGGGGGCAGCTGTGGGGAAAGGCTGAGCCCTGTCCCTGGGCTCTGTCCCCCTGGCCACTCCTGCTTCTATCTGGAGGTGCTCTGGGGGCCTTGGTTGGAGTGGAAGGTTCTGGAAGGTGCTGGATCTGGGGATTGGGCTGTGTGCCCTGTTTTTAGGGTCTCCTCTGTGCTGGCATGTTTGCGGCCAGGACTGGGCAGCATTTGTTACCCCACAGCCCCATGTCTGGGGGTGCCTTGTCCTTTTTGTTTTCCCCACCCTCCCAGTATTGCCTGCACCAGCACAGCTTTTCTCCCTTTTCATCCAAGTGGGAAAACGACCCCACTGATATGTGGTGGTGCCCAAAGCTGGGCAAGGGAGGGCAGGAATGGCTGTGGGGACCCAGGGATCCAGGAGGGAACGCAGCCATGGAAGCCCCTGCTCCTCCAGCCTGGCCTCGGTCCGTGGAAATGCTGGCAGGGCTCTGTGCCCCTGCAGGAAAAGGTGGAGAAATCCGTGGGAGCAGGGGCAGCCAGGCAGGGACACCCGGGGGGGAGGGAGGCTGGGGAGGGCAGGGTGCGGTCCCACTGCTCCCTGGGACAGGGACACCCCCGCCAGGGTGACCCAGGGACAGCCCTCGAGGCTGGGAGTGCTGGGAGAGGTTTGCGATGGCACCGGGACTGTGGAGAGCCCCTGGCAAGGCTTCCCTGGCAGCTGCTCCCTGCGGTGCCTCAGCAGTGCCAGGGGCTGTTTGTCACCGCGGGGGGAGCGGGGACAGCCCGTGCGGGACGGAGGGAGCGGAGCGCCCGGCCCCGCCATCCCGGCAGGCTGGGATGGACGGATGGAGGGACGGAGGAAGGGGATGCTGTCACCCTGGGAGCGCTGTCACCGCGGAGACGCCGCCCCGGGAGCGATGGGCTCCGGTGTTTTCCCGGCGCACGAGGATGCCGGGATCCGGGAGGGCGGGATGCGCAGTCGGGGACGCGGCCACCCGGGGCTTTTCCGCTGGGAACCCCCCCTGTCTGACCCCAAAGCCGTGTCCCGCAGCCCCCGGGCGCTGCCCGGAGTCCCCGTGTCCTGCAGGGTGGCACCTGGGGGTCAGCAGCTGCCTCTGCTCGCTCTGAAAGGGCCCGGGGGGGCTGGAGCCAGGTCAGAGCCCCCCAGCAGCTGCCCCTGGATGCTCCCGCTCCGCCTCTGGGACCCTGCCAGCCCTGACCGGGGCTCTCCTGATCCCCTCAGGTCTGCAGCCAGAAGGGAAGCGCTCCCCGCAGCTCGAGAGGAGATCAGAGCACGTGGAGCCACGGACACGGCAGAAGGGAGAAGGGGCTCAGCCAAAGCTCCAGAAGAGGAGCCTGTGGCAGCCCAGCCGTGCCTTGCCTGCAGCCCCAGGGTGAGTCCTGGTTTGGGTTACGTTAACGAGTGATGATTTCATTGCTACATCTCCAGCTTGGCCTGTTTAGCTCTCCCAGCCTCTGCAGCAGCTGGAGAACATCCCTGGGTGCAGGCTGTTGTGTCCAGGGCTGGCCGTGCCTGGATCTGCGGCTACAGGACAGCACCACCTCCTGTCCCCACGGCTGGCACTGGTGACACCGGTGCATTTGGGTGCTGCAAAAGGGCTGTGGTGACACTGCCACCGTGCCCTGCCTGCTGTGAGCAGAGCACCCGGGCAGCTCCCTGGGGCTGGCATGTCCCGAGACAGCTTCCTTGGGGAACAGGATTTCCTCCTAAGGTACTGCCAGGGAAAATCAGTGTTTGCCCAAAGTTACAGCCCTGTGGGAGCCGTGGTTCCTGCACCTCTGCAGAGGGAAAGGCAGTGTGTGCTGGAAGCAGGCTGGGAAACAGGAGCTGGAATTGGCAAATAGCTGGGAAAAGTTGATTATGGGTCACTAAAGGACAGGGATCAGGTTGCTGTCGTCGTGCAGCTGCCTCCAGCCCTGCCGTGGAGGGGAAAGTGCTGCTCAGAACATTCCCCCACAGCAAAGGGGGAGCCCCAGAGGGCTGAACCCTCACTGGATTTGTTTGTCCCAGGCACTCTGTGGCATTCTGGCTTTCCCTGTCCCTTCCCCAGGCAGGTGTGCAGGCTGGGGCTGGGGGTGCTCTCCACTCTTCCACTTTTATGCTCATGTTCCTGTGGCTGCCAGGTGTTGGCTCTCCCTTTCCAAACTTGCCATGCCCTGTCGGTCCTGTGTGTTTCCTGGAATGTCTGTCCCCTGCACTTCCAGGCTGCCACCACCCTGCAGAGCTGGCACAGCTGCTCTGGGGGCAGGGATTTTACTGTGTCTGCAAGGTTCTGGAGAGCCACAGTGCAGCTCCAAGCTTGGCTTTCAAGAGTCACAAGGGGCAGGTGTGTAACCTGCTGGAAGCCTCCCCTGATGTCACAGAAACAGGCTGGGAGAGCTGGGGGTGCTCGCCTGGAGAGGAGAAGGCTCCAGGGAGAGCTCAGAGCCCCTGCCAGGGCCTGAAGGGGCTTCAGGAGAGCTGGAGAGGGACTGGGGACAAGGGATGGAGGGACAGGACACAGGGAATGGCTTCCACTGCCAGAGGGCAGGGATGGATGGGATATTGGGGATAAATTGTTCCCTGTGAGGGCGGTGAGGCCCTGGCACAGCTGTGGCTGCCCCTGGATCCCTGGCAGTGCCCAAGGCCAGGCTGGACGCTGGGCCCTGGAGCACCCTGGGCTAGTGGAAGGTGTCCCTGCCCATGGCAGGGTGAGATTGGAATTGGGCTTTAAGGTCCCTTCCATCCAAACCATTCTGGGATCCTAAGAAAAGCTGCACTGGTTCAGTGGTTTTGGTAAAAGCTGTTGAGTTGAATCACCCTGAGCTGCTGCAGAAATGCTTTTACTGAGCTCTGAAGAGGGTTTAGGATCGAACCCAGTCTCATTCAGGAGGAGATGGGTGGCTGCTCTCACTGGGCGCAAGCGTCACCCAATTTATTGCAGGGGTTCGAGGCATCCCTTGGTTGTGGGTCGGAAGCCAAAACTCCCTTGGAAAATCTGGGAATTCCAGCGTGAGCTGCTCCTTGAGCTGCCCCTCGGAGGCAGCAGCATCCTTGGGGATCCCTCGTCCCCTCCAGGAGCTCGGCTCGGGCCGTGCGAGCTCTGCGGCTGCGAGGCAGCGCTGCCATCTGCTGTCCCCGGGCTGCGCTGTCACCCGGCCCTGCAGGGCTGCCCCTGGCACGGCCCGGCCCTGGCACGGCCCCGGGCACAGCGACTCAGCCAAGGGTCCCCCGGGAACTGGAGCCCGGGGCTCAGCTGCAGAAAAGGAGGCTCCGGGGGGACCCTGTGGCTCTGCACAGCTCCTGACAGGAGGGGACAGCCGGGGGGTCGGGCTGTGCTCCAGGGAACAGGATGACAGGAGACGTCCTCAGGCTGTGCCAGGGGAGCCTCAGGTTGGACACCAGGAGGAATTTCTTCATGGAAAGGTTGCTCAGACATTGGAAGGGGCTGCCCAGGGAGGTTTGGAGTCCCCATCCCTGGAGGTGTCCAAGGAATGCCGGGACGTGGCACTCGGTGCTCTGGGCTGGTGACAAGGTGGGGTTTGGGCACGGCTTGGACTCGATGGTCTGGGAACACTTTCCCCAGCTCAGTGATCCCGTGTGAATCCCAGACTGTTCGGGCTGGGAGAGCTCAGCTCCTGCCCCTGGCAGTGCCCCCAGGCCGGAGCTGCAGGTCGGTGAGTTGGGCAGGGTTTATCTGCTCTGCCCTGGACTCAGGAAAAGCTCGCCAGGCTTCTGCCCTGGCCCCCACCAGCTCTGAGCCGGCTGAGCTGCCCCTGGCCATCCCTCCGGGAGAACTCCAGGCTCCCTGCCCGGCTGGCATGTGGGGGGGAAAGGAAGGAGTGACCAGAAGGATCGGAGGGACAGGGCAGGGACAAGGCTGTGACCCGGGCAGTGGCCGCTGGCCCTGGGCTGGTGTACACCAGCACGGGGGTGGCAACGAGGAGATCAATTCCTGCATTTCACAGTCCAGAATCAGAAAGTGCAATATCCCATGGTTATGGTATTGTTTTTCAATTATTTCCCAGTTTCTTATTTGTACTTGCCCAGATTTGAACCCCTGCCTTCTCTGCTTGCTAATTAAAAGGTGATATTTTTACTGTGGAGCTTTGAAATAGGGAGACAGGAAAATGCTCCAAGGTCAGTGTTTGCACAAAGCCTGAGGGAAGGAGAACAGTTCTGTTCTTTTTTTTTCTATGGAGAACGCAACCCACAGCAAGGAAAAAAAGGGCAAGTAAAACCCCAAACATGGTTACTGAACCCACTAAGAATAATTAAACAAACTCTCCAAGCAGGACAGGAATTGATTGGATTAAAAAAAGTGTATTGGATGCCCAATACAAAATAATAAACATGAAGTTATTAAAAAAGGCCATAGAGGATACAGCAAATACTACAGAAAAGCAAAAAAAAAAATTGTACAGAAAGGTCGACATCTACAGCAGTCCTTGAAATTCTTCTACATGAGAATCATAAAACAATGTACAGGTTTGGTTTGTTCCTTTTCCCCAAATGTCTGAGGGAAGCTGTCACTGCACAGCTGGACTATGACACTACAAGGATACACAATGTTCCAAAGTTAAAATCACAGGATATGTAAGAAAACGTAGCATTAAAATGTGAAAAAGTGCAATACAGATTGTACACTGAATTGAATAAATGTTTTTTCTTTTTTTTTTTCAGTTTAACCTTAAAAAACCAACTTTGAACAGTTGTTTTATCATTAAAAATATTCCCCCTCCCCAAATTCAATGACAATATTAACATTCATGGTGTTCTACACAAGGAATATTCACAAAGGCCCCCAGCTGGGAATACTGTGTGTGTAGGATGGCATTTCTTTGGGTATAGGTAAAAAATAGGCAAAGGAACAGATCCACACCCTCCTTGCAGGCCAGGCATGGATTTTATTCTTTAAATACATGTTCTGTAGCTTATTTTGCCCTGAATTGTACTGATTTAAAAGTCCAAATGTTAATTATCCAGGTGGCCCATGGTGCTACAATTTATTTAATTCCCTCCCCTCCCTCAATAATAAATAAATGCAGGAAATGGCCCAGAAATGACAACACAGAGTCCAGGAAAAGAAAGGAAGTGACCCCACCCTCAATCCGTGCTCTCCCTTCTCCCGGGAACAGCCCTGGCAGCTTCAGCTCCACTTCAGGGGATAAAAGGAAGCAAAGTTCTTTTTGCCACTTCAGTGGAAATCTCCTGGCAGAGGCACAGAGGGGCCTGAGCTTCCCAAATCCCAGTCCTTGAACCATCAGGAAGTTTGGGATTCCTTTTATCCTAGGAGTGAAACTGCACAGGAGTTCATTGGCAGCTGGTTGGGGTTTCTCTCTCTCTCTTTTATTTCTCATTTTACTGAACTCCGGCCCTTTTTTAATGCAGAGAAGGACAGAGCCAGGCAAGCACACAAAGAGAGAAGGAAAACCCCTCTTCCCTCCCTGTTCCCTCTCCTCCCTATCCAGACAGGACCGTGAACAGCACCTGGGCCACCAGTACTGGGTTTATTTTTACATGGTTTCCAAAGTGTAAAAAAATACATTTTTGCCTTGTTCTGTGTCTGAGGGATCTTTCAGAGCAGGATTCCTGTTGGGATTGCTGGGACAGGGCCACTGCTGCAGGACCCTGTGGACACTCAGTGCTCTCCAGGCAGGATCTGGGCTGTTGGGAATGGGAAGATCCTCAAGTTCTCTGAGCCCAGGGGGCTCAAGCCCAGCACTGCAACCTTGCTGAGCTCCCACTCTGCACTTCCAAGGCTCCTGATCCATCTTTAAACCAACAACAACAAAACAGCTGCCAAAAGAAGCTTCCTGTGGGGTCACCTAGCCAGGAGAACCCCAATTCCCAGGAGGAATTCTCTGAATATTCCTAAAGGAGACTTCCTGCGCTCAGTGACCAGACACACAGTACAGCTGAAGATGTTTCCTTGTTCTTCAGTCTTCCCAGTCACTGGAAAAAGACAGGAAAACAACAGAACCCTCCCCGGGATCCCCTCCCCTTCCCAAACTACTTCTCCCCCCACTCAAAATATTGAAACTGCACAAAAAGCGACAAACAAGGCTCTCCAATTACACCTCAATTCAAACAGACCGGGAATCTCACAGTGATGAGAGGAGAAAGTCAGGCTTTTAATAATTATAATATAAAAATAATAAAAAAAGCTTACAAAGAGCAGTGCAGCATCCCAAAAGGCCATGGATTAACTGCCAGAAGGGGACGTAATTATACTCAGAATAAAAAAACAGAACAGAACAACCCACACTGGCAATGAATTTTCATACACAATAGAACAAGCAGTCAAACCTCAGCCTAGGCTGTGGAAAACAACAGTTTCTCCTTTTTTTTTTTATTACAATATTTTTTTCCTTTTTATAAAAAAAGATAAAATAAAAACACAAATAAAATTGTACATAAATGCCAATGTCCAACACTGAAAAGGCAGGGCAATCACACCACTGAGACAAAACCTGACCAGAAAAAAACTAATGGCGAGTCCACTTTGCTTTGCTTTTGTCCTGCTGGATCCCAGCCTGGCTGGCGTGGCCCGTCCTGCTGGGTGCTGCTGGAACCCCGCGTGGCTCCCTGCAGGACAAGGGGTGACACCGGGGTCACCTCGGGCTGGCTCCTCTCCTCCTCCCTCCATTGCTCTCATGTGCTGTCCCTCTTTCTGCTTTGTTTAATTTTTTTTTTTCTCTTTTTTTTTTTTTCCTTTAGTTTTTCCTCTGTACAACTCCTTGTGTTGCAAGGCTGAGTCCGAGGCTGGCGGCGGCTCCGGAGTCGCGGCGGGGCGGTCACGCCGTGGTGATGGCATTGAGGTCCTTCATGAGTCCTTCCAGGTGGGCCATTTCTTTGGTCAGCTCGTCCGGCTCGTAGCTCTGCGGGCAGGAAAGGCTCACTCACACAGAGCTGGGGCCCAGCAGGAACCCAGGCACTCGGGAGTGAGCACAAGTGGATTTCTCGATGAACAACGTCAAGATCCCTCTTTTCCAAGTGCAGCTCTTGGGCAGTTGTGGCTCAGAGCTCCACTGATCAGGCCCTGTTTTCCTGTCTCAATCCCTGCCTTTGAACCAAAGCAGGAAGTTGAGAAGGATCTTCCCAGCTTAACAGGAAAAGAGGTCAAAGGAATGCTTCAACAAAGCTGGTTTGGGATCAGGACGTTTGCTAAAGCCACGCATTTTTAGGCTCAGCTGTCTCATTTCTGTCACCACTGTGGACAGACCGTGGCCTGGCTCATCTCCAAACCCCTCCTGACCAAGTCCTTTCCAGTTCTGAGCAGTTTCCAGCCCTGACCTGTTCTCACACACAAACCTCCTCCTTCATTTCAACAGCCAAGAACTTGCAGTTTACCAAACCTCTGCCTTGTACAGCAAAGTCATCCCAGTCCCCTGCCCAACACATCCTGACTGGGATAAAGAGCAGCAGCTGGGAGTAAACTCCTTCCTACAGGTTCTCCTAAAAATCCAGAATTAATTCAAATCGCTACCCAACCCTGAACGTCATATTTCTACTTGTAATTTACATTTTTAGAATCACAGTTGAACCAGTAATTTAATTTCATCTGGTTTTTTTTGTGCTGACTCTACCTTGCACTAATACATTAATGAAAAAAAAGTATTAATGACTCTATTTAAATATTACAGATTAGTTGAGGAGTATGGGTTTGGTTCTGACCAAACAAAATGAATAAAGCAGGAGTGACAGAAGCACCAAAGGGCACCAAGATCAAGTTTCCAGACCAGCACACAGAGAAATAAAATCAGGAGAGTAAAAAACATGTGACAAAAGGACAATGAGGAAAAAAAAGAAAATTCCAAATGAGCATTTCCTGTAGCAGTGATGCAGCAGTGAATATTTGTACATTAACAGGTGACACAGTGGCCACAGGAGCAACTCCTGGCCTGCAATTTGAAAGGAAAACAGCTCCCAGTGCCTCACACCCAAAATATTCCTTAAAAGCTGCTTCCAAAGCAGCCCAACAAGGCTGCACCCTTCCCAGAAGTCAGGAAACTTTCCTGTGATAATTTACCAACATTTTTGGGATGATGGCTTGGAACACACTGACATTAATGTCAAATGTTCCATGTGCAATGGCACTGGGAATGCTCAGGGCTGGCACTGGGAATGCCCTGCAGAGCTCAGGGCTGGCACTGGGAATGCCCTGCAGAGCTCAGGGATGGCACTGGCACTGGGAATGCCCTGCAGAGCTCAGGGATGGCACTGGGAATGCCCTGCAGAGCTCAGGGGTGGCACTGGGAATGCCCTGCAGAGCTCAGGGGTGGCACTGGCACTGGGAATGCCCTGCAGAGCTTGGGCATGACAGTGGCACTGGGAATGCCCTGCAGAGCTCAGGGGTGGCACTGGCACTGGGAATGCCCTGCAGAGCTCAGGGCTGGCACTGGCACTGGGAATGCCCTGCAGAGCTCAGGGGTGGCACTGGGAATGCCCTGCAGAGCTCAGGGCTGGCACTGGCACTGGGAATGCCCTGCAGAGCTCAGGGGTGGCACTGGGAATGCCCTGCAGAGCTCAGGGGTGGCACTGGGAATGCCCTGCAGAGCTCAGGGCTGGCACTGGCACTGGGAATGCCCTGCAGAGCTCAGGGGTGGCACTGGCACTGGGAATGCCCTGCAGAGCTCAGGGCTGGCACTGGCACTGGGAATGCCCTGTAGAGCTCAGGGGTGGCACTGGGAATGCCCTGCAGAGCTCAGGGGTGGCACTGGGAATGCCCTGCAGAGCTCAGGGGTGGCACTGGGAATGCCCTGCAGAGCTCAGGGGTGGCACTGGCACTGGGAATGCCCTGCAGAGCTCAGGGGTGGCACTGGCACTGGGAATGCCCTGCAGAGCTCAGGGCTGGCACTGGCACTGGGAATGCCCTGTAGAGCTCAGGGGTGGCACTGGGAATGCCCTGCAGAGCTCAGGGGTGGCACTGGGAATGCCCTGCAGAGCTCAGGGGTGGCACTGGGAATGCCCTGCAGAGCTCAGGGGTGGCACTGGCACTGGGAATGCCCTGCAGAGCTCAGGGGTGGCACTGGCACTGGGAATGCCCTGCAGAGCTCAGGGCTGGCACTGGCACTGGGAATGCCCTGTAGAGCTCAGGGGTGGCACTGGGAATGCCCTGCAGAGCTCAGGGCTGGCACTGGGAATGCCCTGCAGAGCTCAGGGCTGGCACTGGCACTGGGAATGCCCTGCAGAGCTCAGGGGTGGCACTGGGAATGCCCTGCAGAGCTCAGGGCTGGCACTGGCACTAGGAATGTCCTGCAGAGCTGGGGAATGGCACTGGGAATGCCCTGCAGAGCTCAGGGGTGGCACTGGGAATGTCCTGCAGAGCTCAGGGGTGGCACTGGGAATGTCCTGCAGAGCTCAGGGGTGGCACTGGGAATGCCCAGCAGAGCTGGGGAAGCTGCAGGGCTCAGCAGGACCCTCCCTGCAGAAGGTGTCTCCCCCCATTTTCCCTGTGGATTCCCGGGCAGGGGAGCTGTGGGAGGGCTGGGCCTCGCTGCCCTGTGCCCGGGAAGGTGCCAGTGCAGGATGCCCACAGAGCCCCAGGGGTGAGCCCTGCCAGCCCGGGCAGGGGGTACCTACGCTCTCCGAGTCCTCCAGCATCCGCGTGGTCTCCTGCACCTCGGGGGCGCTGGGCACCACCACGGGCATGGGCGGCCGAGTCCTGCCCAAGGTGCCGATGGACGCCGTCTTCACCGCGTGCATGGGGTGCCCAGGGGCTGCAAAGAGTTTGGGACACGGTCAGGCCCGGCTCACTGCGTCTGCTGCCTGCTCAGGAAGCTCCTGGAAGGAGCAGAGTAAGGACAGGGGGAATGGCTTCCACTGCCAGGGATGCATGGGATATTGGGAAGGAATTCCTGGCTGTGAGGGTGGGGAGGCCCTGGCACAGGGTGCCCCCGAATCCCTGGCAGTGCCAAGGTCAGCCTGGACAGAGTATGGAGCATCCTGGGCTAGTGGAAGGTGTCCCTGCCCATGGCAGGGGCTGGGACTGGAAGGGCTTTAAAGCTCCCTTTCAACCCAAAGCAGTCTGGGATGATCCCATGAAGGAAAAGGATTCTATCAGGAGAAAAGCTATGGAGTGTTGGATTTTAATTGTCTTATCTATGTACAGAAAATGACACCAAGAAAACTCACCCCATCCTCTGCCATATTTCCTTGGATGCCCTCCCTTTGTTCCCCGAATCCCCATTTTCTGCCCGTGGCTCCCTCACCTTGCTGGGTCAGCAGGGGGGTGCTGGGCAGGGCAGGGTCGAAGGGGCCCCCGGCGGGGGGCACGGCGGGCACGGCAAAGCTCTTGAGGGGGTGCGAGGGGCGCACGTGGGCCGTGGGGGGGCCCTGGGGCTCCTCCTCCGCGGGCAGGAACGGCCCCTCGGGCTCCGGCAGCTCCGCGCCGGGCACGGCCGAGGCCGCGGGCATCGTGTCCGTGCTGGGCGTGTTCCGGACCGACTCTGCAACACAGCAACAGCAGCAGGGTCATCCTGACTGCAACACACACACACACACAACAGCAGCAGGGTCATCCTGACTGCAACACACACAGCAACAGCAGCAGGGTCATCCTGACTGCAACACACACAGCAACAGCAGCAGGGCTCATCCTGACTGCAACACACACAGCAACAGCAGGGCTCATCCTGACTGCAACACACACACACAGCAACAGCAGGGCTCATCCTGACTGCAACACACACACAACAGCAGCAGGGCTCATCCTGACTGCAACACACACAGCAACAGCAGCAGGGTCATCCTGACTGCAACACACACAGCAACAGCAGCAGGGTCATCCTGACTGCAACACACACACACAGCAACAGCAGCAGGGTCATCCTGACTGCAACACACACACACAGCAACAGCAGCAGGGCTCATCCTGACTGCAACACACACAGCAACAGCAGCAGGGTCATCCTGACTGCAACACACACACAACAACAGCAGCAGGGTCATCCTGACTGTAACACACACAGCAACAGCAGCAGGGTCATCCTGACTGCAACACACACACAGCAACAGCAGCAGGGTCATCCTGACTGTAACACACACAGCAACAGCAGCAGGGCTCATCCTGACTGCAACACAGCAACAGCAGCAGGGCTCATCCTGACTGCAACACACACACACAGCAACAGCAGGGCTCATCCTGACTGCAACACACACAGCAACAGCAGCAGGGCTCATCCTGACTGCAACACAGCAACAGCAGCAGGGTCATCCTGACTGCAACACACACAGCAACAGCAGCAGGGCTCATCCTGACTGCAACACACACACACAGCAACAGCAGGGCTCATCCTGACTGCAACACACACAGCAACAGCAGCAGGGCTCATCCTGACTGCAACACACACACAGCAACAGCAGCAGCAGGGCTCATCCTGACTGCAACACACACAGCAACAGCAGCAGGGCTCATCCTGACTGCAACACACACACAACAACAGCAGCAGGGCTCATCCTGACTGCAACACACACACAGCAACAGCAGCAGGGCTCATCCTGACTGCAACACACACACACAGCAACAGCAGCAGGGCTCATCCTGACTGCAACACACACACACACAGCAGCAGGGCTCATCCTGACTGCAACACACACACACACAACAGCAGCAGGGCTCATCCTGACTGCAACACACACACACACAGCAACAGCAGCAGGGCTCATCCTGACTGCAACACACACACAGCAACAGCAGCAGGGCTCATCCTGACTGCAACACACACACAGCAGCAGCAGGGCTCATCCTGACTGCAACACACACACAGCAGCAGCAGGGTCATCCTGACTGCAACACACACACAGCAGCAGCAGGGCTCATCCTGACTGCAACACACACACAGCAGCAGCAGGGCTCATCCTGACTGCAACACACACACACACACAACAGCAGCAGGGCTCATCCTGACTGCAACACACACACACACAGCAGCAGGGCTCATCCTGACTGCAACACACACACACACACAGCAACAGCAGCAGGGCTCATCCTGACTGCAACACACACACAGCAACAGCAGCAGGGCTCATCCTGACTGCAGCGGCTCCGCAGGGACACAGCTCCTCGTCCCAGGGGCTGGCTGTGCAGGGAATGACCCCCTGGCCTGCTCCGGTGACCATCGGCTGAATGGGAGCTAAATGAGCTGAGAGCCGAGTGATTCCACCTCTCACACTTTGGCACTGAAACAGCTGCATGTTGCAATTCTCAGACAAACAGCACAGAACACAAATCTGCAGCCTCCTTCTACCCCAGAGTACCAAAATATTGCATTTTAAACTAGGAACTCTTCACAGCACTAGGGTGGTCACAGAGGAGCCACACTTGAAATCCATTTACTGAGACTCATGGAATGGTTTGGGCTGGAATGGACCTTGCAGCCTCAGGAACCGTCTTCATAAGGAAACAACACTTTAGGCTGTGGTACCTTCAACTGCTGACCTTAGAGTAGAGAAGCTCAGAGTTCACTTCATCCCAATGTGTTACCCATGTGCACATTTAGCATCACCACTGCTTTGGGATTTTTCAGAGCACTGGAGACTTTAGTACTCTCTAAAACTACTGCATGTGATTCTGATCAAGCCTGAAAGTGTTGCATGGAAATCACCCCCATTCTTGGTAGCCAAGCCTGGACTTTCCCTCCCTGCTGGTTTCAAATTGTATTAATCAGGGGAAAAGTTACCCCATGAAGCAGCTCAGAGTTAATTCAGGCTTTAGCAGGAGGAATCCCTGTGTGGAGCTGTGAATAAAACATGAAGCCCCCTTTTCCAAGGACACCACCACGGATGTCAAGGATCAATATCTGACCTACCCAGGAAAGCCCAGCCCATCCTGATGGAACCCAGAGAGGAGACTGAGCCAGCTTCAGGCTCCGGTTGCCAGGTGTTTCCCTGGCTGTTGCACGAAGCAGCACCTCCCTGAGGGCTGGTCTCTCACCTGTGGAGTCGGCCCTGTCCGAATGGGACATGGCAGAGCCCAGGGGCCACGGGCTGAGCTGGTGCTGCAGGAAGCTGCGGGTTGGAGAGGCGAGGCTGCCGGAGTGGAAATGGTGGTGAGGGGGGTCGAGGGAATGGATGGGATGAGCACTAATCACAGCTGTGGATGAACACAAGACAGAGAAACACTTAACACACACACACAGGACAGGCTGGGGACTCCCCTCCCTGCTCCCTTTGCCAGCAGGGAGCCAGACCCTCGGCTGATTTACAAATCAGCTTCAACCCCTGGGTTATCACACCTCAAACATGCTTAGGACAAAAAAATCACCCAGTTACAGCTCCAAAAGCTGCCATCAGCTCTTAATGCACTGCTTGATTCCAAGGAAAAGCTCAGAAGAAGGAGAGTACGGAGCTGTTATCCACATATAGTATATTGATAAAGAGGAAATGAGGTGTGTTAAACAATGAACAGCCCTTTGCCTCCCAGTATCCTTCCAGAATTTCTGTACTCCAAGAGGCAAAGAAGGAAGTCACTACCTACACACCATTACTGCAAATGAGAATGGCACAGTGAATCACCAAAATTCAGTATTAATGACTCCATCTGAACACTCCAGTGGGTGGCAGAAAGCCATGGAAGGTTGAGCAGGCCCAGAGCTGGACACATGGAATGGTCCTGGTGGGGCTCACTGAGAAAGGGCCTCACGTGCCAGGGTGAGCTCCCCGTGGAGCTCCTGCCAGGAGGGCACCTGCAGACCCCACAGTGGATGTTCCACTCGCACAAACCAGAGCCTAAGCTGGAGGCCCTTGGAGCTTTCACAAACAGGATGGAGTGCCAAGTCTCAAAGCCAGGCTCCAGCAGGGCCTGGGCCTGGTCTGTGCCCCCAGGCAAGGCAGGAGCTGGTACAGAGCCTGGCATGGGATAGGCACCTGTCACACACCCATGTGTGACACAGACCAGCCCCAAGGAATTTAGTGTCCAACTGCATCCTCTGCTCCCTCCTCGACACGGAGAGCTGGGAGACAACAAGGAGATCACACCAGTTAGTGTAAAACCAAGAAACCACATGCTACTCTTGGAAAAAGGCTGTAGAACAAGAAGAGTCACAAACTGAGCAATCAGGTCATCAGGACACTTGGAAAAGTAGGTAGAGATCAAGAACACCAAGTCCTCAGAGCAGTTTTTAATTAAAGTAAAAAAGAAGTGGAAATGCAATGAACTACTCTGAAATAATTCCATAAAATGGAGGGCTGTGGCAGCAGTCACCTGGCTGCAGGTGGAACATGATCACAGAGCTCAGGGAAGTCTAAAGCTCAGCCTGGGTGAGCTTGGTGTGATTTCACCTCCCAGTTCTGCCCCTGCACAGTAACTCCTGAGCTTCTCACTGTGTTCTCACACAAGGTTTCAGTCTGGCTGTTCAGAGGTTCAGCCAAGTCCCTTTCCATCTTGGAGTCATTGGAAAATTCTAGATATATTGTTTAATTCCAAAATTACTTCATAATAATGGTAATTTTGGTATCAGAGAAGGATCCCAGGGCAAAGAGGTCTCAAGGAGCTCGGAGGGAAGTCAGAGAAGGCTCTGAGAGCAGCAGCTGCAGAGATAAAGGGGATGGTGACTGCTTGGGCTGGGAGGGGAGAACCAACAGTGAGGAACCTGACAGAGATTCCAGCTCTCTGCAGCTCTGTGGAGCAGCTGGACACTGGCAGAGATCCAAGGGAATGGCTACAAGAAGCAGCCAGGCCCACAGGCTGTCCCTGGAGAGCCCCAGACTGGGACAGACAGATGTGGACATGCTCCTGCCCTCACCCCAGTACTCCCAGTCCCTTCTAACGTGGCCTCACTCTGCCTGCACCAGGAGGGGCTCAGGAGCCTCCTCTGAGCTGCTCCTGCTGCCCAGGAAGGGATTTCCTGGGAGCAGGGAGTGGCTCCAGCAGGAATGGGGGTGTTCACTTACGCTGAGGTGGCTGAGAATCAAAAGGCATCATCATCTTGGGCCTCATGCCCCTCCTTCCTGCCAGCGTGGACATGCTGTCCTCTGACTCGTGTCCTGAGGGGAAACAGCCACGTTACTGCTCTGCTCCAGGTCCTGAACCACGGCAGCATTCCCACATCCTCCCTCTGCTCCTGCTCCCAGGCAGCTCTAGGAGCCACCAGTGACAAAAACAGCCCCTTCCCCCTTTGCTGGAAGGTGGGAAGAAGATGGTGAGGGTGAGGAGTTTTGGGAACTGGAGAAACTCTCCAGGCCCCAGTGCAAACTTCTGGCAGTGATTCAGCTCAGGGCTGAAAGGTCAGAAACAACTCCAGTGGCTTAATATGAAGTGAGATGATCTTCCCATTACTAATCAGTATTTACCAAGAGAAAGTAATGATCTAACACTTGGATGCTCCATTTCCTCACTAAAACACGTGATCCAACCTTTTCAGAGTCTTAGAAACCAGGAACAAAGCCAATTCACTACTTGGAAAATAAGAACAGAGAAGAGTAACTTCATCATCTCTCAATAAAGTGATGCCACCAGCCACAGTAAATGTATCTCACTCCTCATGGCCTCCCACCTCTGTAGGAATTCCGCCTCTGATGGATATTGCTGTCCATGGAATTGTCCACCGGGGTGATGTCCTGGGAGTTGCGAGGGATCGGGGTGTCCGTCATGATGGGATTGGGATCTGGGGATTTATCAATGGGTTTGAGCTCCAGCCTCTCGTGATGGATCCAAAGGTCTGGAGGTTTGACATCTTTGGAGTTGCCCTTGTACTTGTGGGAGCCGTTCACAGATTTGCAGGCGGCTCGTTTCCTGGGAAGGAGAGCAAAGGAGATGTTCTTCACTGTTGGAAAAGGAAACTTTTTTCCCCCCCTGGCATTTCCCTCAGGCCTTGCATCCAGCTGGGCACAAGTTTCCCACTGGGCAGGGAGCTCTGAATTTTGCACACAAGCCCCACTGACACCTCAAAGCACATCCTGAACTCCACGGAATTTGTCCCCCATGGTGCCCATGTGCAGCCCCGGCTCTGCAGCCCAGCCCTCGTTAACAAGAATTAAGTTTGCAGAAATCCTGCTCATTGGGAGAATATTCCAATGCTGTGCCCATATCCCAGGCTCATCAAGCTCCAGCAGCAGCTGGAGAAGGAGGTGCAGCCAGCCAGTTCTCCCAAGAGGATGGGAACACAGGATTAATGACAGGAACCTTCCTTCCAGCCCCGCTCAGGCTGGACACATCCCACTGGGGAGGTCCCCATCCTGCTGAGCAGCAGCAGCAAACCACAGGGAGGCAGAGATTTGGGATGGCAGCATTTTGTGAAAGCAAAATGTCGGTTTCAGCACTCCTGTCACGCTGACTCCTCACTTTGGGCCACGGCAAAGCTGAAGGAGGGGTCCCTTTGGGAGCAGAGTTCCTGGGAATGGCTCAGACATTGGTAAATGTCACCGACAGAGCCTCTGGCAGGGGCAACTCCCAAATCCTGCTCCCACTGGAGCTGGTGAGTGACAGGGATCAGGTCATTCCCTGGCTGAGGGCACTCAGAAACTGAGATTTCCCAGGGTTATTTCTGCCCTGAAAATAAACACATCTCCTGGCACTGGCCCATCCCTGCTGCCCCTCCCAAGCACAGCCCCAGCTGCCAGGTGTGCCAGGGCCTGCTCCTCCATCCCTGCTCCCTCTCCTGCAGTTCTGCAGGGTGGTCCTGCTGCAGACTATCCAAGCCTGGCTTTTCATCACTAAAAATTCTGTTTTGCATAAGAGCATCTTTTCAAACTCCAAATACACCTCTGGTCTTTCAAAGAACACGCAGAGAGAGCCTGCAGGAGCATCCCTGCTGCAGCATTAATGCAGATGCTCTGAGGGAAGCATTCAGCCACAAACACCAGGACTTTGGAGCACTTTTCTAAGGAATCCAGCACCACATTCAGATTCCCCTCCAGTGATCCTACTAAAAACTGGATCATGTCAATGCACTGAGCCCACCCATGCAAAAACTGGATCATGTCAATGCACCCATGCCCACCCATCCATTGACTGGATCATGTCAATGCACTGAGCCCATCCATGAGGAGCTGCCTGAGCTCTTGAGCTCTCCCAGCTCCCAACGCATGGATTGGCTCCACTTTGGAAACTTGTGAAGGACAGTCTCTCCTCAGGGAAGGGGGGAGCGCAGGCACACCTGGAAGCACTGCCCTGATTCGTGTGTGAACTGATGGTTTGGAACTCTGGGACACTGACAGGAAAAGCAGACCAGCAGCAGCACCTACAGGCTGCAGGGCTTAGAGGAATAAACTCCAAATGAAGAATTAAACAGCAGGATTCAGTAAGGCAGGCAGGGCCCAGCCCCCAGCCCCGTTACTTTTTCTGGTGGGACGTGGTGCGGCGCGTGCAGAAGACGGCGACGACGACGACGATGACGATGGTGATGACGCCCACGGACACGATGATCACCAGCAGCATGCTGCTGTCCAGGGGGGACGTGGGGCTGCCATGGGGACTGTTACTGCCTGGGAGGGTTGGGAAGGAGAGAAAAGGCTCATTTATTACACAGGAAAAGCAAGCAATGCCCACCAAAGACGCCTGGAATCCTGCAGATCAGCAGGAGTGGACGGATCTCCTGAGAAATGTTTGTTTCTCTGGCATTTGCCAGCTGTTTCAGTACAATTGTGCACGTGGAAGTTGATTTATAGATCTATTTCCTACTGAGTCTATCAAAAGTTATCACAAAAACCTCCCCGCTCTAAGCAGAGTCAGTCTGGGATCCTGCTAAACCTGCAGCACCACAGGCTCCCCTTGGAGCCACTGGAATTGGATCAGGAGCCTCCAGGGGTCACTTGGCTCCAAACCCTTTACCCAACACCAGGGAGCATTCCCTGAGGACAGGAAATCCCAGCACACAGCGCTGAGCAGGAGAAGGAGCAGAGGAGGCCTTTCCTTCCTCATCTGTTGCTACAGAATTGATTTCCCACTGTCACACCATGCTGGGAGCAGCTCTGGTTATGGAAATGCCACGGGAGCTCAGCAGCAGCAGGAACACCTCTGGAACTGCTGCTGGAACATTGCCTGGGTGACCCCAAACTGGCAGCAAAGCGTGGCCATGGAGCTCTGCCCCACACTCACCTCCCAGCGGGGGTTTGTAGTCTGGGCCCAAGTCCACGGGGCGGCTCCCCTTGCCAGCAGATCCCGAGGCTGCAAAGGTTGGACACACAGGAGTTTTACACACACAGGCACAACTCAGCATCTCCGGGTCCTTCTTTAGAACCTCCCCAAGCCCCCCAGGGGCAGCTTTCCCCCCCCTTTTCCATCCCTACAACAAAATTCAGCTTTGCACAGCACCTGCTTCTCCAAGGAAAGAACCACTTCTCCAAAGGAGCTCTTTAATGGTTTCCCAGTTATTATTTCCTAATTAAGTCTCTCCTAATTTCACTTTAAAAACAATAATAAAGCCCATTTGCAGTAAGGCACAGGTACATGTTGAGGCACATGGTTTTGACACACTTGTACTGAGAGTTCATCACCCTGAAATTATCCTGGTGTCTTTTCCTAACACCCAATTCCAGCAGCTGAGGGAGACTGGGAATGAGTGGAGGATCCCAGGCATCGTAAATTAAGGCCCTGCCTAGCCATTAAAACTTGCTTTCAGCTCCTCCCTGTTCTCCCCTGCACACCACAGGTGACAAGAAAGCACCACAAGAGTGGTTTTGATGGAACACAAGGGAACAATAAATTAGTTACAGCCAAACCTGGTCCTTCCACTCTGTGTTTTCATCAAAATGCACTAATGCAAAATTAATGACAAAAACACCGGAGTAGGGGAAACATTCAGCAGTGGTGCAAAGAACAATATTCCTCTGGTTACAGGAATCAAAAAGAAATCCCAAGAAAAAACCACCAACTCCAAAAAGTGAGGCAGTGTGGAGGAGAAGAGTCAGGAGAAGGATTTTTTCTGTTAAAAATCGCCTTTAATCAAGAAGTATGAAGTGTTAAAGGATGTGTAACAAATGGAAACTGAACCTCAAGTGAGAGCCTGTGAACTGGTCCCTGAAATAAAGACAAATGGCAAAACCAGGCAGGGGCAGGGGCAGTGGCTAAAGCTGGGGAGGGGAATAAGGAAAAGGTTCTGTGTGTGCAGAGGGAGCTGGAGCCTGCAGTGATGGAAAGGAAGCTCTGCAGGACAACGGGACATGGGAAGGACCCAGGGACCTGCCAGCATGGAGCAGACACAGCACTAGGGTTACCTTTTTGGGGACCAAAAATCCTGCAGCAGCAGAGACAGGCTGGAACAGCATCTTGTGTCATAAACAGCATATGTGTAATAAATCCGTGTCTGTCTGGCCACTTAACCTGCCCTGGAAAGGTGGGAACCCCCCAGAGGGACTCTCAGAATCCCTGAGCCTGGTGCTGAGGAGCTGCTCCAGGCAGAGAAGCTGAGGGAGAGGGAGGACATGAAGAACCAACATATTTTGGGAGGGCAGTCAGACACCCTGAGCACTTCCAGGGTAGCAGCTGGAGCCCTAAAGCTGGTGAGGTGATGGAAAAGGGGATGGAGAGGAGATGGCACACACTTCACATCCATCTTTCTGGATTATGGAAAACAAGTCTTTTCAAGAAGCTGAATGTCAGCCTATAAACGTGGCTGGTAACAGTAACTATGCAGATATATAATGAGAGATATATAAAATATACTGCATTTAGGCTTCCAGGAAACATCTGACAGAGTGCTGTGCAATGCTTTGTTAAAATAGCACCATAAAACAACCATGTGGAGCCTATTAACAAGATTAACAACAAATTAACTGAGAAGAATGAGAATTATTCATGAGAAATGCTTCCAGTGAGTTCTGCAAGGACCTGTGCTTGGCCAAGTGCAGCTCAGTGTCCTGAATAACACCATGAAAGAGAAGGGAATAACTGCCCTGAGGTCAGCAAGGGACATCAAATCAGGACAGAGACAATGCGCAATGATCCTCATGGAACCCGTGTCCTCCCTGACGAATTTAGGATGAACTTTAGGAACCCAACCAAGGTCCTTCAGAGGATCCAATTCCTAAACCCACAGATCAACAGTTTACCCTTTAAATGCATTCCAGGGAGCCCCGTCTCTTCCACAGTGTGACCTATTTTAAGGAACAGTTTAAGAGAGCATTTGCTGGAATTGCTTTTATTCAGCCTGTGAACCTCCATATATCCAGACAGAACATTTTAACTGTGGGTGACTTCAGGATGGGTTTACTCGACCAGAGACCTTAATCTTTGCTTTAGGATGAGGCCAGTGCAAGCACCTGAAGCCTGAGAGCAACAGGCCCTGAGTTCTGACCAAGCTCTGTGCTCCAGAAGGGTGTGGAAAACAGAATGGTGTGCTGAGTTCAGAGGGAAACATTAAAGCAGACAAAGAGAGAAAAGGACAGAACCATTCAGGGCAGAGAACCGATCCCTTTGGCTCTGCTGCCAGCCTGAGTAACTTGCTGGCTCTTTCCTGCAGGTCCCAACCTGGCAGTTCAGTGCTGCTGTCTCAGGGCAGCTGCTCAGCTCCTCTCCTGCACCTCCTCTGCCTTCCCCTTTCCCACACTGCAGCTACTGCCACGATTGCAGCTCTCCCAGTGTCCTTATAGGAATTCTCAAACCAAACCCTTGGCTTTGATGATTTATAAATAATAGGCTGTGGTAAAAATCGATCATGGCTAGGAGAACATGTTACTTTAGGATGTAACACTGGCTGAAATGGGGCTGGAACAGGGAGAAGCAGAAAACAGCAACTTTCACCTAAACCCTGCCACCTTCCCCAGTTCCTTCCTGCTGCAGGTGAGCAGGACCGTGACATTGGAGCATCTGCTCCCCAGCCAGCCCAAACCCCAGCCCCCCTCCAGGACACAGGGATGGGGATCAATTTACCCCCGACTGCCCCTGCTGCCAGCATTACCTGGTGCAGAGTAAAAGCACATTTAATAAATTACTCCAAGTACCAAGCTGAGGAGCCAAGTGAGGAGCAGCTCCCTCAGAGCCCCTTTAGGATCTCTTTAATTGCATGTCTAAGCTGTTTGCCAATGGCCTTTTAAACTCATCCCTTCAGACTAATTCTCCCCTTTTTATGGGGCTTGTAGGTTATTTGGAAGAAAGCAAGAAGTGCCCTGGGACATCCACCTTCTAATTCGATGTGGGAAGCTCAAAGCTCCCATTTTTCAAGCAAACATTTTAAAACCTTAAGGCTTTTAGGAGCCAGTGCTGGGCTCCTCAGGAGAGTCTGGGCTCCAAATGAGCTGACAGGCAGAATCTCTCCCGCACAGAGCTTTCCAGGGCTCCCCTGCCTTTATTATGGAATGAATCCTCACAAGCAGCACTCGTGCTAACTAGAATCCCTTTGATCTACCACCCCATCGTATGTGGGCAGGGCTGGATGGGGCAGCACTGGCTCCAAAGCCATTCCCCCAGCAGGATTCAGCAGTGGCACAACCCCCATGGCCCTTCTGGGACATCTCTACAGAGATCCCTTCACATTCCTCCCACCCACAGCCAGGACTTCCAGCTCTGCCCCTGTCAGCACAGCAGGAACTGTCCCCAGTGGGAGCAGCAGGATCCTGTTCCACTTAGAAAATGTCACAGCACATGGACAGCAAAGCAGAACAGTGAGGGATGGAGAGAGGAGAAATGTGGCTGTTCATTTACCTTGGTCATTGGGCATTTTATCTGAGGACTCAGCTTAGTGGGGCAAGCACAGGGAGGAAAAAACAAGAGACACATCACAAGGATTGAAGGAGTGAGACAGAATTCCAAGTTTTCCACAGTACAGGGTACAACTCTTGATTCTCAGCACTAAAACTCACGTGGAGAAGTGTTCAAGGCAAGCCTGGACAGGGCTTGGAGCAACCTGGGCTGGTGGGGGTGTCCCTGCCCATGGATGGGCTGTAAGGTCCCTCCCAACCCAATTCTGTGATAGGTTTCTATTACAATAAACTACAAGCTCTCTCACATTTTACTCATTACTACTTGCCAATCATCATCAGTCCCTGAATTAGGGGCCTGTTGCATCCCACGAGTTCCCAGGGCGCCATCCCATCCCCATTCCCAGATGTGACACACAGGACCTGGGCTGCCACTGCAGCCACCCCGGGACTGTAACAACACAACAGCCCAAAGGCCCCGGCTCTGTGGAACAGCCAGAGAACCCCAGGGCTGAGCTCCATGCACAGGGACCCACTCACTCCATGCACAGAGCTCCAGGCACAGGGACCCACTCCATGCATAGAGCTCCAGGCACAGGGACCCACTCACTCCATGCACAGAGCTCCAGGCACAGGGACCCACTCACTCCATGCACAGAGCTCCAGGCACAGGGACCCACTCACTCCATGCACAGAGCTCCAGGCACAGGGACCCACTCACTCCATGCACAGAGCTCCAGGCACAGGGACCCACTCCGTGCACAGAGCTCCATGCACAGGGACCCACTCCGTGCACAGAGCTCCATGCACAGGGACCCACTCCGTGCACCGAGCTCCAGGCACAGGGACCCACTCTGTGCACAGAGCTCCAGGCACAGGGACCCACTCACTCCCTGCACAGAGCTCCAGGCACAGGGACCCAATCCATGCAAGCCCAGACGTCCCTGCAGAGCCCCAGTGCTGCCTCTCCCAGGAGCAGAGCCCCGGGGCTCTGGGTACCTTTGGGGGTGCGGAACTGCACGGCCTCGGACATGGGCCCCATGCCCTTGGAGTTGCGGGCCTGGATCTTGAAGAAGTAGGGGGTGTCCAGGGTGAGCTCCTGGATCTGGTGCGTGAGCCGGTTGCCCACCACGGGCTCGATGACCCAGTCGTGGATCTCGGCGTTGACGTCCGTGCTGTAGTAGATGATGTACCCTGGGCAGGGAAGGGACAGTTCCCGTCAGGGGACAGGGGACAGCAGCCCATGGAAATGGGCTGGGTGCCAGGGAAGCCACCAGCGCCTTCCCAAGGGTGCCCTGACTTTGGCAAACACTGAAACCATCTTCGAGTATCAGCCTGCCCTCCCATCTTCCCTCTGAACTGTTCAAAATGGATGGTAAGAGAAAAAAGCCATTTAAAATATCCGGGTTATTTCTGATCAACATTCCCTGAACGTGGACGGATTGCTATTGCCATCTCTTTACCTATTTATAGACCGATAAAACAAAGTAAAGCTGCCATTATCAAAACATCCTCAAAGAAGTTATATGATATTATTCAAATTACATTAAACCAACAAAACATTCTCATGCACAGTGAAACAATTTTTTATAATTATTTCATTATTTTTCTGTGTTATTAACAAAGGCAACAAGAATTTGAAGAGAACTGAGGCTGCCCTGCACATCCCAGAAAAAAAGGTATGGGAGGAGTTTATGTTCTGTTATTAAAATGCAGTGAAGTCACCAATCATTATGCAGTAAAAGCTCTATAACTTTTTTATACAAGAAACACAGATCAGCATAAATACTTGAACCTCTATATATTTATATACACATAGAAATAAATACTTGAATCTGTATTTAATATATATTGTATATAACACAATATACATGATATATTCTCATATATTATTTATGTATTTGTAGCACTATTTATATCTGTATCTAGCTTCAAGCATTTATATGTAACATATATGGAAATATAAATTTTTATATTACTATATATCTGTTATAGATATGTTGTATATCTATATCTCTACATCTGTAATATATGGGAAATTGATTTGTAGAAAAAATATATTATATATAAAAATATGTCTATTTTTTTAGAGATATATATATATATGAAAAAAAAAAATATATGAAGTAATGCTAAAAGCACTATAACAGTCTAGAGGCACAAGTACTGAATTAATTTCAGAGTGGCCTAATTAGCCAGCAGCTCTAATGATGCCCGAGCATGTGGGACCCAGAGTGGCCCAGCTCAGCATTCCATGGACAGGGGCCATGGAATGACATCACCACTCGGAATTCTGGCATCACTGTCAGCACAGAGTGAGTTAATGAGTGATTAATTAGTGCCTCGGCTGATGGGGCTGTTCCCAGCAGAGGGCACTCGGGCCCCACATCCAAAAACTGCGTGGGCACTGGAAAAGGAGAGCTGGAGGTGGGAAAGGGGAGCTGTAGATGAGCTCAGGGAAAGGGGAGCTGGAGATGAGCTCTGGGAAAGGGGAGCTGGAGATGAGCTCTGGAAGGGGAGCTGGAGATGAGCTCTGGAAAGGGGAGATGGAGATGAGCTCTGGAAAGGGGAGATGGAGGTGGGAAAGGGGAGCTGGAGGTGGGCTCTGGAAGGGGAGCTGGAGATGGGCTCCGGGAAAGGGGAGCTGGAGATGAGCTCTGGAAAGGGGAGCTGGAGATGAGCTCTGGAAGGGGAGCTGGAGATGAGATCAGGGAAAGGGGAGCTGGAGATGGGGTCTGGAAAGGGGAGCTGGAGATGAGCTCAGGGAAAGGGGAGCTGGAGATGAGCTCTGGAAGGGGAGCTGGAGGTGGGAAAGGGGAGCTGGAGATGAGCTCTGGGAAAGGGGAGCTGGAGATGGGCTCTGGTAAAGGGGAGCTGGAGGTGGGAAAGGGGAGATGGAGGTGAGCTCTGGAAGTGGAGCTGGAGGTGGGAAAGGGGAGCTGGTGCCTGCTGCACTCAGGCTTAGCCCTGAGTCACCATTTTATTTCATTTTTAAGCTGTTAACTGCTGCTTGTGCAAAAGCTGATAAATACTGAACAGTTCTGTTCCAAGGGTTTCCTTCACTGCCAGGGGATTTTGGAGCTGGACAATGGGATAATTTTGCTAGCTCTGTGCAGGTAAATGCTGCTCTCTGTAGTTCTCTCCTCTCCCTCGGGTGTGCCCCTGGGTGAGACATTTGTGCCCCTCACTAGCAGCCAAATCCCTTCACCACAGGCTCCTGTGTCTCCTGACAATCCTCCTTTCCCATGGAGAGAAAACATTTTGCTGCCTTTTCCCAGTGATGTAACCAGTTTTAGTCTCCTGTCCAGAGCCTGGGCTCCAGTCCTGCCCAGTCAGGTGTCCCAGGTCTGATTCTGCACCATGGGTAATCCTGAGCTCAGACCCCAAACCAGACACTGCAAACAACATGCCATTAAAATCCGATTTCCGCTTTAAACTAGTTAAAATTAAAGTGGATGATTTCAGAAAGCCCTTCCAAATGGGAATCTGAACAGAAATTATAGAAGAGAATCAGTAATTATTACCTTCTGGAAAGGGATTTATCCTATGTGGCAGTAATCAGTTAAAGGCAAATAACTGTTTACTCCTAGTGGTTCTGTCAGGGGAACAAGAAACTGCTCTGAAGTCTGTTCTGTGGCACAAAAATGCCACAAAGATGACAAAGAGCACTGGGATGGCTTCTCCTAAAGAAACCTCTGATGGGCCAGAGGCACTGGGGACATTGCTGGAGGCCTGCTATTAGAACAGCACAAGGCTTATGGAGATATTTAAACTTTCAACTACATTTCTGCTTCCACTTCCATTTCCCACTGCAGTTAGTTTAGATGTGAGTATATCTGGATGAGGTACAGAAGTAAATACGGAATGTGAGCTCCTGCAGGGGCTGGCAGAGCAGACTGGGCAGCCCCAGGGCCGGGTCCCCCGTGCCCACCTGTGATTTTGCCGTTGGCCTCGGAGGGCGGTTGCCAGTTCACGATGATGGTGCGGGGTTTGCCCTCCTTGCTCACCACGGTCACGTCCTTGGGGGGCGAGGTTGGCACTGCAACACAAACCCAGAGTGTCAGCAAGGGCTGCTCTGTCACACCAGAGGAACAACCACCTCAGGGCCTGGCTCTCCATCTGATGTGGAGTTCAATTACATTTGGGTTATTATGTGTATTTGGGTTATTCTCTTTACTGTTCGAAGTTCCGCCTCCTGTGGTGTCTCACTGATCCACCCCCTCACTGGCCAATGCCATCCAGTGTCAGTGCCTCTGTCCCACATGGAGTTCCCCCTTTCCAGGGCACTTCTGGCACCAGATGTGATCCATGACTGAGCATCCTCAAAAATCTGCACAACTGACTTCTCACCTGAATTTCTTCTGTCATCACAAAAATCCCCCAAGCTTGTGAAAGGCACATTCTACATAGGCACGCATCTGAAATATCTCCCTGCTTCCAGGTTTATGGTGGGATTCACACCCAGAAATGCCCATTTGCCACTTAAATCCCAATCAGCAAAGTAAATCCACCAGCAACTTAGAATTTTACCAGCCTGGAATGGTTTGGGTGGAAATGGACCTCAAAGCCCATCCAGGGCAGGGACACCTTCCACTGTCCCAGGCTGCTCCAAGCCCCAGTGTCCAACCTGGCCTGGGGCACTGCCAGGGACGCAGGGGCAGCCCCAGCTGCTCTGGGGAACAACCTCTGGGCAAAGCTGTAATGGCTGATGGAGCTCCAGAAGAATGATTTGTAGTTTGGAAGGCATCTGCACCTCAGAGGGTTTCACATGCAGAAGGATTTGCTGAACACAACTGGCCAACCTTTTTCCTTGGGCTGCCAGAGAGCAGCACTGAGGGAAAGAAAGGAGGGGAGAGTTTTCCTTCTCCCATCAGCCTCTCCTGCCAAAAATTCAGGAAGCAGCACAAATGGCTCCAGCAGAAAACTGAAACCCCTGCTGTGAGCTGGAGCCTCCAGAGGGCACTGACCATCCCTGCAGTGCCACATCCTGAATCCAGGAGGCTCCTGAGGGGGCAACCTGGAGTAAATCTACCTTGGGTGCTTAATACAACCACAGCAGCACTGAACTTTCTGCATTTCCAGAGCTTTATGTAGGGGACCTATTAGAAATCCATCCATAAATCCTCTGGGATGGCCACCAACTACCCCTGGGATGAAGAGCTGAAAACCAGGGACAGCCAAAGCCCAGGAGTTCTTGTAACTATTGCCCCAAATATCCTGTAAAAACAGGATTCAGAGGAAACAAAAATAAAAAATCAGGAGTAGCCCACAGGAAATCAGGAATACACAGCCAACACAGAGCCCAGAATTCCCTGTTTTCCTTTTAGGAGCAAATCCTCCACAACTTCTCAGGAGTATCCCAGAATAATGAGCCACTCACTCAGGAATTTGGCCAGTATTATAAATCACAAGATCTGTTATGAGAAAATATATTTAGCCTTTTTTCCTTTCTAACTTCTGTTTTAAATTTTCTCCTTAGTTCCCCAGCTTTTGGGTCATATTTGCAAATATTCTTTACAAGCACTTCAACCTGAGCCTTCCTCTTTAAATGCACTGAGCCCTCCTGCACTGTGCCCTTGCTCAGGGGCTTTGTGTCAAATTCTCTTTTAAAAAACTTTATTTGTGCAGCTTTTTACAGTCCCTGCACTCAGAGCAGAGTTATGGCTGCGGATTGAACATGTGTCAGCAGAAACACCAAATGGAGTGTTTAATGTGGGCTGGGAGTAGTAGGATGGGAAAGGAGCCCCAGCCCAGAGCTGGCCCCCCATCACGGAATTCCCACCCAAAACCACAACAATATTTTCAAAAGCGACTGAAGCTCACTGGGACTTCAGAGTAAGTTCAGAGAGTTCAGATTTTATCCTGGGTTTGCTTTTCCTTAAGCAGAAATTAAAGAATTTCTATTACAGAATATCTGGAAAATCTCACTAATTCTTCACATGTTTGATTTTTTGGCTGTATTTTAATTTAAAAGGAGAACTCTGGGCTCATTTGGATGGGCTTCTCGTCCTCCAAAGTCCATGTAAAGAGAGCCCTATGCATAATAGGCAGTAAATTTAATTGCCCAAAGTTCATTTAACACTGGAGGGTAAGAAGAGCTAATGAGGGGCAGGTCAGGGAGAGGGCCTGGCTCTCACAGTCACTCCCTGGGCCTGGGCTTTTCCTGGCAGCTACAAACCCTCCTCTGTTCTGCACTGAACAGGAATTTAGGGCTCATCTGGATGTCTTAATGCCTACTGTGATTTTTTTGTCTTCATTTGCCTCATGCACCTTCTCACTCTGTAACAGTTATCATCACATTTAGAGCAAATTTTAATTATTATTTGCTGAAGTGTTTTCTTTGTATTTGCTTTTTGTGAGACTTTCTTCTCTCCTGCCCATGAATTGTGGTACATTATTCATGACTTCTCTTTAATTTGATGTAAATTCTCCTGCAATCATCCCTTGCAATTTTCAAGTATGTTGTTGTTTTTTAATCAGAATTTCTGACTGAGCTATTCAGCCCTCCCAGCAAGTGTTAATCAGCAGAACCATTTCAGGTGGCGGTTTCTCCAGGAATATCCCAGGAGTACCTAATTCAAAGGTTGTCCCGTGTGCTGTCATGCTCCAGGTGCTGGATCTCCTGCCCTTGGTCACCATCACCGAGAACTCGTAGAGGGTGTTTGGCTTCAGCCCTGTCACCAGATAGCTCAGAGTGGTGGCATTTGCAGTCTGAAAGGGAAAGCAGGGTCAGCACTTCCCGAAGCACAGCCCTCAGACAGCCCCAGCCCACTGCTCCCACCATTTCCATCACCACAGTCATTAATTCAGGCTGGTTCTTCTCTGTCGTGCAAATTCATTAATCAAATATCAACGTTTATCCTCCACTGGAAATTCTGCAATCAGCAGGAGCACTTAGCAGCAGTCAATTGGAAATGAAAAAAAACAATACAAGGGCCAGGGCCCACTTGTTATGCAGTGGTTAAAGCCCTGTTTACCTGGGGGTTCGTTTACAGCATTTCATTAACTCTTCTGGCTGGGGAAAACAAAAAGCACAGCAAGGAACAGTCCTGCCTGGCACCTGGAGCTGCCTCCCAGACCCCTGCTGGAATTCCCAGAACAACCTTAAATGTCAGAAACAATCAACCAAAGATACACTCATAAGACTTGAAGAGAATGAAGCTTTACTAAGACGTAGATTCTTTTCAGAAAAAAATGGTTCTTTAGGATCACACAAGGAAACTACACGTGGGTCACAGTGGAGTTTGTAATTCAGCATTTACAAAGATCTGGTTTTGTTATTGTTGGGGAAGATGAAATAGGAAAACCTTATCAATATGATTGCCTGGCAAAAGAGTTGGAAAATACAGACATTGAGATGAGAACTAGATTTGAAATAACAAACCTTGACTACTGAATAACTGGAAAACAATAGTATAGCCAGGTTGAAAGCAATCCCTCCTTCTGATTAAACAATGCCCTTTACCTGCAGATAGGTCCAAGGGTCAGATGGAATGCTCTGTCTCACCCCCAATGTATGGTTCATCCCACACCTGTGACCCTCCCCTGCAGTATCAGGTATCTGTGACCCCATTGGCCCAAGTCCTGCTCCAGCCCACCTTGAAGCCCCCTGATAAGGTGTGCCCGAGGGACCGGCCGCTCTCTTGGACCTTCCTCTCTTGGACCTTCCCCTGGGACCCTCACCTGGAACCCTTGCTCTCTCTCTCTCCCTCTCTCCCTGGGCCTGCCACAAGTTGCGCCTGGCAACTCCAAGCAGGGCCTTTCCCCCTTTTAATAAACCACATTTTCTAAGACCTGACTTCAGAGATCTCTCATCCATCCAGACCGTCCTGGAGTCCCGCGCTCTTTACAGACATCAATGGCTTCAAGCACCAACAGTTTGTACTGGAGGCCCGTGGAAAAGAGGGAAAGCTGTATTTACAGATATGTGTATTCCTCACCTTGACCTGCAGTGGTGCACACACAGAATTGAGGAGCTGTTTCGAGACCTGACAGGGCCATACAACAACTGGAACAGCCACTGCCTCCAGAAACCACTGAGTGCAGCGGATTTATTGCCAAGGTAAAGGCACCTTTCCTGAAGGCTCCAGCAGTGACAAAGAAACCCCGAGACCTCCAATATCTTCATTTCTTTTTTCTTACAAGGGATGCAAGTTCAGGAAATGGTGATCCAAGGGATGGCAGGGATTTGTGCCCAGGGCTTGGCTGCCTGTGGCCAGACAACAAAGACTCATAAAATGAATTAAAATGAAATCCTCCATTGGCTTTAAGCCTCTCCTTGGCACACACTAGTGCAGTCTGGATGGGTGGGACTGGGGCTGAGGGGCTGGGGCACAGCTGGGAGGGCACAGCTCCCTGGGGAAGGCAGCCCTTGCTGGGAGGGATGGAATGACGAGTCCAGGGCAGGAATCTTTCCCTCCCATCTGGCATTCCCAGCTGCCCTACCCCAAAAAGCTCTTCCTCTCTGGGAGGCTGGAATTCCCAGCAGTTTTTAAGCATTTCAATATTTGTATTATTGATGTGGCAGCTGGGCTCCTTTTACAGGTGAAAGTTCTGGTTTCCATCTCTGGCTTTGAATTTTGGGATCTTTTAGTTTCCCTGTGCATCCCACTGAGTGTAAATGACACACCTGAGCCCCCTGGGTGTCAAGACTCCACAATTTAACAATACTTCATTATTTTTAAGATCCCAGCCTATCCCACAGTACCAAGGCCTGCTCACCTGCTAGGAATAAACTCCATAAATATTACCCTGAACAATTGGTTTCTCTTTTCTGCAGTCCTAAAAGATCCAATGTTTAGTATTTTCATTGATTCCTGAAGGATCCCAGGAAGCTGCAGGACAACCCCACACACCAACAAGGGGGCTTTGGAAAACTGCTCCATTGTTACAGTTTTATAAGTCGTGAGTTTTACAGTGCTTCACTAATAAGGTAAAAAACTGAGATCTATTTCTCTCTTTATAAGGTCTTTTAAGGATAAACTGTCTAACTAAGAAATGATACGTAAATTATTTTTACTTTTAACTTAATAACTAACTACTTGTGTCTGGCAATGTGGACTTTTTTATCTAATTACACAATACTACTCAAATTCATGAAGGACAAGATAAAGAAGTAGGACTTGCTTCTGTTCTAAAACTTCAATCTTGCTTTATATGTATTACTATGTTCTAGAACTTTCAACCCTGTGTTTTCTACTATGTGATATTACACACTTTATTTAAACTATACACTCATAATTCTAGTTCTGTTGTTCAATTTTGGAAGCTTTTTCTACGGCTTCAGGTTAAATGTAGTGCTCTTTTGGGGGTCAGTGTCTGACAGCACAGAAAGTCTGAAACTCTCAGCAACCAGGGTTCTAACGCTCCATGTCAGTGCAGAGACAGCTCAAAGCACAGGAGCTGCATCCCATCTGCTCCTGGGTTTCCAGGCTCAGAGTGGCACAATCCTGCACGGAGGACTGAAATCCTTCACTGCACTGAAATCCCTGTTTTCCTCAGTTTCCTGCACAAACAAGGAAGGGGAGGAACCACTGGGGTCAGGAGCACGCTGCCTCCTCCTCAGGAGTTTGCGACAGGAGCGGAACATCTTGGTGAACGGTCTCAACACCCGATTTAGGGATGAGAGGGAGAATGAAACCCCACTGAGCTGAGCAGATGCAGCTCTGGATCCTGCAGAGGTGACACAGGATTTCTGTCCCCAAGAACGGGGACACTCCAAAGCCTCTGGATGCAGAGCAGGAGCTGCAGAGGGGCCAGGACAAGCACTGCACTCACTGCGGAGAGGTTCTCAGCACTCCCTGCACGGTCTGACCTCCCAAAAAACATCCAGCAGGGCAGGAGAGCATTTCCAACAGAAACGAGGGGTGGAAAACAGGATGTGGGTTCTCCAGACACCACAGGTTACCTGTGATTGGAGCAAATGCCTCAAACTTCTCTCCTTCAGGCAAATCCTTTCTACAATTTTGAGTAATTTTAAGTTATATTCCATCATTCCGTGTTGGTTTTGGTCACAGTAAAACTTGCTGTCCACTGACCACCAGCACTGGAACAGCAGGAATAGTAAATTTACTATTATATTCCATCTTCTATTTTATTTCACTCTTTTAAGCAATTAGCTAATGAAACTGCAGCTTTATTTAAACCACTCCTGAGACATCCTCTGCACATGACTCAGGAATGTGGCTCAGAATTAATTTGCCTTTAGAGGAGGAATACACACATATTTACATCTTTTCATTTCAATAAAGAAAAGATCTGGATTATAACAAGCTGGCTCTGCAGGAGTATAAAGGGAGCTCCACTGGCTGGGTATTTTAACAACCAGTTCCTCTGAGTCTCGTTTCAAATGTGAAATTTGCAGTCAGCAGCTCTGAGCCCCCGAGGTAACTCTGAAAATTAATAAAAAAATCCAACCAACCACCAAACCAAACCCTAAATCCAGTCTCCAAATCAAAACACATGAAAATAGAGGAAGGCAAGGATATAATAAAGTTTTTGTTGTGTATTTTGAAGCAAGTCAGCTCCCAAAGGAAAAGTTCACTATTAGGTTTGTAGGAACTGAAAAGGTTCTAAAAGGAAACTCCAAACCATGGGGGCAAACCTGTTTTCCCTGCATGGCCCAGTGAGGGGCCCCAGTCACACACCCCCTGCAAATTCAGTGACTCTCCAGAGGGAAGCCCACACCTCCCCCTCCCAGGGATCAGGGCAGTCCACAGAGCAGAACAACTCTGGAAACTTCTGTTCCCTCCCTGGAGCAGCTCTTCCATCCACTCCCACAACACCCAGCTCCAGCTCCTTCCCATAGGAGACACCAAAGAACTGCTTCCACCAGACCTGCAGCAATCCTGGCCCTCCAAGGTCCTTGGGCTCATCCCAGCAGCAGAGCTCCCAGAGCTGTGCCTTGCCCTGGCAGTGGAGCTGGAGGATTCCTGCCCCTCCAAGGAGCCCAGCAGAGCTCCCAGAGCTGTGCCTTCAGCTGGCAGTGGAGCTGGAGGATTCCTGCCCCTCCAAGGAGCCCAGCAGAGCTCCCAGAGCTCTGCCTTGCCCTGGCAGTGGAGCTGGAGGATTCCTGCCCCTCCAAGCAGCCCAGCAGAGCTCCCAGAGCTGTGCCTTGCCCTGGCAGTGGAGCTGGAGGATTCCTGCCCCTCCAAGGAGCCCAGCAGAGCTCCCAGAGCTGTGCCTTGCCCTGGCAGTGGAGCTGGAGGATTCCTGCCCCTCCAAGGAGCCCAGCAGAGCTCCCAGAGCTGTGCCTTCAGCTGGCAGTGGAGCTGGAGGATTCCTGCCCCTCCAAGGAGCCCAGCAGAGCTCCCAGAGCTGTGCCTTGCCCTGGCAGTGGAGCTGGAGGATTCCTGCCCCTCCAAGGAGCCCAGCAGAGCTCCCAGAGCTGTGCCTTGCCCTGGCAGTGGAGCTGGAGGATTCCTGCCCCTCCAAGGAGCCCAGCAGAGCTCCCAGAGCTGTGCCTTGCCCTGGCAGTGGAGCTGGAGGATTCCTGCCCCTCCAAGGAGCCCAGCAGAGCTCCCAGAGCTGTGCCTTCAGCTGGCAGTGGAGCTGGAGCAATCCTGCCCCTCCAAGGAGCCCAGCAGAGCTCCCAGAGCTGTGCCTTCAGCTGGCAGTGGAGCTGGAGGATTCCTGCCCCTCCAAGGAGCCCAGCAGAGCTCCCAGAGCTGTGCCTTGCCCTGGCAGTGGAGCTGGAGGATTCCTGCCCCTCCAAGGAGCCCAGCAGAGCTCCCAGAGCTGTGCCTTGCCCTGGCAGTGGAGCTGGAGGATTCCTGCCCCTCCAAGGAGCCCAGCAGAGCTCCCAGAGCTCTGCCTTGCCCTGCCTGGGCTGGGCAGCTCCCCTGGGACTCAGTACCTTGTACTTGGTGTTGGCAGGGATGTTGGTTTTCCAGCGGACGGTGTAGAACCGCGCGTCCGTGATCTTCTGGTTCTTGGGCAGGGAGTTGTCTGCCCAAGTGATCCGGATGGTGTCATGGCTCAGGATGGAAGCCTGAACTCCCACCGGGGGCATCATGGGAGACGGATCTGGCACTGGAGTGTATGGAGCATTAATAACAAACAAATCAACCTCGGAAGTGTCTGGGCAATCCGTGGGGAAAAGGCCGTGGTTTATAATTAAAAAGGGAGGAGGTGGCATTTTAATGTCAACCAAAACAAAAAAGGGGATGCAGGGAAGTGCAATGAGATGGAAGGTGAGGAATGGAGAGAAAGAGAGAAAAGCCAGAGTTAATAGGTGACATCAGACTGGGCAATAACATCACTCTTGCATTGTCCTCCCTCCTCCAGACAGTAAGACAACAAATCCCTGCTGGCTTAGCCCTAATTAGTACCCAGGGCACTCAACCATGGCCTGGGAACCCCAGACACTCAGTCGTTGTAACTTCATTTGCCTGGAGTGTCCACTGAGTCCTCTCCCAGAAAACAAAGAGGAGGACATAGAGCTGGAGCTCTGGATGGGCAGATGCCGCTTCCCAAACACACGGGGACCTCCCGAAAGGCACCTTCAAAGGAAGGGTTCCAAGTGAGAAACCAACTTGCAGTAACTGTGAAACTGCAATTCCAGCCTCCTCTGGAGAATCCCCAAGCATTCCAGCTCATCAGGACTAACCCCAAGTGTTGCACCTCCACCAAATTCCCGGATGGTGTCAGCAAGCTGGGAGGGAGCCCAGCAAGCCATGGCATGGCAACAGCTCACCTGCACACTTCTCTGCTTAAACCCTTTTCTTTATGGATTACAAGGCCAAAAGAAAAACTGCCCAGATTTTGTTTAGTGTGAGTGACAACAGAGGGACACAAAGCAAACACAGGCATCATGTTCAAAAATCTCAGGGAAAAAGACCATAAACCCCAGCTCAGGGCCTCTAGAACTGCACCCACGTGGGCTGTGCTCAGGTGAGGGGAATGTTTGGAGTAAGAACATCCATTAGTAGCTGTCAGGTGAGTTTGGAATTTACAAATGAGCCCAATTTAGGTGGTTTATCAGAACGTGCAAGGCCAAGCAGTGACAGGGACAGAGAGCACGGGATGAACTGACAAGCAGGACCCTGCCTCAGCCCCAGCCCATCCCAGCTGCGGGGCAGCACTCACCGGAGTGGGGCCGGGTCACAGCGCTCTCGTACAGGGGGATCCCTTCCCCCACGTTGTTGAAGGCTTTCAGGGTTATCACGTAGTGGGAGCTGGGATCTGAAGGGGAAAAAAAAATCAGCACAACCAATGAATCCTGGTTTCTGCTTCTCCATCCCTTCTTTGTTCCCTATTTTAATTTTGAACTGGAATATGTGATTTGAACTAAGGAAGTCTCCACACCGACCTTCTGTTCATGGCCACAGAATCCCAGACTGGTTTGGGTTGAAAGGGACCTTAAAGCCCATCTCATTCCACCCCCTGCCTGGGCAGGGACAGCACAGCTCAAGTCTACAGTTACAGCACAGCCTTTACTACCTTTAAGCACAGCCAAATCAGAAGTGAGAAAAACAATTTAGAAGAACAAAACCAAAATGACTCAAACCTCCGATTTGATGGAATTCCTTATATTGCTGTTTCTCTCACTTTCAGACTGTTTTACCTCCCACAGAGGGTTCTGTGGAGGGGTGAATCTTTATTTTCCTTTTAAAGGAGCCACCAGTGAATCCTGGGGACACTTCAGTCCCTTTTTCTCCTGCAGCTCCGCAGGGAGCACGGTGAACTCGGGCTGCTGCTCACATGGAAGCTGTTTCAGGAGTGCTGAGGGAGCCGTGCTGGGGCACAGATGCCATTCCCTGCACTCACCCAGGTTCTCAATGGTGTAGTATCTCTGTTTGTAGTCCACCTTGATGGTCTGGGCGTGGGGGCTGCCGATGCCGTAGCCGATGGCGTAGCCCCTGACCACCACGTCCTGGTTCTCGGGCGGGGTCCAGCTCACCACGATGCTGGTGACCAGCGGCCGCACGTGCAGGGAGCTGGGCACCTCGGGCACACGGGTCTCTGCAGGAACAGGGAGGCAGAGCAAGGCCTTCTCTCAAATAAAGGCAGTGACATGGAGACCGTGAGGCAGGAAGGTCAAACAAAGCACTTCGGTGTGTTGGAACGAGCGCAGTGAAACTTTGGGGTGCAGCAGAGAGCAAAGAGCTCCAAGAGCAGGATGTCAACGTTACATTCCAATAGATTCACCCTTTAGAAGGCAGCACAGTTGTGCTGAAGCTTAGGGGCTTGGGATGGCTTTTGTATCAGATCTGTTTAGGCAGATCCATGTTGCCCACGTCACCCAGTTTTATCCCATCCTTCCCCTCCATAAATTCACCTACTTTCAATTCCATCATATTCCTTATGGATATGTGGAATACTTCCTTGTGGGTATTACAGTAATTACATGGAAAAGAATTTTCCATCACTTTTCTGGCGATGAAAGAAAAGTTCCTGAGCTGGTTGTAGCATTAAATAGGAGATTCCACAGCTTTAAGAACTGCACTGCAAAGGGTTCTCCTCACTTGTCCTACAGTTGTCGCTGCCTAGATCCTTGGATTCTCATAACTCATACAACATAAGCAGGAACTACACAGAAAATACAGAGTCCACATCAAATGTTCAAAGTCTTCCCCCAAAAGCAACACAAGTCTCACCCCATCCCACAAAGACATGGAATGTGGATCCCTAATGCCAGAACACTTCCACAGCGTGCCACCGTAAGCCCCTAATATTTCTCCTAAGAAGCTTTTCCCCACTATTGACTGGAACCTAAAAGCAATCTGCCACCCATCCCTGGAGTGTCCCCAACTTTGGGTTCACTTCTCCAAAATGAAATAAATCGTTTTGTCGGGTGCCGGTGGATTAGGGATAATTCCCTGCACTAGCAAACGGAGCTCTCCACTCCAAATGGAATCAAGGACTTGTGCTTCCTGCAGGGATTTCTTTTTAATGAAACATGGCGCATTCCTCGACAAACCTTTAATAAAGCACCACAACAGGATTAGCTGGATCACGGCACAGGCCTGGCCCCCAGCCCGGGGAGCTCTGGGGCTGCTGCTGCCACAGCCCAGCAGTTCCAGTTCCCAACTGTTAAACACAGCAAAGCTCCGAGTGCAGCATGAGAGGTGACATTTCCACTGCACTGGGGACAAACTCTGTACAGCTGTTCAACACCCCCTGCTCTGCATTCAGGGGGAACCTACTCCAACTCCAGCATGGAATTGTAACGCTCCTGCTCCCCTTTACATCCATGGGACTCTCCTGGGAATTATTTTCTATCTAAGCTCAAAAAGCAGCTGTGGAATAAAAAGAAATGATGCCTCATGTGTCTGTTGAACCTAAGAAATGCAAGATGAGCTGCAGATACATTTGCATGGTATTAAAATTATTCACATGAGCTTTCTAAAGAAAGAAACCCAAGAAATGCGGTGTGCACACACGTATCTCACAGGTGTATGCAGAGTTAGATGAACATCATGTTATGTTGTGTTAAATGTCAATTTTTATTACTTTATTCAATGGAAAGAATGTGAAGGAAGTCAGATTTCCTGCAACGGAGGTGAAAAACTTAAATGACAACGCCAGCAGAGAAGGAAAAGGTTATTTTTCTTCTTCCTCCTTCTGCCCTGTTTAAATTTAAATTTAATCCTGGTGCTGTCCTCTGGCAAAGTGCTGTTTACTCCGGTTCAGGGACACTTCCATTGCCCTGCGAGGTGCTCATTTACAGAGCTCTGCCCCACTCTGGGGACCTGGCAGCTCCAAGGGTCTGCCACATCCACTAAGGGCCAACAGACACACGGATCAAGGAATTTCCAGCACCCACATCCCTGAACTGCTCTGTTCACACTGGAGAAGGAGCAGCAGGAGGACCAGGATTAAGCTGAGCATCAGCTTTGCCCAGACAGAGATGGGAGAAGGGTTTTCCAGGCTTCCTGAGCTGGCTGCTGAAGGATCCTGCAGCAGCAGAGAGCAAATCTTGACCCATTCCCATTACTGCACCTCCCAGCTGCCAGGATGGCTGAGCCTGCTCTGACACAGCACAAGAATCCATGGGCTTGGTGAAGCAGACCCTCTGCTGAGGAGAACCTTTTACAGCACACGCAAAGAGCTTTGGAATATCCCATTTAATGCTCCAACAAGCTCAGGAACCTTTCTGCCATCTCTGGAATTTTCAGTGTAATTATTCTAATACCCACAATTCTAATATAATTTGTATTTAATACCTGCAACAGAATACAGAATTTCTAATGGAAGATGTGGTGCAGAAAATATAGAAAATATAATTAATCTCCCTTTTCTTCTGTGCAAAATAAGTTACTGTGGGTCAAAGAAAGCACAGCACCAATATGGGGGTAAGACTGCAAAGGGCTGTGGCTAAGGACACTTTCATTATTTCTTTCCTACTCTGACATCTCATTGTCACTATGAATGAGTATTAACATACAGCACTAGGAAGTGTAGAAGCAGTTTCATTTCAAGCCACCTTATTGACTTGGCAAGAATTTTCTGCTAAAACAGAAACTGATGTCAATCCTAAACAAACCCCACTGTACACGTAGAACAGAAGTGAAAACACAGAGGTTTGCCTTCCGAAGAGGCAGCCAGGTGTTGGTGAAATGAAATGAATGAATTTGCCCATTCTGCTGTCCCAGCGCCAGGGTCTCTCACCGTCCAGGTCGCTCTCGAAGGTCTCGGCTGACACCCAGTCGGTGGCGGGGCCGGTGCCGTTGATGGTCATGGCGGCCACGCGGAAGCTGTACTCGGTGCCTCGCTCCAGCCCTGCAGGACAGGGGGCAATTCCCACGGCTCCATCAGCCCGGCCATTCCCACAGATCCTACAGCTCCATCAGCCCGGCAATTCCCACAGATCCTACAGCTCCATCAGCCCGGCAATTCCCACAGATCCCACAGCTCCATCAGCCCGGCAATTCCCACGGCTCCATCAGCCCGGCAATTCCCACAGATCCCACAGCTCCATCAGCCCGGCAATTCCCACAGATCCTACAGCTCCATCAGCCCGGCAATTCCCACGGCTCCATCAGCCCGGCAATTCCCACAGATCCTACAGCTCCATCAGCCCAGCAATTCCCACAGCTCCCACAGCTCCATCAGCCCAGCAATTCCCACAGCTCCCACAGCTCCATCAGCCTGGCAATTCCCACAGATCCTACAGCTCCATCAGCCCGGCAATTCCCACAGATCCCACAGCTCCATCAGCCCGGCAATTCCCACGGCTCCATCAGCCCGGCAATTCCCACAGATCCCACAGCTCCATCAGCCCGGCAATTCCCACAGATCCTACAGCTCCATCAGCCCGGCAATTCCCACGGCTCCATCAGCCCGGCAATTCCCACAGATCCTACAGCTCCATCAGCCCAGCAATTCCCACAGCTCCCACAGCTCCATCAGTCCAGCAATTCCCACAGCTCCCACGGCTCCATCAGCCCGGCAATTCCCACAGATCCTACAGCTCCATCAGCCCGGCAATTCCCACAGATCCATCAGCCCGGCAATTCCCACAGCTCCCACAGCTCCATCAGCCCAGCAATCCCCACAGATCCTACAGCTCCATCAGCCCAGCAATTCCCACAGCTCCCACGGCTCCATCAGCCCAGCAATTCCCACAGATCCTACAGCTCCATCAGCCCAGCAATTCCCACAGCTCCCACAGCTCCATCAGTCCAGCAATTCCCACAGCTCCCACGGCTCCATCAGCCCGGCAATTCCCACAGATCCTACAGCTCCATCAGCCCGGCAATTCCCACAGATCCATCAGCCCGGCAATTCCCACAGCTCCCACAGCTCCATCAGCCCAGCAATTCCCACAGCTCCCACAGCTCCATCAGCCCGGCAATTCCCACAGCTCCCGCAGCTCCATCAGCCCAGCAATTCCCACAGATCCCACAGCTCCATCAGCTCCATCAGCCCAGCAATTCCTACAGATGGATCTGCCCAGCAATTCTTACAGCTCCACCACCTTGGCAATTCCCACAGATCCCAGTTAAATCCTGGGAACTATGGATAATCCAGCCTTCCACTCCCACTGCCCCCACAGCATTAGTGCTGGAAGGGACTGGGAGGGCCTGTTTGCAGCCAGGCTTTAACTTAGGGCTGGTAATTAGTTTAATTGATTCGTTTTAAGAACAGGAACGCTGCCACCATCACCAAACCTGGGGGTGGCACAGAGGCAGCAGGTGAGCAAACTCACACACTTGTTTGATACATCTAAGAGTCTCTACTAAAAAATCAGAGCATTCAAAGTTTGACATATTGAACCTCTCCAGCAGGTTTTGCTGCTGGCAAAAATATACTGGAATTACAGGAATATCTCAATTCCGTGAGAAAACTGAGACTTACTAAGTCACAGCTGGAGTTTCTGAGAAAAAAATCAGAGTTATCTTGTTAGAAACTCTTCCAGAATCACCCAGTTTCTTCTCTTCTGACCAAGTAAACATTTACAGAGATTTTAGAGAGGAACACAATGTCGTGCCGCTCCTGCTCTCGCGCACTGCTCGTTCCTGCTGAACAGAACTGCAGCTCTGGTAGCAACACGTGACTGACACTGAGTGAGGGATTAGGCAGGATTTTTCAGTGTACAACGGGATGAAAGGCACTCCCTCTAGAATATTCCGTGGACATGAGGTGGGATATTCCAGAGATGCCCGAGGTCAGCCGTTCCCAGGGCTCAGAGCTGGGCCCAGGTGCCTGTGCCAATCCCACTCTGCCCTCCTCCTCCTCCTCACCTTCATCTCTGGCATTTGGGCACAGTCACCTTCTCCAGGCCTTTTATAAACATTTTATAAGGAATCATCCAGTCCACTTAGCAAACCCATGGCCAAATCAGGGCTAAGAATCAGGTCACCAGGCCCCAGACACCACCTGCAGCCCACAGGACCCCGAAGCTCCTTTGAGAGCTGCTTCTGTTTGTGTCCCAAGGCAGGAACCCCATGGAATCCTGTCCCTGAGCCCCCTACACACAGCCAGGGAGGACAGGACCCCATAGGAACCCAACGGGATCCTGTCCCTGAGCCCCCTACACACAGCCAGGTAGGACAGGACCCCATAGGAACCCAACAGGATCCTGTCCCAGAGCCCCCTAAACACAGCCAGGGAGGACAGGACCCCACAGGAACCCAACAGGATCCTGTCCCTGAGCCCCCTACACACAGCCAGGGACCCCAGGGAGGACAGGACCCCACAGGAACCCAACAGGATCCTGTCCCTGAGCCCCTACACACAGCCAGGGAGGACAGGACCCCACAGGAACCCAACAGGATCTGGTCCCTGAGCCCCCCACACACAGCCAGGGACCCCAGGGAGGACAGAACCCCACAGGAACCCAACGGGATCCGGTCCCTGAGCCCCCCACACACAGCCAGGGACCCCAGGGAGGACACCTCACCTTCGATGAGCTGGGAGAGCTGGGTGCCCGCCACGCTCTCGGTGACATCGCTCTTGCGGGACACTTTGCGGTAGCGGATTTTGTATCCCATGATTTGCCCGCTCTGGGTGCCGGCAGGAGGGGGCTGCCACTGCAGCAGGATGCTCTGGGAAAGGCAGCACAGGAAGGTATTGGGGAAAAAGGTATTTAGGAAAAAAACCCTCCACAGGCAATTCCGAAGGCACAATGGAAAAGATTTCATTTCCTCAAGGGCCCAAGGCACTCCAGAAGTGTGCCCGTGTGTGCCCACGCTGCAAACAACAGTGAGCAGGGATTCCAGCTCTGATCCTTCCAGCCTCATCCAATCCCTCCATCATCAGCACTGTCACTGCATCCCACCACTGCCAGCCCACAGCTGGACTGCAGTTTCTCCAAGCCCCACATTCAGATATTCTCTATAAAGAGCACAAAAGCTGCATGGGAGGAAAAAAGACCCAAAGCAGCTCCAAAATGTGGCCAGTCTAAGACCCCCCAGCCTTTTATTTACCCATTGCCAGCAGGAAATGCTCCAATCTTACCTTGGAATTCCGGACCTCCAGCGTTAGATTCTGTGGTGGAGCACTGGGGACTGGAAACATTAAAGGAATTACAACCCCAAAACTTTCAAATATTGCATTTCCACACCCAACCACTCTCTGCTCTCAATTGCTATGGAAGTACAAACAATTCTGGTTTCAGGCAGCACATAAAAGAACTACCAATCCTCCCACAGGTACTTTCTGACACAGTGAATGGCTAAGGATGGTTCTGTGTTTTCATCCTGAAGAAAAAACTCTTTATTCAGGTCTTTATTTTCACACCTATCTAAATAAAATATGTTTTATATTTTATTCTCAAACTCTCAGAGAAAGTATGCCATCCAGCCCTTTCCCAAGGCAAATCTTTACTGAACACACTGCTTGACTGGGGAAACCCACGTTTAAATTTCTGGCCTGGATTTTGTTATCCTGATTTTCTGTAATAGGAAACCTCTGAGTCCCCAGGGCCTTGTGACAGTGAGGAGGTGAAGAGCATCTCAGACACTGGGGCTGCCTTTGAACTCCCACTCTCTGCTTGTTCTTTACTCACTCCTCATGGCAGTGAAATCCAGGCAAAAAGGGAGTGCAAGAAAAACCCTGGGAGCAGGGAATTCCTTGTGGCTCCACAGCAAACGTTGGCCCCTGGCAGAGCTGAGGCTTCTCTGGCAGGAAGGGGAGGCTCCAGTGAGGCACAATGATGGGCAAGGAGCACAGGGATAAAGAGGGATGAGGACTGCTCCAGCCTGCAGAATTCATCTTCCAAATAACTCAGCCCAGCCACAGTAACATCCCAGGGAACCCTCTGAGGGCATGAAGTGGAAGAAGAGTTTGTAAAGGATGGGGTGAAACCTCCCTCAGCCACCACCCCACGGCAGAAATGGAGAGCAGCAGGATTTGCCTTCCCTTGCCAGCCCAGCTGAGCCTGAAATCTCCACACCTGAGGATGGAGAGCTGGGGGCCTGAGCAGCAGCACAGTGGAGAGGAGAGGATACAAAGCCAAGCTTTCCTTGCTCCTCCAGTGCCTCCCCTGCCATGGCAGGGACACCTTCTGCTAGCCCAGGCTGCTCCAAGCCCCATCCAGCCTGGCCTGGGACACTTCCAGGGATCCAGGGGCAGCCACAGCTGCTCTGGGCAATCTGTGCCAGGGCCTCCCCGCCCTCACAGGGAGGAACAGGGATTTGCTATGGAAAGGCATCTCGTGGAGTGGGACAGACCATGGAGAGCAGGCTGGCAGGAGCTCCAGGACATGCTGATGGCTCAGAGACTGTGAGGGAAGAGCCTCAATCAGGCTCTGAGGCTCAGATTCCACTCCCCGCTGTAATCCCCGATCACAATTCCAGGAGAGGAGAAGCAATCCTCAGGAGCAGCACATAAACCTGGGTCCAAATGGTAAAACCTGCAGTTATCCCTGCAACAAGGCACTGTAACAGATTAGGAGCAAAAACCTACATAAAAATGCAGATGCTTTGTTAAATCGGGGCTAAAGGAAGCTTAGGGAGAAATCCCTGCAGGGAATATGGAGATTGCTCCTGGGCACCACAACAGGAAAACATGGGAGGAAAATGTGCATCATTTTGGAAAGATTTGAGAGCTTGCCAGGGGTATGAGAATGTAAGAAGCAAGATGACATCCTTCAGAGAGCTTTAGAAAGTAAGTACCTATAGGTTAATTGTGAAAACTGAAGCTGGAGAAGAAAGAACTCCAGGCAAACTTCAAAATGACATTGTAACTAATACTAAATTCTTCTTCAAACAACCAAGGAGCTGGCGTCCCTTTAGAGAAATCACTGAGCAAATGGTCAGGTAGGGCAGAAAAGACAAAGATAAAGGCCACCCAAGTCTCTCTTTGCATTGGTAGTGAGGGGAAGGGAAAGGAGAGGCTTCCTTGACACCCTTCCAAAGGATTCCCATGCTCCCTCCAACTGCAGTGTCAGTGTAAGGGATAATGGAAGAGTCAGACACGGGGAACAGCAGCCTCTTGCCAGGGCCACGTGTTATCCATCGAGGAATTCTCAAGGAACTGGGGAGTGAAACAGCTGCAAGACTTCTGCAACCTCTCCCAGTTTATCTGGATACCAGAGGTGGCAAAGTGGTGCCAGCAAATAAATGGGACCACTCAAACTCCACATGCTGGGTCAGAAACTTCCACCAAATCAACCAAAGTAACAATAAAGCATGAAATTGAGAAAGCAGGAGCTAGAGTAGGAGCAGAATAGGGATTTCAAGGGTCTTTCAAGGGAAATCAATTTTAAGCAATGAGGGGATGGGAGGGAAGTGCTTGTTGAAAGAAAGGCCAGAGCAAGAAGAAGGGGGGAGATCCCAGGGTGTGATCCTGTGGTAAAGAACTGCACAAAGACCTCAGGATGATTCCTCTTGGTGCTCAGAAGAACCCAAAAAGCTCCTCAAATGCAAGTAATGCCTCACTTACACCTTTGGTACCATTTTAGTCCCCTCTACCGGAGTTTTTAAAACAAAGGAGAAAAGGAACCTGGAGGAAAGTTCAGAAAAGGGCACTAAAGGTTGAATCAGCTCCCGCAGGAGAAATGGGAAACCATTCCTGTGTCTTTGGAATCTGGAAAATGGATGAACCACGGAGACCATGGCAAAGGTCCACAGAATGGGGAGCGGGACAGAGGAATAATCAGTGGACACTGAGTATTCCCTCCTTCAGGAGCACAGCCCCAGGCAACAAGGGACCCCAACACAGAGCAGGGGCAGAACAGACAGAAAGGGGGGATTTTTCAGAGGAAATTTATCTGTGGAACCTTTGCCCACTTGATGTTGTGGATAAAAGCTGCTGGGGGTTCAAGAAGATGCTGACAGGGTCTCATGGAAGAGGAACAGAATTAGCAAATACCCAGAAACCACTGCAAAGTCAGGAAGTGCCCCAGAAACAAACCTGGACCCAGAGAGAGTTTGGGACAATATTCCCCTCTGTTCCTGGTCACTCCTGGGGAGAGGGTTCCAGGCTCTGCTCACTTTCCCTGTGAGTGCTCTTCTATATAAACTTCTCTCTAACAAATACAAGCTACCACTAACTCTGATCGCTCTGCAGTTGCTCATGTACCTCTGTTTGCTCACATCACCTCTTTATGTGCCTTATAAAAAATACTGACCTCACATCCTGCTCTCACCACTCTGTGCAATGGATTTAACAATATCTGCGCTGCAGTGCAAACACAGGAATACAATTAAAATAAAAGCACTCCAAAACCAACAGTCTGCTCATATGTGAGAGAACCTAGAAAACAATTTGGAGTTGGTGCCTTCAGCATATTTTTTTTTTCTGTCCATGCTCAATGTAGGCTCAATAATCCATGAAATAAATGGCTGATGCTGGAATGAAGGACACCATTGTTCTGGAATCACAATCCCAGACCCTTCTGCAGGTGTAGCAATTTTCCTTCACCCAATTCTGGAAGGCCTCCGGGGGGATTTTGACCGTGAACAGCCCCATGCAACAACGAACAAACCCCATAAAAGCCTGGTTAAAGATTCACTTGTCGGAAATTGCCAGATAAATCCTGGAAAAACCCCAAAATGCAAAGAAGTGGAGCAGCTTTACCGTCTGACAGGGTCCGGACCACGACGTCGTGGGTGGAGACGCCGGGGCCGTGCTTGTTGTAGGCGACCACGCGGAAGCTGTACTCGGTGAACTTCTTCAGCCCCGTCACCGTGTGCGCCAGCCCCGCCACGTCCACGTCCTGGCCCCACAACACCCCCAGGCAAGCTCAGGTCAGTCTGCTGATGCCTCAGCTTTAGCTTTTATATTTTCACATTCTGTTCTGCTTCAGTGTGGGGGTCTGGGATTCATTTAGGGGATGGTGAGCTCTGTTCACAGAGCAGGGAGACAAAACAATTCCTGCTCCAGCTGGGACCAAGGACAAATGATCCAGATCTCAGGCCCAAGAGCACAAACAGCATGGACCAAAGAGAGAAAACAAGGATGGGACTGCATGGGCTAAAGCTGGAATTGGACAATTAACTCCAATATGCCAAAACTTACAAAAATGTGAGACACCTCGTGACTGGCTGTCCATTTATTTGTGGCCATTTTGGGTTGTGCTGCCCAAGGTGGATCCATTGAGGCTTCTCAATAAATCCCTACTTTATTCTTTAGCTCTGTCTAGTCTCTGTCTCTGTTCTAGGTCAGCCTTCACAAGGCATCACTGCAGTGCCACCAATACCACAGAGTTCCTGCACAACCCAGGGCAGGAGCGACACCACTGTGTCACCTTCAGGCACAGCCAGGACCTGGGAGGATGCCAGCTCTGAGTTTCCAGGAGAAGATTCTCCCTATTTAAATCCTAACATGTCCTGGACATGGAAGGGGACCTGGAAACCATTGCTCCAAACCACCAATAATATATTTCACTATAATTGAAATAGTAGGATGCAGAAGTACAAAAGGCAACAGCCCTATTTAAAAACTGATGTAAAAAAATATTTAAAAGCTAATAAAAATATTCTTCCCTTTGCTTTTTAAAGCTGGAATTATACTGATATGCAATCAGATGGGAATGTGGCTGTGAGGACTGGGATTAATCCTCATTATTCTCAGGTGACAGCCTGTACTTTGACAGAACACACTGAATGCTTGAGTGGAATACTAAGAAACTTAAATTCATTGGATGCTCATCAATATCAAAATATCAATCACTGGGTCCAAGAACTCAAGAAAGCTTGGATTAGGGATCATGCCAAAATCAGTATTTAGCCTGAACTGCCAAACCCCAGCCCATAACTCTGTGCAAGTATCTTTAATATCATCTGCACCAGAACAGCTCAATAATGACATGGCTGCTCTCTGCCTTCTTCTCTCGTGGGGTGATGGAATTCCCCAAAAGCTACTTGATGTTGACAAATATCAAATCAGGGCATCACCAATAAAATGGGTTTCATCCCCAGCCCAGACACAAACATGTCACGTTGAAATTCTGATTTTAAGTATTCCCACGTGTGAGGCTAAAGCACTCAGTCTGTCAGAAGAGCAGCCCCTCCCCAGGGTGTCTGCAGCCCTTCAGGGCACTTTGAGTGGGTGCAGCAGGCCCTGTACCTGCTCCGTGTGCTGCCCCTTCTCCATGTAGTAGAGTTTGTAGTTCTGGATGTCCCCGTTGCCCGAGAGCGGCGTCTCCCAGGTGACAGTGACGGTGGTGGGGGAGCCGGAGAAGGCGCGGATGTTGGGAGCGGGGCCGGGCAGCTGGACTGCAACACAAGGGGGGAACTCTGTTAGTCCCGAGCCCGGAGTGCCCACCCTGGCCAGCGCCCCAGGAAAAGGGGGGACTTTTCCCATTGTGACATTCCACATGGATCCACTGCGGGGTGGAAGGTGCGACCAAATTTCCAAAGGAGATCCTGTTCCCGTTCGTCTAGAATGACCCTACCAAGTGACTTGGCATTTTCCTGAAGATTTCTCTTTTTCACTTAATGACCATTAACTTCATGCAAATGCCAAGTAAAAGCAAAAAGTATTCCTGGTAGAACAGTCAGTTTAGAGAATTTAGCAAGGAATGTCCCATCAGTTCTTAGTGGTGACAATAAATCCCACAATCCCACCGACATGGAAAATCTTTGGAAACTGTGGTCCGCAAGCACAACTTTTAAAAAGCATCAGAATCTGGGAAAGGTTGTGAATGGGGAGAATAAAAAATAAAATCAATATCAATGCCAAAGTGAGGAAAACTTCAGGAACATCCTGGCTCACCCTCGGGCTGCGTTGCCACCTTGAGCGGTGCTGAGCTCTCGCCGGGGCCGTGCCTGTTCTGGGCCACAACCCGGAACACATAAACTGTCTCTGGCATCAGGTTCTGGATCATCACCTGTGTCTCTCCAGGACGACTCGTGTTTTCCACACGTTCCCTTTGGGAAACAGAAGGGTTGGGCACAGACACCATCACTGATTAGTAAATGAGGAGTAGCTGCTCCTGCGGCGTGTCCCGTCTGAACGTACCCGGTGTGTAAATGACGTGGGATTTGCACTGTGCTCCCTGCACAACACCACAAGCGTGTGCCAGAAGTGCTGCTGACAAACTGCTCCCAATTTTGCAACTTCCCTTTGCACAAAACCGAATGCACTGAAGGAACAGAATAAATTACACTTGACACCCACAAACTCGGAGTGGTTTCTTTGTTATTCCCGTGACAGCAAGTGATAATTCACAGTGACAGTTTATCCTACAGCTCGGGAGCCAGCACAGAAACTATTTTAGCAGCACGCACAGTCTGGCGAGATTTAGGGCATTCCTGTTAATACCGTGGGGCTGCTTTTTGGGGATTTTTCAAAGGAGCTGTTTTAACATGCTCTTCTACCTCCAGCCTTGCCTCGGCTCCTTGCTGAAGTCTGGCTTTGTTCAGAACACCCAGGGCACGGCCGTGGCACTGACACTGCTTCCACACAGAGTGGAGGTGAAGTGAAAATTCCGACCTCCAGCAACTCCTGGAGACAGATCCAGGCTGCCAGACCCCAGCCCCAGAAGGAACACACTTGGCATGGGAAGGGGCATCTGTCAGGCCAGCATGTTGTGAGCTGGAAGCACACAGGTCGTGTGTGGGGGCACCTGGAAGGGGCACTGCTGCTGCTCAGTGACCTGCGGCCAACCCCGGCACCGGAACACGACGTTCCCCCTGCAGAACGAGGCCTCTGCCAAACAGCATCCAGGAAACTCCAGCTGTTCTTATCAGGGGCTGAGGGGAAGATTAGGAGATCAATCATTAAGCCAAGGGCAGCCTTTATTTCGAGGCACTGCCCTGCACCTGAGCTGCTCGGGGCTGTGTCTGGGTAACGCCGCCCGTCCTTCCCTGGGAAGGAGCTCCCTGGGAGCGTCGAGAACTCCAAAAGGAGCAATCAGGAACTTCCCACTGGCAAATGCAGGGGACTGTGCCTGCTCTGAGCACCATGCAGCCCCTCTGGGCTGCCAGGCTCCCCGTGGGACGGGGATGGGCAGGGACAGGCCAGCCTCAGCCCCACTGACACCTGTTAAAGCATTGCTGACACAGGAACTCCAGCACAACCATCCCAGTGTCCCCTTCCTCCCTTCCAGCCACTCTGCTTCAGTTTCTAGCAGGGAAATAGGATCCCAAATCCCCCTTTTTTTCTTTTTTTTACATCCACCGGTGTGGTTGATTTAGCAGAACCTGGCTGAAAACATTCTGAAATCCCTGTTGGTTTCTGCACTATTAAACTGTATCTATAGAGGGGAACAATGCACTCTCTGTAACTAAATACCTATTTACATCCATTTTCTAGAATGTTCCCCTTCATAAGCTCAGCTAAAATGGCACTGCATAAACAACTTCATTTATTTCAGCTTTTTATTAATTTTCATTGCTAATTTTTCCACTTTGAGCACAACATTTTCTTGAAAACACGTCTCCAAGTGGAGCTTCCTTCAAGACATGCTGTAGCTACAAGGATGGGACCTGAGAGCCCAGCCTAAGTGCCAATGGATTCACAGCTGTGAGGTAACATCCAGCTCCCATTAACATGCAAAATATAGCATTTTCTGTCTCAAGTGCCAGTGCACTCCCTGATTTGATCTAAGAAAATATGGTAATCAGCAAACCCAGGTTATTATTTAAAATTAGAAAAAAACAATTATTTTACTGGAAAGACAACATTTACCAAAAATAAATAGACATGTCACAGTATTGCAAATTTTCAGTAATAACCAGGGATGTGGCTTCCCAACAGCTTGGTAAAAACAGGGAGAGATTAATCTAATTAAGTGCTGAGTGAATCCTTCCTTTTTGGCTGCTCCTGGGGAGCCTGGAGCACCTTTTCCAACGTGCTCAGGTTGGGATAACAGGCACAAGCAGATGGGCCCCAGGAATAACTGCAGTACCCTGCAGATCCCTACGACTGTTCCACGACGCCACTCTAGTCCCCAGCTAAGGAGCTCTGGCAGCTCCAGTTCAGGTTCACAGGAACTCTCAAGCACAGGAAGAGCCTTCAGCGCAGGCCCAGGAGTTTGGCTGGAAATGCCAAGGTTAAAGTTGCACTTCCATCTAAAAAAGCATCTCTGGGGAGCTGTTAGGGGGTGGATACGGTGTGTGCCAGCCATGCCAGCTGTGGGGCCTGGCAGGGAGCTCCAGAGGCGTTCTCAGTGTGATTACACACAATTAACTCCATTTGCTGTGTCTGATGCACACCACAGTTAATTGTGAATTCAGCAGTGTTTCAACATCCCACATGTGTAATTTACTACCTCAGACCAGCAATGTGCCATTTGTATTCTTTTAATGTGCCATTATTTCTTTTTTTTTTTTTTTTTGGCCTTATCATGAAGTCTGGGGTTCTTCTGCCTGACTGCTTGTCTAAAGTTCCCCAGAATTAAAGCTCCCTGCAGCACTTTTGAATTTTCACACCCTTTCCAGGGGAACTGCCTTGAGTGTGAAGTAAATAAAAACCTGGGGATGAAATAACCTTTTGCAGCTGTGTGAGACAGTAACTTCCATCTGATCAGATCCCCCCGGGTCCCCAGGGGGTGTGACAGGAAAGCCCTGGGACACCCCTTCATTCCCACCTCCCTGCGCCCAGGGGAGCCTCTCTGATGTCACCAGGCCAAGGTGGCACAAGCCATGGCTGGTGACACTGCACAGGCTCCGAAGCAGAAATGTCCCCTCCATTGCTACCTCCTCACTTTGCAATGCTTCTCTTGGAATCACAGATCAGGCTGGGCTGGAACAGAAGTGAAAAGTGATCCAGTGCCACCCCTGCCATGGGCAGGGACACCTTCCACTGTCCCAGGCTGCTCCAAGCCCCGGTGTCCAGCCTGGCCTTGGGCACTGCCAGGGATCCAGGGGCAGCCACAGCTGTGCCAGGGCCTCCCTGCCCTCACAGGGAACAATTCCTCCCCAAAATCCCATCCATCCCTGTCCTCTGGCAGTGGAAGCCATTCCCTGTGTCCTGTCCCTCCATCCCTTGTCCCCAGTCCCTCTCCAGCTCTCCTGGAGCCCCTTCAGGCCCTGGCAGGGGCTCTGAGCTCTCCCTGGAGCCTTCTCCTCTCCAGGTGAGCACCCCCAGCTCTCCCAGCCTGGCTCCAGAGCAGAGGGGCTCCACCCTCAGAGCAGCTCCATGGCCTCCTCTGGACTCTCTCCAGCAGCTCCACATCTTCTCTCTGCTGGGTACCCAGGGCTGAGGCAGCTCTGCAGGTGGGGTCTCACCTGAGGGGCAGAGTGGCACATTCCCCCCTCAAAGAAGCCCAAGGGGCAGAGGTGAGGAGGCACTGCGCTGTTCCTGGGTCTCCCCTCCCTCAATGCTGAAGGAAGCTGAGCCAGCAGAGGCCAAGGCAGTCGGAACCTCAGACCCTCAGAGGATTTGGGTGTTCCTGCACACTTCCCACTGTCCCAGGGTGCTCCAAGCCACACCCAGCCTGGCCTGGAGCACCTTGAATATCACCAAATTCAGGGAGTAACAGAAAAACAACATTTACGAGGCAAATAAAATGTTATGAATTGCCTCAGTTAATTGCCAAGAGCCTGGACAAGATGTCTATCCACAGGATTAAGGAAGAGTAGGAATTCCCCTCTGGAGTGCTTTCTGTTCCAAATGACTTTGTGTCTCACACTCTCATCAATAAAGTGAACAGATAATTTTCCCTTGAGTAATAAATCTGATAAGCCAATCTGCAATTAATTAAGCATTGCTCCAAATGAATGTTTACTTCAGCCTCCTCAAACTTATCACAATTTGAAACTGTAATTCTGAGCAGTAGATGCCACCAGGAAGGAGAAGGGGTGGACTGGTATCACCCACTGGGATAACACATCACAAGTGATGATCGTGAGGCATTCCCCAGATTTCTGTTTCCAGTGATTCTGAGGAGGGAACTGGCATTAGCACTGACCACAGGGCTTAACCAGCACCCACCACACAGCTGTCCCTGAACGAGGGGGGATTTGCAGGGGTTTGGAGCCCGACGTGCCTCTTGCTCCCAGCACGGCTTCCAGGGGATGTTCCTGGGCTCCCTGAGGAGCTGTGGCACTCCTGCTGCTCTGTCCCCAGCAGGCTGCTGAAGGCAGGTGGCAGCTGTTGGAAGGTTTGCAGCCAATCCAACCATGCCCAAGCACTGCCTGTGCAGCTCCTCCAGGAGTGTGAAACTCCTCCAGGAGTGTGCAACTCCTCCACTGCCTGTGCAGCTCCTCAAGGAGTGTGAAACTCCTCCAGGAGTGTGCAACTCCTCCACTGCCTGTGCAGCTCCTCCAGGAGTGTGAAACTCCTCCAGGAGTGTGCAACTCCTCCACTGCCCGTGCAGCTCCTCCAGGAGTGTAAAACTCCTCCACTGCCTGTGCAGCTCCTCCAGGAGTGTACAACTCCTCCACTGCCTGTGCAGCTCCTCCAGGAGTGTAAAACTCCTCCACTGCCTGTGCAGCTCCTCCAGGAGTGTAAAACTCCTCCACTGCCTGTGCAGCTCCTCCAGGAGTGTAAAACTCCTCCAGGAGTGTAAAACTCCTCCACTGCCTGTGCAGCTCCTCCAGGAGTGTAAAACTCCTCCAGGAGTGTGCAACTCCTCCACTGCCTGTGCAGCTCCTCCACTGCCTGTGCAGCTCCTCCAGGAGTGTAAAACTCCTCCACTGCCTGTGCAGCTCCTCCACTGCCTGTGCAGCTCCTCCAGGAGTGTAAAACTCCTCCACTGCCTGTGCAGCTCCTCCAGGAGTGTAAAACTCCTCCAGGAGTGTAAAACTCCTCCACTGCCTGTGCAGCTCCTCCACCGCCTGTGCAGCTCCTCCAGGAGTGTAAAACTCCTCCAGGAGTGTGCAACTCCTCCCTCCAGGAGGCACACAACCCCTCCACCTCAGAGTGTGTCGGCGACGGCCAGGAGCGCCCCTGCTCCAGGTGTTTACCTGTTGATGCCCTCCTTGGTGTAGAAGATGGAGTAGGTGAGGTTGTCTCCCTGCGGGTCCGAGGCCGGCGGCCGCCACGTGAGCCGGATGAAGCGAGTGGACACGAGGGTGGCCACGACGTCCCGCGGGGCGGAGGGCAGGGGTCCCGCTGTCGCTGGTGCTAGATGGTCATTAGTGGCACTGGTCAGTGAAGTGGGAGGTAATGTTGGGATGGCAACATCTTGGCATGTGCAAACATTGGGGAATATGAAGGGCAAACATCACCACGGTTTAAAAAAAAAGAGAACAGAAGAAAAAAAAACGTAAAAGAAATAAACAAAACCACGATGGGAAACAGAAGAAAATGAACACACAAAAAAGGCCATTAAACTGAAGGCTGACATGCAGGCAGAGGTAACTACTGACCACTAATGGGGAGTACAGGACACGGCACTGTCAGGCAAGCAGACCAAATCTCCACTGTAATGGAAGTGGCAGGGGAGGGAAGGGTGGAACTGGGGTAAAATAGACCTCAGGAGAGGATACCAGCAGCAAAACACAGTGTCATTGCTTTGGGACCACGTGCGTGACAGCTAAACCCCAACCTCTGGTAATTACTCAAACGTACACCCAGACCCCACTTCCTACTGTAGCTCATTAACGTGCACAATTCATTTAAATGAGTCTCAATCATAACAAAATGACGGATAAACACACAGAATTCCTTTCAGTGCACACTCATCCAGCCAAACCCTGCAGTCCTGTCCCGGCTGGGTTCTGCTGCTGCCCAAGGCACTGGAATTACAGCCCTGTTTTCCTGCCGTCTTCCTCCGTCCCACAACACCCATTTCATCATTTTACAGTGACTCTAACAAGCATAAATAACTGCTCCTCTGGATTACACCGACACTCTCCAAACTTTTAGCCTCAGTCATGTCTTCCTGTGTTGCTACTCCAAGGCAGGATAAATGCAGGGATTATTGCATTAAAAGGTTGGTGATTTAACAGCACAAGCTGAACCATAGGAAGAGCCACTCTCTCTCCAAATCCTATTAAAGCAATCCAGCCAGTAAATGTAACAGTGAGATTCTGAGCAGCTGGACCCCAATTACCACCGAGTATTCCAAGCAGCACAATTAGTAACAAACCCCCAAAGCTCAGGATACATGGAATTTTTCTGCATTCTGAACTATTTACCAAGCTTAAGCCACCTGATGACATTTTCCACATGGGAATCCATGCTGCCAAATACATTTATTTTTTCATTAATTATGGAAACGAACTAAAATTGCTCTGCTTTTCCCCAGAAAGAAATTCAGGACTAGAAGAGCTTGTTGAGCTGCAGCGTCTCCACCGGAACATGTGGATTTGTGTTCTGATACACAATGAGAAAACCTCCGAAAAAACCTGACTAAAGGAGAAAATGTTGTCTGAATGACCAAACCTTCAGGGAAAAACACTGAGGAATCTTCCATCAGCAACAACCTGATTTTAAATTGTCAAAGTCCCTTGCCAACCCAAGCATCAGCCTGGGAGGGCCTCAACTGGCAGAACTCTCATTTTTCCTGCTCTGTTTCTTGGGCAGATCCTGACAGAGAGCTAAGAAGCAGCCGCGGGTTTTATCAGATTTGTACAGTGTAACACCAGTCCGTGGGCAGAACTGGGAGACAGATCCCAGAGCCAGGAACATTTTGGTATTCCAAATACAGATCAAGAGAGACACGTACTCCAGGGTATCTCCTTAATTACCCCTTTCACACTCTAATAGCTAAAGATCCCAATTAAGTGCTCTCCAGCAGCCCCTCCTGATCAATACACGACACCGTTCATTTCACATTCATTGCAAAATCTATTTTTATCTAACCCCCCTTTTTTATGTCCCATCGTTGGATTTCTTGCAGGAATGCACCACTTTCAGCTCTTCTGGCCTCAGCCAGGGCACCATTCCCCCAGGGAGTCCCTTGCTGTTGCAGATCACCCAGGAGAGCCCTGAATGGGGCCAGGGGATCTTCCCAAACCATCTCCCTGCTCCTGAATGACATTCCAGTGCTGACCCAGTATCACACCAGGCTTCTCCTGTGTTTAAATCCCAGCCCTTGCCATCAGTGGAGACCTTCTCACTGCACCTGACCAACTCCTTCCTCAGTGCTCCCACTGAGGAACAAGGGATGGAACTGCCTGGTGCCCATTGCTTTCAGCACTTTTCCCACTGTCCTGCTTGATTTCCAGTTCACTCCAAATTCCAAACACTCATACTTGGGTTTCTCTTACCTGTCTTGGCAAGACTGTCAGGTGATCTGCTTCAAATTACATGGTTTTGATACAAAATCCACCCCTTACCTATCGTTGAAATTCATTCAGTTGAGCTGAAGTGGAACATTTTTAAATTCATCTGCTTGATCTAAACCCCATCCCCACACACTTGTGTGTTTTTCTTCCCATATCATGAAATGGATGGATCTTTTGTGAAGTGCTGTGCACACAGAGCTGAGGGGTCTGGGAGAGCTGCCAGGATTTCCCAGAGAACAGACACACAGTTCTATCCCTGGGCAAGGCTCAGAGCAGGAATGTTCCTTCCCACAGCGTTACAGGAGAACAGTCACAGACAACAAAACCCAAATGACACCTGAAAAATCAGCTGAGACCCAGAGAGAGCAGCAAGGACCTGAAACCCTCCAGGTGAGGTGAGCAGGGCCAGGCCCAGAACTCCCCAAACACTTCTGGGGGTGCCAGGAGCTGGGAGAGGTACCCCGAAGATTAAGGGAGTTCCTTCCTTTTTTCCCTGTGTTTCCTACAAATGCCTCAAGTGCTGTTACAGAGGCTTCATCCCCAGCTGGGTGAGCAGAGCTCAGCACTCAGAGCTGTGTTAATGAGCAATTACACCCAAATTAACTCTAACACCAACCAGCGGATGGCTTTGCCCCTTCCAGCTTTCAGCACTATGGAAGAAGCAGCTCAATTCTCTTCTTTCTAACATCTCCATCACTTCTTAAACAGTAACTCCAACTCTGGACTGCTCTCTGCAGTTATTCCTACACAGCTTTCATGAATCTCGTTTTCTCAAAGCACATACAGCAAGTGACTTGTGCTTTGCACCATAATTTATCTCCAACTGTGGAGTAACTGGAACCAGAGGGATGCTGGAACTCCTACACAGCTCCAGGCAGCAGAGTTCCACCCCTGCATCCCGGCCACTGCAGGGCAAGCAGCAAATCCCAGCAACATCAGAAGCAGAATTTTTAAACTTTGTCCTAGAAATTATTTTCCCTATGGAAATGGTTTTCCCCACATCCTACAGCATTCCAAGACACAGCAATCTGTTTGTGCTGCTCAGGTGTGACAGCAACAGTGCCAGCCAAGGCAGCCCCAAAGGGATCCCAGGGATGCAGGGGGAGGGGACATTCCAGCTGCTGATCCTCAAGCTGCTCTTCCCAGGGCTCCTTCTGAGCAGACATCAAATACTACAACTATTTTATCAAGTTACTTTGCAGGGTGTGCAAATGCCCACAAGGATTTGGACTCAAATCAATCAGTAACAAGGTCTGAGTTGCCCCAGCACTGGGCTGGTGACACCCAAGAGGTGAAGGTGTCTGTGGGGTGGGTGCACTGGTGTGATCCCCCCTTTTCATCTTGTAGGAAAACCATGGGATAACAGAGGGGGAGCATGCCCAGAGAGCTGCTTCAGGGCCACCATGAGATCTTTTCCAAACAACCCAGCCACAGCTGAAAACCACTCACTGAACCCTCTGGTTGTTATGAAATCACTGGAAATACTTTCCACCCCTCCGGTTCTGATTTCCCTTTTCCTGCCTTCCCCCTACTGGCATTTCCAGGCTTCCTCCTGTTTGGCAACAACATTCCAGTGATACCATCAGCTCCAACACAAGGGGGGGACAGGAATGTTATCTGCTCCAGCCTTATCTGAACCACTGGGGACACTCCAATCCCCTGGGTGCCCAGCTGGCAGTGCCACCACCTGCCTCCAAGGCTGTGGAAAGGCAGGGATTCAGACCCACAAACACCTGGAGAGCTGGTTAAAGGTCATACCTGGGCTGTTTTGGCCACATCCAAGTGTTTGCAAGTCCCCATTACAGCACCTGCCCGAGGAGAATGCCGGGATTCCAGAAGCAGGAGAGGCACCGGGGGGTGATGCAGGTGTTCCTGGAGCCCAGTGCCTGCATCCCATGGAGCTCTGGAGCAGCTCTCACCCCAAACACCCAACAGGGAGCTGAGAGCATCCCCCAGGCCGGGGCCAGCCCAGACACATGGAGATCCAAGACTCCCTGAGGTGCAGTCAGGGGGTGAGGAGCAGGAGTGGGCTGGGAAGGTCATGAACCCTCTGAGGGGGGAGATGGATCCAGCACGAGAAGGACCTTCCCAATGGAATCACTCATGGGGACAACAAGGGACAGGGGCACCAGTCAGCACATAGAGGAGGAGAAGAGAAAGTCCTCTTTGGAAGGACTTCAGGGTGGATTTTAGAGATCTGACACAGATTTGAAACATGATTTTAGCCACAAAGATCTACTACAACTAAAAATAGCAAATAACTATTTTGCCAACATACATTCTGGAAAAAAATCACCTAGGACATTCAGATCTCAACACCTCTAATATTTTAACTGTATTCCCTAAGAAAGAAATTCCTAAGAGGCACCAAATGTTTAATTTTGACTTGAGGTATTCATATAAAACTGTGTACTCAATAATAATAATATTTCTCTATTTAACTGGTTCCAGAAAGGTAATAAAGACTTTCAAACTTTTTCTTTTACCTACTGCACTGTTCTAAATTTGAACTTTGGCTCACGGTGCCCCCATGGAAGGGTTCAGCTCTGACCAGGATTAAGCAGCTGTGATGCTGCAAAGAGCCACAGTCAAATCCCACTGCTTTTGTTATGTTCATCGTATTCAAAAATAACAGCAGCACTTGGCTGCAGTGCAATAAGAAGCATGAAATAACAAAATCAGTAAGTTCACACTACACACTACCCTTCAAAATTTTGCTTTCTCTATTTTTTGTCCATGTTTTTACTTGTATCCAATTGTTGTCCTTGTTCAAATGCTTAAAACATAAATTTCCAAGAGAAGGGATCACCTTGCTATTGCCAGCTGCTCCCTGAGTGATACCACACTCAAACAAAGCCACGTTACCTGGCCCAAGTAATTTCTCTCAGGCAAACAGCCCAAGTGCTGAAGCTGGTCTCACCAGATCAGCTGTAATAATGGAATTAACTTCTTCCCTTGGAAAAACTTATTTAAAGAAATCTCTGGGACTCCCTCCACAAACTGATGCTTTTGTGCAAAGCTGGAACGGAGGAACAGAGACTGAACAGATGTGGGAAGAAGAGGGTGGAAAGTAATTTCTGCTTATAGAATGAACAGAAATGTCCTGAATCTCCTGGATTTCCAAAGACAGCCACCATCACCCCCCGGTGTAAGTCACAGATCCACATCTCCTTAACAGAAAACACCCTCCAATTTAGGATTTTGTAGACTCAATTATTCTTCATGAACGAATTTAAACTGCAGAACTTAATGGACTTAAATCGATTTTGGAAATTTGGAGATGTGTGGAATTTGGAATTTGTGACTTGGAAATGTGTCAGAAAGACAAACACGACAGCGCTGGAACCAACACCTCGAGGGAAGCACAGCTGGACACGGAGCCACCGAGCAGGGATTTCCACCTGCAGGAACCACGCAGCAAACGGGCCCAGGAGCTGAGCCCACGCAAGCATCTCCCTGGATCATCTCACTCAGGGGACAGGTCTGAGGGCAAGAACTCAACACTTGGAATAAATTTTGTCCCTCACTCACTTAAAAACCCAAATTCAACCCCCACCCTGAGGAACAGACCCTCCCCTACCAATATCCCTCATTTTCCTCATAAATGAAATGGAGATGTTTCCTTATGTATTCCTCTATACCAACACGTTTAGCTCAGAGCAGGAAAAATGCCTTATTTTAAATTTTTAATTGCCTTAGATTAATTTACATCACCACTGGGAGAGAGAGCTGTTATTTACTCTTCACCCAACGCACAAATTGAGTACAAAAATCTCCCCAAAAATCCAGAATAAGCAAGTGTTTAACTGCCACTCAGTGATTCTGATTTTGAGGCATTTATTTGGTTCTGTTTCACATTGTGAACGGGCACTGCTGGGTGCTCAATAAACTGGGATATATAAAAATAGTGATAAACACATTCTGACTGGGAGCCTGTGTTTTAAAGGAAGTCATAAAACCCCTCCTGATAACAAGCCCTCCTCCCATTCCCGTTTCACCATGAAATGCTTTGGTGTAGAGGAAACAATTTGATTTTTTCCTGTCTCATAAAACAACCCTTAAAAAGGCGTGACGGCCCTGCTGACGCATTCCAGGGAAACGGAGCAGGAACCCCCTGGCTCCAACCACATCCCCGAGCTCCAGGGAGGATGGAAAGGGAAAAAAGCCCTGCAGGGATTTCAGTCATGAGACTCAGGTTATTAAAAAAAAGGAAATAAGCCAAACACACCTCACCTGTCCCCAGGGAGTTTAAAACTCTGTGAAACACATTTTGTCATTGGAAAGAAATTCAAACCGCAACACATATTGTAAAATGATGGGTATGACCTTCAAATTCAGTAGTGAATATTCAATCATTTAAAGAATTAAATATTTTTTTAACAACTACTCCTTAAGAAAAAGAATCAAGAACCCAAAACAAAACCCACACGTAGAACCCGGGGCACAAAAACTGCCTGGAAGTGTCCCCATAGAACCCTGGCCAGGGTTTCCTCTTACTGTGAATATTCATTAGTTGAACTCCTCTGAAGAATTAAAATCTCTTGAGAGCAGCAGAGCCTGCAAGAGTGTTCTGCAATCTGACTTTGATAATGGCAGCAGAGCTGTGACTTTATTCTCAAATAGCTGAGCTCTGTTCAAGCACAGCCCTCGAGGAGCAGTGACAAATAAAACCCCGTGTCCCGTGCAAAGGATTCAGCTCTGCACAGCCACTGGCACACCTGGAGAGTTCAAGATGCCTCTGACAATAACTCCTCTGGTGCCCCTGGACCCCTTCCCTTCCCCTCCGCAGTCGACAGGGATGCTCAGCTGGCACTCCCGAGGGAAGGAGGTCACACAGTGCTGGGAGCTCTGGGAATGCTGCAATAATCCAAATAATGCCAATAATTCCCCATAATCCCGCAGGCAGGCAGCGCAGGAATCGCTGCTGCGCTGGCAGAGCAGGACCAGCACACCCCTGGCAGTGCCAAGGCCAGGCTGATGGGGCTGGGAGCACCCTGGGATGGTGGAAGGTGTCCCTGCCATGGCAGGGGTGCACAGGATGGGCTTTAAGGTCCCTCCAGCCCAAACCACCCTGGGATTCCATGACCATGCCTCGACTATTTCAGGATGTGTTTTCAAAGGAACACCACAGTAAGAGCCTGAAGTGAAATAAAGGAACCCAGCAAACAGAAATCCTGCTGCTGCTCACAGATCACTGATAACCCTGACTTTCACCTGCAATATTTCCTTTAAGGGACTGCCATGCTCCTCCAGGTGCCTCTGGACAAGATCCCTGTCCCTGTCTGGGACACCTGCAGGTACAAGGGCTGTAACCCTACATGGCTGCTGTTCTCCAAAAAACACCTTGGAAGTGGGACATCTTTTCCTTCTGTTTGGGAGCTGCTGCCACTTGGAACAACTTGGCAGCACCAACTCTGCCAAACTGGAGCTGCAGCAGATGAGGCTGAACAAGCTGCTTGGAGTCAAAATTGTCCTTATTTCTCCAAGCCCTTTAAAAAACTTATTTAAACTAATTATTAATGGCTTATTTAACTACTTGTTTCTTACACGTATCTACCACACTCTGTTTTCTTTCCATTTAGATTTATACCTATACAATTAATACTTTTTAAGAGAGAGAAGATCCCCCTCTTTCCTCTTTTAGTCTATAAGCACCTAGAGAGCAGCACTGTTAGGTGTGGTACCAGTATTTTATTAATTTTCACTGGATTTCTCTGCTAAAGGCCACAGCTCCTTGCTGCCCACCTCACACTCAGCCATTTTTATAGAACTAGAGGAGTATCAAGGTATTTGGGAATCTTATAAACTCTTAATTAAGACTTCTTTTTCTTATTTTTAAACTTGTATTGTTCACTTGCTTCCTCATATTTCTAATTCTAACAGAAAAAGAGAACCCTGTGTGTATTTTTAGAATACAATCTGCTTTTCCCAGCACAGAGGCTTGAGAATTTGGGGTGCACTTCCCAGCACACAAGAACTGAAGGTTATTCCCCAAAAGACATGATTGGGTTTATAGCAAGAGATGCAACATTTAAATGTGGATCTGCTGTGGTCACTGACCACTGTTAAAAATGCCCAAGAAAAAAGTTTTGAAAGCAGTTTATAAATGAAAATTGGTGCTGAAGAAGGGCCAAGGTGGAATGTCCATCCCCAGTCAGCTGTCACCTGGATCCAGGCATGACTTCTCTCCCTCTTTCTTTTCCTTCAACACCTCCAGTGCTGAAGTGTGACCAGGAAAACCACACAGAATCCATCTGTCCTTTAAAGACTCTGGATCCACAATTATGAGTTTCTTTTTGGGGAGAAGAGAGATGATAGGAGAGGGGAATCAAGAATCCCCCACTCCAGGTAGTTCTATCCCAGTGAGAACAGTGGCTTCAATACTGAAATACACATTATTAAAAATTACATTTCTTTGTTGGATTTATGGCATTTCCTTAGGGAATAAACCCCATGAGCCCATGCAGGTTATCAAGAAGACCCAGGGGCTTCTCCCAGTTCCAGATCTTCATCAGCATGAGTCCTGTTAACCACTCAGCCCAAGTGAAAGCCAATCCTGTCCCTTCTCTCCAAATGGCATTCAGCTGTCTCTGCTATTCCTGTATAATTTAGCAACTCTGAAATATAAGCAACCAATTAAGACCAACCCCACGTGTTTGTTCTCCCCGCTGGTGTGAGACTGACAAAATCTGATCTTTTCCTTTCCAACATGAGCCTAGGATCAATTACAAATTAAGGGTGTTTCTGTCAATCTTCAGAGCCCTGGATATGGGGAATAAAGGCAGAGGAAATGCCTTTGGTAGTCATGACGGATATCAAGCTACAGCTAATCCTGCCCTTCCACTCAGCCAGGGATGGAAAAAGCAAAGCCACTAAAAACAACAGCCCTCGTGATCCACTCCTGATTATTTGTATTTTCCCCTCTAAGCAGGAGCCAGAGCCAGGCAGAGGAGCCATCACCACTGCTTTGTTCCCAGGAAAAAGCACTCCTGACATGACATCACCCAGCCAAGCTGCCAGGAATATAGAAAATATGAGGATAAATGTAACTGGAATGGGTGGATTTCAGTGCTGCTGAGGGAGGTGTATTTGGTGTTAATAATCAGCCTTCCTGGTGGCCAAGAGACTTTTCTGGGACTGAGAAACTCCCTCAGGAATTCGGGATTAGCCAGAAGTGATGAAATGGACTCAGAGCCTTCCATACACATCCTACCTCACTGCACTTCTGCAGTGGGACAATAAATATGGAATAACACAGGGGGAGGACAGCAAACTTACATTAACGTGTGCTGTGTATTTCTCATAAAACACTGAAGCCCTTGCTCTGCCTCCACTGAACATTCCTTACCTAGCACTCCTTTTCCAACATGACATGGAATTTCTTCAAGTTCCTTCTACCCATCGAGTCCCCTGGTGAAAACCAAAATCCAAGGTGCCAGCGTTTCCAAGCACAAGCAGCATCCCCACAACCCTTTATGTGTGGGCCCAGACTGAAGTCAGGGCACCCAACCCCGTAGGGATTCCATCAGGAGGTTCCCACTTCTTTGCCAAGCCAACTGTAAATACAGCCATAAAACAAGAAATGAAAACTAATAAGCACAATATAAATGCTGTTCTGCCTCCCTGCGATTCACGGCACGCTGGCAAACATTAATCTACTCCTAATTTAATCTAAATTAGAGCAATTTATTCAAAGCCTGTGCCAGCTTCAAACATGAATAGGCTACTGAGAACTGTTTAGCTCCCGTTTCATCAAGTTAAACGTTCAAGAAGTTTGGGATCTAGGGTGGATTAATCAGTTCTGCTTCTCAGTAAGACTATATATTAGCAGGGCCTATAAAGAGGAAATAAATAAAGATCATTTATTAAACAGGAATTGAGTTGAGAAATGGAACTGACTGAATTCAAACAGCTCCCAGGCCATTTTGAACAGACATGCAGCCATGAGAAACACAAATGCTGCCTTTCCCTGAGGAGTAATAGCTAAGTAATGTAAATTAAAATCAAAATTAAACCCAAAACCCCCACTCTTTCAGCACTAAAGAGGAGCACACACTGCTGTGTTTACAGAAAATTAGCACTGGAGTGTACACAACCGGTACAAAACATTCTCTGAGTTTGGCTTTGGCTGTGACTGTTTGAAGTCAGTTTGTGATTTCAGATGCTGTTTATGTTCCTGAAGCACAGCTCTCCAAATGAGGCTTCCAAGCTGTTCCTGCACCATCCATCTGATGCTGGGTGGATGCTGGAGGGCTGGGATGAAGGCAGGGACTTCAGGAATGCTCTCGGCTCTGTGGAGCCCCAGCACTGCCAGGAGTTCTTAACTGTTCCCCATGTGCAGCTTGGAATTTGACATTTGCTGCTTTTAAAGCTTTTCGGGGACAAACTTTAATCCTGTGAGTGGAAACCCTCAGGGATATGTGGATATAAAATAGCCAGAAGCAGGGAGGAAGCTCCCCTGCTACTCCTGGCTCTGATGATGCTCAACCCACTGGATTTTCCATTCTCTGACTTTCAGATCTTCCCACTCCACCAGACCAGAGGTTCTTCCCCATGTCCCCAGGTCCCCAGTACAGCAGGGCCAGGTGCCCTCAGCCCAGATCTGCTCTCCCAGAACCATGGGCTGCTTTGAGCTGCTTGAACATCAGTTCCACCCCAGGTCCACTGCCATCTCCCACTCCCCCAAAATCCACACTTCATTCCTTTGAGTGCTTTTTCCTCTTGACAGAAAATGTGAATTTTGGTCTGCAAGGCTTTGCAGCCTCTTTGCTCAATTTTAATCTGTTTCTTCCCTGGTGGATGCTGAGACTCCTGAAAGCCACTCCTGGAAACCACAGGCACCTCTTCCCATTTTCCTTCATTAAGACATGCAAAACTGGACAAGGCAGAAAGAACATGAGAATGTTCCTGTCTGAGAGAAGAAAGAGGAGACCCTGCAGAGGAACACCCAGAGTCCTTCTTTACTGTTCTTTGAATAAGAACAACATCTTTTTATCCTGCTCTGGCATTTCATTCACAACACCCTGCAGAGTTTTCAAGTACTTCTGTAGTCTCCAAGAACACCACAGAATTCCATGGACTGAAAATTATTTCATTCACAATATGTGACTAAAAATACTCTAAAGCATCACCTCTATGAGAGAGAGAGCCTGAGAAGGTACATTTGATATCTGTCAAATCATCCAAAATAGGTCCTGAGGTGACCTGAGAGGTGTCTGCCTCAGGGTTTGAACCAGCCAAGGCCCTATTTATGGGATTTTTTACACATGGCAAATACCCAAACGTGGAACTGAGTTTTTCAAAGCAGGGCACAGTTGGCCTGTTAGTGCCAACTTTTGCATTTCTTTCAGTAGGAGCCAAAACTTGTCAACAAGAACTTCTATTTTCCTCCTAAAACAGCATAATGAAGCTTACAGTTATGGAAAACACAGAGTACAGAGTATTTCATCTATCCTGACTGAAATAAGGCTTTTGACATTGCCTCTAAAATCCAGCTATAGCTGGGAATCTTTTCAGTCAGGTCAGAGGAGCTGAAATGGCCTCTGTGTGAGGAATGGGAATCTCCAAGTCAGCCTGAAGTGACTTCAAACAGTCCAGTACCATCTGCAGTGCAGAAATGACAGATTTTCAGCACAATCTTAACTGAAATGTGCTGGCTTTGTGAAACGTGGATCAGAATCCTGATGTTCTCCATCTCTGTGGGGTTCAGAGAAGCCCCCAGCCCACCCAGCTCCTTTCAGTGCTCCAAGCCTGCACACAACTCACGGCCAAACCCTGGCAGAGAGGTACCAACGCTAAATGGAATTGTTTATGCAGTAACAGGCCTGGACAAAACTCAATTGCTTTAAAACAGCACCCATTTAGGGCAATAAATGATGTCTTTAAAACTCTCTCCAAATTAGGATCCGTGGAAAGCGACTCAGCAGAGGAACTGAGATCATGCAGTGGTGTCAGACTTCAGTCAAACATCGTTTGTGATGTCAGACTGCCATCAACACCAGCACCTGTGCTTCTCCCAAGGAGAGCAGCAGGAAGCACATCCCATGGAATTGTCAGATTTGGCCATTCCACGCAGAGCACCAACACCAAGAGGGTCCATCCACCCCTGCCTCACAGTGTGTCAGGACCACGGAACAGGTCTGGGGGCTCACCCGAACCCCAGCTGGAGCAGGGTCACCTTCAGCCAGGCTGCTCGGGGCCTTGTCCAGGTGTGCCTCGAGCATCTCCTGAGAGCAGAGATTCCCAGACCTCCCTGGGCAGCCTCTTGGACTGCAGCTCCCTCCCTGTGAAGCTTTCTCTGATCAGAAATTCCTTTGCTTGCAGCTTTTTGTTGTCCCCACCACCTGTCCTGTGTGTCCCCATCCCTGCCTGAGCAGTAACAGGGGGTCCAGGATGAATCAAACTCAGCCCATCCAGTACATCACATGCTCCCAATTTCCATGCTTCTCCACACTTCCCATCATCCAGTCTGGACTTCCCCAGTTTAGCTTCAGGGATACCCTCGGACACAGCACCAAAGGCCTGGCTAAGGGCAAAGCAACCAAAATCTGCTTCTCTCCTCTCAACCACAGGCCCAACCATTTTATGTCAGAAGGGCACAGTTTGCCTTTGGCAAATCCATGCTGATGTTCCCATCCATCATCCCTCTCATGTACCCATAACATGGCCTCCAGGGGGATTTGCTCCATAACCTTCCCTGAAAAGGTTCCAGCTCCAGCTGAGCTTTGTCTTTCCTACATCCCTACACTTCCAGGCAATTTTCTGCCTTTGATTCCAGATTCCCTGGGCTTTTATTTTGTGTTGGAGCCCAATTGGCAGCTCCTTCTTTTTCCCTCCTGGTCTCCTGGACACACGCTCTGACCCGCTGCCCTGGAGCAGACCATTGCTGTGCTTTGGTCCTTCAGGATCAAATGGTTTGCTTCTTGTTAACACAGTGTCCTATGGAAACCTACAAAAATATCCCAAGCAAGCCAAAGCCTCCTGTCTGGAAGCTGAAGGCTGGAATTCTCAGCTCCACTTGTCAGCCAGACACAGACAATGAATTCCAGATTACTCTGGAAACTCTGTGTCCTGCTTGGCACACCCGGAGGTGCCACCCAGCACCCCCACATGGCTCAGACCCCACACGAGCACCAGGGCTGTGGTAAAAAGCTCCATCTCCTCCCTGCCCTGCAGGACCCAGTCTCCAGCAGACACACACTGCTGTCCTTCCATCCACTGATCCCTGTGCCACTGCTCCTGGCTGCCTCGTCACCCTCCCCAAAGTGAGGAAACACCGGAGTCAGCCTTCAAGGGTGACCCAATTCCCTGCCCCTCCTCCCTGAAGGACCTGCACCCATCCCATGGAGCCATCCCCAGATGTCTCTGTGATCCCAAAGCCTTACAGCTCTACAAATACAGATTTCTAATTCCTCCTCCCTGCTTCCCATGCTGGGAACAATTAATCACATGCAGGATACCCTTGCTTGGACAGAGACCTTTTTTTCATGAAAAAACTGAGCTTAAAGAAATGGATAGTTCCATTACAAACAATCCTGACACAGCTCCTACTGCATGGTATCCAACTCATTCACTCTGAGATCTCACTCCTGTACAAGTCACAACACAAAAAGTGAAAAAAACCAATTTTGTAGTACAAAAGTACCAGAGCCCCACAAAGCACCCCCGTTCAGTTGTGAAGGTGACACAGTGCATGTGACAGGATGGTTTGAAATTGTTCTCCCGTAACACAGCATATTTGTTTACAGTCCAGGGCCGTGCTTTCCACAGTGTTCAGGCATCACTCCTGTTTTTCCCTGGTGCCTGAGTACTCGTCAATGCCTTTCACACAGGGTGACAGGGAACCATCTGCCTCCCTCCTCCTACTTGTTGCCACCTGTTCTTTTCCCAGTCCCCACATGGCAGCGTGAGCAGGGCCAGATTCCCTGGACAAGGCCAGGTTACAGCACCAAGAAACCCCGAATGCCTCCGTTACCCCGAGGGTCTCACCCACCACACACAAAAATGCTGTAAAAGTGATGACAAGGAATGGCTCTGCTGTAATTAAGAGTATCTGCTCCATAACTGGGACATCCAGGGGCTGAGCAATGAGCGTTGGAAGTAAAGCTAGCTCGGTTTGTGTAAAAAAGGGGGAGGAGAGATTTGAGGTTGCTGAGAAAGGCATTCCCAAAGCACGATGGAGATTCTGGGATAGGCAGGAGTCCTCTGTGGGGGCATCTGCAGGACATCAAATCACTCATCTCTTCATCAAGGAGGCAAAGAGAGAAGCATTGAGACTCAAAAGTCCAAGTGCAGGGCAACGAGATCATTGAGGAACTTCCTTCTTTTAGGGAGAATTCCCAAATTCTTCCTGAAAGGCAGAGCAGGCAGCAGAGCCACTCCAGTGAAATTCTGAAAGGCACTGAGTGCCCAGGGCCAGTATCTGAGAAACAGGGACACAGCTTCAAATCCTAAAGTGGTTGGAAAGCACATGAGAGGCTTTTCAAGTCCCTTGCAGAATTCTACACCTCATGTTCAGTACAGGGATAAAGAGGATTTAACTCAGACCATTGACCCAAATCTTCCTCCCTCTTCTATCCTTCCAACCTTCTCAACTACAAACACTTGTCCCAAAAGTCTCAGCTCTCAATACCATGATTCTTTCATATACTCCTGAAAAAGCAAGGGTTGTGGATTCTGTATGGCCAATCCCTTTCCAGATGCAAACTTTTCTGAATTTATTCACAGAATTACCAAAGTTTAGAGGAAAAGCCACTCGAGAAACCTTTCAATTCTGTGTTTTAGCATTTTCCAGAAATAAATTTCCTGTGTACTAAAAGGTACCCAGAACTCACCCCAAACAGCAAAAAGCCCAGCCTGAAATGTTATGTCTGATGGATGATTTTATCAAGCTCATTGTAGGAGACAGAGTCACAGATAGACTTTATACAGGTTTCTGTGGGGCTGTGCAGAAGGTCAATCACCAAATTCCTGCTCTCTCCAAGTCAGAAATCTGTCCAAACACAGCCAGCCTCCCTTTGTAGCAGATGAATGTTTTCCCTTCACTGCATTTCAAACTTACACTGCCTTCCAGGAGCACAAAGCACAGATGTGGGACTTCACTTGGATGAGAGCACTCGCATGGCCTCCCTGAGAAACTCCCCAGGGCTTCCACTTTCTCATTTGCATTTAGCTCATTCAAGATCAATTTGATAAGCAAAAGGGCTAATGAGAAATGGTTTGTAAATAGCCAGATGTTTGCCAATTCCAGCAGGAAGGAGAAAACAGAACAGCACGGGAAGGGAAGTGCTGCTAACCGGGAAGAACTTTGATGAACACTTAATCAACATTTTTCTCACTGAAGTTACTTTTCAAATTGGTAAAGCTGGCATTTCTCATCAGCAGCTAAGAAATAATTAAAAAAAAAAAGTTTTATGAATTAATGATTGAAATGCTCAGAATAGTTTTTGCTCAAATTAGGGGTTTGAATTTTCATACCAAGCCAGCTGCCACTACTGCATGTGGTACCTTCTCCCTCCTTCCCAGAACAGTTTCCTTCTCCACTGCTCAGGATTGAGAGAAGGTATTTTAAACCCCAATATCCATATTTCCTCCACCTGTGACTGAGTTTTCACATATCACACTCATTCCTCATGGCACTGCCCGTCACAGCTCCCCTGCACAGCACAGCTCCACTCAGATGTGTTCCATGGGGGTGTCCCACTGCTGGAGAACAGCATCTCAGTGGCCCCAGAGTTCCAGGGACACGGCCTCGGGTGTGTCTCTGCACCCACAGTGAGACTCCACCACTGCAGCCCAAATCCTCTGGCAGCATGCAAAAGAGAAAGGACATTATGAGCAAAGTCCTTGAGGACGGCAGGACGAGGTGCCGGAGCGGAGCAGGAAGGAGAAACCGCTGGACAAACAGCAGGGGAGGGAAAGGAAGAGAAGTGAGACCACAGGAACTCCAATAACAACAGTGAGAGTCATTTGTAAACCACTACTGGGAGCTGGGTGCAAGCACGGGCTTGGGCAGGGCTCCCAAAGCCAAGGCCATTCATTATTCAGAGTTTTAAACGTGGAGAATGTGGAATAATGCTTCCGCTGGAAGGGGCTGCAAACCACTCAGGTGATTAATGCACAGAGCAGAAATTAAATTACTTTTAATAATTTTTCTGGCAATCTGATGACAGCAGGGCAGTGCTGGATGCAGACTTCTGACACTGCTCCAAGGCTGGAATCCCGTGGCTCCATGGAATTAAAGCTCCTGACCCCAGGAGAGGGCACCCTGCATTCCCCAAGTCATTGTGGGGAGTACCTGTGGCTCTGCAGCCAGCAGTGAAACACACCCAGATCCAAAGAGCAATTCAGAGGAAGTAGCAAGTGCACAGCTACTCTACAAAACAACTGGAAAATAAACAGGAAATCTCTCCTTATGGCTCATTCCTAAGTTTACTCTGCACACTGGACACCAAACCCACAGATTTGGTGTTCACAGATTCACACCTGTTCAAGGTGTGAAGCTCCATCAAACCTCCAGCCATGGCTAAGACTGTTTCTCCTAAATCTTCTCCATCCAAATAAGAAAGAAATTAGAATTTAAAACAATCCCCCTCCAAAAAGACAACACAAAGCCCCCCTCAGTATAGTTTTAGTATTTTCTTGTCTGACTTGTCACCCTTCATCCTCTGTGGTTTTCTTCCCTGGGCTCTTAGAAATTATTTTTCACAACTCTGTGACCTGAAAAAGCAAAACAACCTGATGCCTTAGTGATGATACTTGCAGTACCTCTATTCTGGGGTCTTTAATCATAACACCAACTGTTCTGCTTTGCCACCCCAGCCATGCAATGCAGGGCACTGCATGGGGAGCACTGGCAGGAGTTCCACTGATTGGAGCACAGGGCCAAATATTTACCTTAAACTGCCGCTGTAAACCACCAGATGTGCAGCTGCAGTGTGCAGGAATGACAAAGCTCACTATTTTTTACACTAATAGCAAGAAAAAGCTTCTGACACTTAAATGACTTTGATATAAAATATTTGGGGTGATTTGGGGTGTGCTCCATAAGTGCTTCTTTTCCAGGTTTGTGATTTTAGTGACTGTTTTCATTTTGGCTATTCTGCCATTGCTTGTAAACCTCAGCATGCAGCATTTCTGACCATGTTTTATTATTGCACCGAATATTATTCAAAATACAGGATAGATCCTGTAGAATTCCTTCAAGTCTCCTCACTAAGTACAGAAAACAGCACTGGATCACCCACAGGATTTTTAAAAAATCACCCAGCTCTAGCTGAGTTATTGACAGAACCCACCATGTGGAAAGGTCCCTTGGAATGGTCCCTCCCCACTTTTGGCTCTCTGCTGTCACAGTTTATCTTACCAAGGTCAAGTATTATCAGCTGGGCTCCTGCCTGTGCATTTCCAACATCGTTTTCTGCAATGCACTGATAGAATCCTTCATCAGACTTCACCAGCCCCAGAACTTGCAGGTTATGTTCTTTCTGAGGAGCAAAGGGAGAAAACATAACACTTAGAAATGGGTTGCATTTACCAAAACAATGGTGTCAGAAGGGCACCTTAGGCGGCAGGAGAAACTTGTGACAGCAACTGGGAAAAGCGTGTTTGGAGTTCCCAGATCTCACCACCCTTGCACTGAATCCTCATGTTCTAGTGGTTCAAAAAGCAGCAGAAGCTCTCATTAATGGCTCTCATTTTCTAGCATCACACAGCACTGGCAAATCCTAATGTTTCCCCAGCTGTTCTGGTGGTACTCTGGACCCTGACTGAACCTCACAGCCCTACAAGCCACGTACACCCAATTACACAGCCATTCATTTCTCAGCTGTGTCTCAATAATGCCTTTCACTGCATCTGAAATCTCCCTGTAGAAGCACCCCTGTGCCAAACTCGCCATCCACAGCTCAGTTATATTTCTTTTTCAGCTTCTGCTAGAAATTGGGATTTTAATGGGGCCCAGACTGCAGCACACACAGCCAGTGGTGGAGGTGAGCTCGTACTTTGACAGTGCATTTTTGTCACTCTGTGTGCCTGAGTCTCCTGGAAAGTCCAAGCCATAAAGACATCAACTCTTACAATGTAAGCAACGTACATTAAAGGGATTCAAGAAACCATTTCTCCTCCAGGCCCCAAACATCAGTAGGACAAAAGCAGGAAGCAGGTTCCATAGAAGAACCCAATTTCCATGACTGTGTGCAGGAGAACTGCCAGGCCAATGTCGGAGTCCAGGACATCCCTCTGGCTGCCCTGGCTGTCTCGAGACCCTGGCAGGGGGCTGGGAGACCTTGGCAAGAAGTCAAAATCACTTGTGGCTTCGATTTCAGCGGGTGGGAGAGGCTGCCAACTCTACATGAGGAATTACAAGCCACAAGAGTTTGAGTAGTGTCATAGGTGAATTGACACAGGGTGGAAAAGTAGAATTTTGGGGTTTTTAGAATGTGATTCAGGGGTACAAGATGGAGGAATCTGGGCATGTCCTAGCCTTCTTCTCCTCTGTCTTGCCCTCCATGTCTTGGTGTGATGGTGACACTTTTCTATTGGTTTAAGGTAGAGAAACTGTCTGATATAGGTGATGGGCATTGGCACAAAACTGTGAACGTACCACGTGTAGTTTTGAGTATATAATGTGGGAGCCGCCCGAGGCTCCAGGCAGACTGCTATGGCTCCTTTACTAGACGGACCTCGGCTGGTCAGAGAGAGAATGTTACAGATAAGGAAAAATAAACAACCTTGAAAACCTGACTTCACACATTCCAGACCTCTTCTTCGGCTGCGTGGGCTGGGGAACAAGGACTTTTACAATTTTGGGGTCATTCCAAGCAAAGCAGACCCCGTCAGGCCAACAGCCTGAAAACGTGCAAGACGGTCAGTGCACTCACCACGATTTTGAAGTAGTCACTGGGGATCACCACGTCCCCGTTTTTGACCCACTTGACGGTCGGCGTTGGCTTCCCGGTCACCTCGCACTCGAACACGATGTCCATGGACTCGTGGGCGTAGATGTTCGCAGGCCGCTTCAGGAACGTGGGGGGAACTTCAGGGTGAGAGGAACAAAGACAAGAAGATGATGTTACAGCCAGAGAAAGAGACCTGACAGTCCCACACACAGCCAGCTCAACACCAAGAGATGGACTGGGCATTTGGGCATGAGGGGCAGCAAAGGCAGCAGGAATTTGCAGCTCAGCTTTGACAGACACTGACACCAGCTGGGAGTTCTTCTAGAACCACTTTTGGGCCAGCCTGGTCCATTGGAAGGTGTCACTGCCCACAGCAAAGGGCTGGGAATGGCAGGATCTCTAAGGTCCCTCCAACCCAAACCATCCTGGGATCCAGCCAATTGGGAATGACCTCTTGAGACTACATGAAAGAAGAAATGGAACTGAGGTGTATAAACTGCAAAGTTAAACCTCAGGGGGTTCAAGTCAATAGGAAAACAAAAGCTACAATTATTTCAAAAAGTACTTTTAAGAATGAAAGGACATAAAACTGAGATGAAAATTTCCCAGGGCACTGTGGCCTTGTGCCCCTGGGAAGGAATTGAGGCTATCAAACAGAGAGTGCTGCACTGAGCCCAGGAGTTTCTTCTCCGGCCTGTGGAAGCCAGGGAAACAGGATGTCCAGGAGCAGCCAGGTGCCTCTGTACCACAGTGATGACATTTTAGGGATGTACAGGAGGGGAGCTGTGTATCTATAACACAGCAGAGCAGAAGCTGAACATAAATCTATGGAGAAGTTCTTCACTTACAACATGCACCAAAGGTGTTACTCTGGGTCTTGGCTGCCTTCTATATGTCCTTAAGTCCCCAGAGTGAGATTAAGTCCATCAAATATATTTAAGATCACACAAACTCTGAGATACAGATGTTTTGGGGACAGCAGCCCAGGTGACTGCACTCACCTGGCTCAGCAGCACCAAGCCCTGCAGGCACTTACTCCTTGAGTATCCTCTTTAGAGAACACCCACCCATTTATTTGTGTTTATTACGTTCCCAGCACAGGGCAATTCTCTTACTTGTGTTGGCAGCTTGGATTGTTAGAGTTCCAGGAAAGCCCAAAGCAGCCTTTTGCCCTTTAATATTTAGCAAAGAAAGTCAATATGGAAGGGCCACGGGGTTTAGACAAACAATTTACACACTTGGCCTCTCAATGGGGTTTATTTGGTGCTGTGGATAAGGAATGCTAGCTCATGTTTCCTCTGAAATGATCCCAAAGGTTTGTAGGTGGATTTAATACTTTTAAAAACAGCTGGAGGCGAGCAGCTCCCCCAACCCCCTTATGTTTTGGATTATAAATGAATAAAGAGAACATTAATAAATGGAAATACTTTAGAGCAAGAAGGTGGTTTACCTCTCAGGTAAGGGTGCAAACCCACACAAAGCTGTACATTCACTGCTCGAACTCTCACACAGGAGCAAAAAGCTGGATGGGGCCGAGCCCAGCTGCCTGTGCATTCAGACATCCCTTTCATTCCAGCTTCCCAGAAATTCACCAAACACACCATAAATTCCACCTTAAAAAGGTTCAGATATTTCTGTGCTTACTCTCTGATGGCTGCTACCACCACACACATCTCTGACATTTAAAAACTCTCTTCTGAATTTATTTGCCACCAAATTGCTGTAATTTATTCTCCATGAAAATTATTTTTATCCCTCCTTGGTATTTATCCTCAGCACTGTTATTTATTACAAGCTGTGCTCCCTCCCTTCCCCTAAGCCAGCCTTATTTTGGGTGACTCAAGCAGTCGTGTTTGCTCTGCTCTGCTGTGACAATTCCTCACACCCCCATGGATGTGCTCCAGCCTGAATCCATCTCCGGAGCCTGTGGAGTTTTAATCATTTACATGGAATTTCAGCTGTGTCTCAGCAGTGCCTTGAAAAATGGCATAAATACCACGGCAGCACTGCAGCAAATCCCTCACCCAACCCATCGCTCTGCCTCTGCCCTTCCCACATGCATCATCCCCTGCCAGCCTGGGACAATCATTGCCTGCTCATCGTTAGCCCTTTTTAACTAATGACTCATTTTGTTCAGCCTGCCTGATCAATAGTTTATGTTCTCATTTCCCTTCCATCTCTGTCTCCGGCTGTACTCACACGCACGATCGATTCCCGCAGTGCTCGCAGAGTTGAATAAAGGGAATACAAGAATTGGAAAAGTTGTTTTTCCATGAATGTACAATGCTTCCATTTCCAAAACATTCATTACAGGTGAGTTTGAATTCCTTAGCCACATATTAATCTTGTCAGAAGAACACAAAGAGACACAAGCCAGTAGCAGTGACTGTTAAAAGCACAAAAACTTATGTGAAAAACTCATCATGGAATCCCAGCCTGGTTTGGGCTGGACAGTTCCTGGAAGATCATTTCATGGCACCCCTGCCATGGGCAGGGAGCTTCCACCATCCCAGGCTGCTCCAAGCCCTGTCCAGCCCGGCCTTGGGCACTGCCAGGGATGCAGGGGCAGCCACAGCTGCTCTGGGCACCCTGTGCCAGGGCCTGCCCACCCTCCCAGGGAAGAAGGAATGCCCAAACTGTACCACAGGAAAGTTCTGACTCTGAGTTCTCCACTAATGTTTAACTTGTAATGGAGACATTTGGAAAGAACTCAAATATCTTTGGCAACTGATATTGCTCCAGTTTGGGAAATCGTCCAGAAAGAGGCATTACTTGTGAATCGTAAGAGGCAGGATTTTTTTGACACAATAATGGAAGTTGAAGTAGATACTCTCCTACCTACTCTCAATTACTTTTGATTTAGGAGATTAAGAATTTGAAACACCCTATTTTTTCAACGTGACTTTGCTTTTCTGGCTCATGGAGCAAATGCCAAGCTGCTCACAAAAGGATAATAACATGAGGAGTGCTCACTTTATCAATTACTTCCCAGTTAATGAATTAATAAATGCTTTTCAAACACACTCTTCTGGTTTAACTATGTCAGTGTTTAGCATTAACACAATGCAAGTACAGATGTTTGTGGTAGAGAAGTTCAATTGATAACCAGTGAGCAAACGAGCCAATTACCACAGAAAACCAGATTTGTAAGGGAAGATCGTGTGCTCTGTTGCCAAACACACAATTAAACTTCAAAGACAACTTGGCAGTTCAGCCCCCTCTTCGTGTCAGCACAGAACAACTCCTGAAAAGGCAAAATGCTTGAACAGAATTTCACACCCCCAGGGAGCCCTGCCACCCTTCTGGAGATCGAAGAAAATATTTTGATCACAACAGTGATCAAAAGATTAAGAAAAAAACCCAATCCAACCTACATCAGCACTCGATTCAAACTTCTAAGCTACATCCCAATAAAGGTGAAATATTTGAAAAATAAGATGCTTTTTTAAGCCAATAGCTCTAAAAGGATGGGAAGAGCTGAGGAACTCCACACATGCAGCAGGAATTGCACCCAAGGGGATGTGGAAACAGGAATGGATGCTGGACATGGATCCCATTCCACGAGTACAGGTGATCAGAAGGAAATGGAAATGAATTCCAATGGTCTGTAGCTCTGCTGCACAGGAGGAACACAGCCATGGTCTCCATTGGACACACAGGTTGTAAAGATCATTTAAAAAGACTTATTGTCTTTCTAAAAAGCATTACTACATCAGCTGTTGGTCCGAGCTCAGCATCTAACAAGCCCAAAGTGAACGGGACCAACCAGCAGTTCCAAACACCCCCAGTACAGCATCCATGACTGGTTTGGGTTGGAAGGGACCTCAGAGCCCATCCAGTGCCACCCCTGCCATGGGCAGGGACACCTTCCACTGGACCATGGTGCTCCAAGCCCCATCCAAGCCGGCTTTGGGCACTGTCAAGGACAGAAACACGTCCAGGACTATTCCTGAAGCGGTGTTGGAACTCCAGTAACAGCCTAAGGCAGCCAGAGGGCTGAATTTGCAAACTGGAAATGTCCAGGACAACACTGAAGAACCCTTCCTGCTTCCTCAGCCACCTCCACGTGCCCTCGATCCCTAGACATTAGGAAAGTGTTTTCCAAGGTCAGCCAATGAAATCCCAGTCCCTGCCACTCCTCCCCATCCCCTTCCTCCCACACTTTTGGCCATGGCCAAGTGGACATGGAGTGCATCTCCAGGCACCCCTTCCAAAAGCATCTGCTCATTCCAGAAGCTTCCCCACAGCCCAGAGAGCACAAATACAAACTTAGCAGAGTGGCCACATTTTCCCAGTGTATCTCAAATAATCCTGACTCCAGCATTCCTGGCCAGCTCCATTTCTAACCCATTTCTCAGGGATGCTGGGGGCACAATCCCTAGCTTGTATTTCAGTTACAAATCTGGATTACCAGCAGTATTTAAAATGGACATTTTACCATAAAGACCATTTCATATCAGCCTGAAATGGTCCACAGGGATTTTATTTCCTCCTCCAGGGATAACAACCTATTCCATTAGGATATGCTCCAAATCCTATTAGAATCATTATAAAGTTAAATGCAATTTTCACAACTGCAATTTAGTTTCTAAGAAGGATCAAACTGCAACATGACCATCACCCAGTTAATCCATCCCCTCCTGTCCCTCCCCCAAAACACAGAAAAAATGTTTGAATAGATGTTTGAAAGCAGAATTTTTTGATTATTATCTTTTAATTCAGTGAGTTAGTTGTATATAAATTGGTTGAGTTGTATATAAATTAGTTAGTTGTATATAAATTGGTATTGAGTTGGTTTTCTTCAAATGTATCCTGAAAACAAAAAAGGAATTTACACTTTAAATGAAAATGGGGAGTTATAACATTCTTCCTTAAAAAACAGCAGAAGTATATGGATAATACTTGGGGGAAAAAAGAGATTTAAACCCCAAAACTGTTGTAGGCAAGACAAAGTCTTCCCAACTCCTGAGCACGGCTGTGATGTCCTTCATACATTTAAAACACACTTAATATGCAGCTACAAAATTTGCAAAGCAAACACAAGCTGACAAAAAGGGTTCCTTTAGAGAAATACAGAAAAGTGTCAAATTAATGTACAAGAATCAGCATACCAAGACACAAAAACGTTATAAAAATGTAAACTACTACAGCAAATTTTTTTTGCAGCAAAACCACAGCTGCAGTTTATGAACAGTTTCGGTGGCAGTGACATTCTCTAATGCAGTCAATGGGGTTTTTTAATATATATTTTAGAAAATTAAAGCCAATGTCCCTAGGGAGAAGTGGTGCCTGTGGCATCCTGACTGCTGGGAATCTTTTCCTCTTCTTCAACAGCCAAAGCAGAGGATTCTGGTTTGTGACCTCGTTAACCTCTGCTCAGCAGCTGCAACAGCCCCAGATGAGCATTTGATGGGCCATGCTTTGCTCCTTTGGACTGCTCAGAGCTTTACAGTTTCCTTGGTAAATGCCAAACCCCAGCCCCATGGAGAGCTGGTTCCAGTGGTGGCAGAAGGGCAGGGCTGAATTAAAACAACTGTTTTACATTTACAGTGAAAAGCTTTCATTCAGAAATTGCTAAATATGATCCACGCTTCAAAGACCAGCCCCTAAATAAACATTCCAGAGGCAGAAACTAAAACCCAATATTCGATGTTAGGATAACAACCAAGAAACCAGGTAAGCATGAATAGTATAGAACAAATATAAAATATTATTATATTGATCAATTAGAGAGTAAAAAACTCATGCTGTAATTCAACAGATGTGGGGTTTTTTAAGGGAGAAATAATATGTTGTAGATTTATGGAGCAGGAAGTAATAGCACTAAAGTCCACAGAAAAAGGCCTGAGAAACAAGGATTTTCTCCCAAGCTGGACATGAGTCCCAGCATCACACTGGGATGGAAGAACTGCCCATGTGGAGTCTGGCAGCAGCTCCCTCCCCTCCCTCCACACCCCTGCCCCCCACATTCAAAGGAAAACATGAACTCTGATTTACAAGAGAACAGTGAAAATGATCAATGAGTCAGAAAATTGGCTCCAAAAGAAAAATGGAAGAGCTGGAATTGGTTATTTGAGCAAAGGCAGGATTATGCAGCAATGGAGCTGGACACCTCAAATAGGAGCATGACAAAGAACTGCTCAGTGCTGCAGAAAGGAAATCAGTGGATATACATATATCTATATCTATGTATCATTCCTGTGCAGGAGGAATGACACAGGACTAACATCTCCATCCCTGTCCTGTCCTCAGATAATACTCCAAACAATTAATTGCTCACTCTTGCATGTTGGGATGGAAATGGGATTCCCCCCCAGCATGAGCTGCAGTAGAATCCAACAGTCCCTGAACACAGCCATGAAGAAGCTCTCTGTGTGCAGCAGCCCCATCCCCAGCAAGGCTCCTGTGGAAAGCTGAGGGCTCCAGCCTGGCACTTTGACTGCAGGCAGGCAGAGCTCTGGACATGGATCCACAGCTGGAATTGCTTGGGAAGCTCTCTGGGTGCACAGATGTGCAGCGAGCTCTCGCAGCATCCCATACGTGAGCAGGATTTCTCTTTCTGGGCTCCTCACTTGCCTTATCACTCACAGCCCCATTCAAACACCAACTGCAAGTTGGCAAGAAACCTCTGCCAAGGCTGGCCCAGCATTCCCCACTCCCCTTAACCCTGTGTGCACAGATCCAGTAGAGCAATGTCCCTCCTGACTGCCCTGCTCAGCCACGGGGCCAAGGGGCACCTGCTGCAGGTGCGGTGCCCGCTGTGCCTCAGCCCCCAAATCCACCCTCAGGGGCCCCTCGTGAGCAGGACACGTCCAGGGACACCAACACACAAAGGGGGCACAGTGCCACTTGGCAGCCAAGGCCACGTGTCCAGGAGGGACCAGAAGAAAAGCAGAAAAGCGAAATATGTCCGGATATTCTCCCAGCATGGAGCGATCCCTGGCTGAGTGATTTCCTCACAAAGAGGATGTGTTTTCTGCTCCTGGTTAGATTTTGCCCTTAAAAAGCTGCTTTCTGGCTCCAGGTGAGCCTTCAGCAGCCCTAAAGCCCACAGGGATGAGCTCCATGAGACACCACCAGGGAAAATTTACCAACTTTTGTGCGTTCTGGAATCAGCCAACCATGGGGTGTCTCTTGGTTCGGGCCAATGAAGAGAAACAAGCATTCCTTTCCATCCTTCTCCCCACAAGGCACTCATGATTTATAGAACAGAACAGAGTTGGACACAGCCCTGAGCACCCTGGGATAGTGGAAGGTGTCCCTGTCCAGGGAAGGGGGTGGAACTGGATGAGCTTTAAGGTCCCTTGCCACCCAAACCACTCCATGATCCCTGTGACACCCTACACCTCCTCCACGATCCCTGTGACACCCTACACCTCCTCCGTGATCCCTGCTACACCCTACACCTCCTCCACGATCCCTGTGACACCCTACACCTCCTCCACGATCCCTGTGACACCCTACACCTCCTCCACGATCCCTGTGACACCCTACACCTCCTCCACGATCCCTGTGACACCCTACACCTCCTCCGTGATCCCATTTACACCCTACACCTCCTCCGTGATCCCTGTGACACCCTACACCTCCTCCGTGATCCCAGTTACACCCTACACCTCTTCCACGATCCCTGTGACACCCTACACCTCCTCCGTGATCCCTGTGACACCCTATACCTCCTCCACGATCCCTGTGACACCCTACACCTCCTCCGTGATCCCTGTGACACCCTACACCTCCTCCACGATCCCTGTGACACCCTACACCTCCTCCACGATCCCTGTGACACCCTACACCTCTTCCACGATCCCTGTGACACCCTACACCTCCTCCACGATCCCTGTGACACCCTACACCTCCTCCGTGATCCCTGTGACACCCTACACCTCCTCCGTGATCCCTGTGACACCCTACACCTCCTCCACGATCCCTGTGACACCCTACACCTCCTCCGTGATCCCTGTGACACCCTACACCTCTTCCACGATCCCTGTGACACCCTACACCTCCTCCACGATCCCTGTGACACCCTACACCTCTTCCACGATCCCTGTGACACCCTACACCTCCTCCGTGATCCCTGTGACACCCTACACCTCCTCCGTGATCCCTGTGACACCCTACACCTCCTCCACGATCCCTGTGACACCCTACACCTCCTCCGTGATCCCTGTGACACCCTACACCTCCTCCACGATCCCTGTGACACCCTACACCTCCTCCGTGATCCCTGTGACACCCTACACCTCCTCCGTGATCCCTGTGACACCCTACACCTCCTCCGTGATCCCTGTGACACCCTACACCTCCTCCGTGATCCCTGTGACACCCTACACCTCCTCCGTGATCCCTGTGACACCCTACACCTCCTCCACGATCCCTGTGACACCCTACACCCCCTCCGTGATCCCTGTGACACCCTACACCTCCTCCACGATCCCTGTGACACCCTACACCTCCTCCACGATCCCTGTGACACCCTACACCTCCTCCACGATCCCTGTGACACCCTACACCTCCTCCACGATCCCTGTGACACCCTACACCTCTTCCACGATCCCTGTGACACCCTACACCTCCTCCACGATCCCTGTGACACCCTACACCTCCTCCGTGATCCCTGTGACACCCTACACCTCCTCCGTGATCCCTGTGACACCCTACACCTCCTCCACGATCCCTGTGACACCCTACACCTCCTCCGTGATCCCTGTGACACCCTACACCTCCTCCGTGATCCCTGTGACACCCTACACCTCCTCCGTGATCCCTGTGACACCCTACACCTCCTCCACGATCCCTGTGACACCCTACACCTCCTCCGTGATCCCTGTGACACCCTACACCTCCTCCGTGATCCCTGTGACACCCTACACCTCCTCCGTGATCCCTGTGACACCCTACACCTCCTCCGTGATCCCTGTGACACCCTACACCTCCTCCACGATCCCTGTGACACCCTACACCTCCTCCACGATCCCTGTGACACCCTACACCCCCTCCGTGATCCCTGTGACACCCTACACCTCCTCCACGATCCCTGTGACACCCTACACCTCCTCCACGATCCCTGTGACACCCTACACCTCCTCCACGATCCCTGTGACACCCTACACCTCCTCCATGATCCCTGTGACACCCTACACCCCCTCTGTGATCCCTGTGACACCCTACACCTCCTCCACGATCCCTGTGACACCCTACACCTCCTCCACGATCCCTGTGACACCCTACACCTCCTCCACGATCCCTGTGACACCCTACACCTCCTCCGTGATCCCTGTGACACCCTACACCTCCTCCATGATCCCTGTGACACCCTACACCTCCTCCGTGATCCCTGTGACACCCTACACCTCCTCTGTGATCCCTGTGACACCCTACACCTCCTCCGTGATCCCTGTGACACCCTACACCTCCTCCACGATCCCTGTGACACCCTACACCTCCTCCACGATCCCTGTGACACCCTACACCTCCTCCACGATCCCTGTGACACCCTACACCTCTTCCACGATCCCTGTGACACCCTACACCTCCTCCGTGATCCCTGTGACACCCTACACCTCCTCCGTGATCCCTGTGACACCCTACACCTCCTCCGTGATCCCTGTGACACCCTACACCTCCTCCACGATCCCTGTGACACCCTACACCTCCTCCGTGATCCCTGTGACACCCTACACCTCTTCCACGATCCCTGTGACACCCTACACCTCCTCCGTGATCCCTGTGACACCCTACACCTCCTCCACGATCCCTGTGACACCCTACACCTCCTCCACGATCCCTGTGACACCCTACACCTCCTCCACGATCCCTGTGACACCCTACACCTCCTCCACGATCCCTGTGACACCCTACACCTCTTCCACGATCCCTGTGACACCCTACACCTCCTCCGTGATCCCTGTGACACCCTACACCTCCTCCATGATCCCTGTGACACCCTACACCTCCTCCGTGATCCCTGTGACACCCTACACCTCCTCCGTGATCCCATTTACACCCTACACCTCCTCCATGATCCCTGTGACACCCTACACCTCCTCCGTGATCCCTGTGACACCCTACACCTCCTCCGTGATCCCATTTACACCCTACACCTCCTCCGTGATCCCTGTGACACCCTACACCTGCTCTGGCTTTACTACCTCCAGGAGCTTTGCTGTGTTTCAGAGAGGAGGGAACAAGAACTGCTTGCCCCATTTGACATCCAGGACCAGCACAGATTTAGACAGTCCCATCATGATTTTTCTACTCAGGTACCTATTCCTTTCCTAACAATTCCTACTATTTCATTTGGTTTTTAAGATCTTGCATTTTCCAAAGACCTGCATCTTCCAACTTCAGTACTTCACGGCCACGCCAAGCCCCAGGTCAGAGACCATGGCTGCATTACAGAAACTGGCCGAGCTGCATTTCCCTGTGTAACGCACGTGCAGTGCCTTCAACTCCACTGTCATTTCATCACCTGGATGTTCCTTACCTCACAAGGTGTTCCCAAAGTTCTTCACCAGCACCATTTGTTTCCACAACCCCCATGAACTCGGAACACCCCAAATCCCCTTTTCCACACTCAGCAGTGCAGACTCAGCTCCACAGATAAAAACAACACCTCATTCCCCCTCTAATGTCCTATTCAACAATGAATTCATTCCCTTTTTCCTGCAGGAGGGAATTCACTCTGACTCACAGCACCAGTGTTTGAGGCTCTCAGTGAGTGACACTGTCAGAGGGGCTCTGGGGAAGGAAGGGCAACAACATCCTGCAAAAGGTTTTCCATAGCAGAGTGGCTTTTTCCACACAAAATACACATGGATGGATTCAATCATCTATCAACACTTATTTTAATTTTTTGTCATTTTAGCAGGTCCAGACATCAGATTAACTCATCCATATTTTCCCAAATCTCCCCCAAAAGGCTTCTAAAACCCTCATGTCACACTGACCAAACCTCCTTAGTCTGATTTTTTTCAGTCTGCTGATTTAGGTGCTAGGTTACACAGCGCTCTTGGGAACTCAGGATTTCACACTTCAGCTCCTCAAGAAATGTAGAGTGAAGACCATCTGGTCCCAATGATTCCTCACTGTTCACTTCAGGGGTTTGCTCTCAAACAGATTTTACTAACACTGCAAGTTCAGGTGCAGCCTCCCTCCAGCTCCCTCTATTTGAAAAGACAAAATACAATTTAAGACAAAAGTCTCCAATTTTGCAGAGAACGCAGACAGCAGGAATTCACTTTTCTGCTTCAGGCCATCTTCTCACCCCTTTCTCCTCACACTCCATCATGTGCTGACCCTGTGCTGTCCCTGGCAGATGTCCCAGCTCTGACAGGCTTGGAAAAAACTATCACAAGATTTGTATGTTATTAGCAAATGACTGAAAGTTTTGTATTAATTTACTCACAAATAAACAGGAGAATAATAATTCCTTCCCCTTGTCCTTAGGAGCTCTCTGGGGAGGTTTGGAGGTGGGTTTTTTTCTCTTTCCAGGGTAACTTTTCACTGGTGTTGGGTGCTCACTGTGAACACAAACGCCACGTGCCCAGTATTTGTTTAACCTCTTTGGCTGTGCCTTTGCTTTGTGTTTTTAGTAACCTTCCTCAAACTATTTTATTCTTAGTTAACTTCTGTTACACAGACCCCCCTCTACAAAACTAAATGCTGATGGATGTCATCACCCAGGAACGGCCATCAGTTTACAGCCCTAATACCCTGATAAATTTTGGGTTTGAGCCTGGATTCTCCATGTTTTCCATGACTACAAGGCCATGATCTCTGGTGTGGGGTTGGGACTAGATGTTTGGGCAGAGGCTGGTGAGGCCTGGGCAGGGAGGGACCCTCAGTGCCACGAGGGTGCTGAGCTCCATCAGAACAGAGGAGTGAGGGCAGCTGGGGCTGGAGAACCTCTGTGCCACTGATGCCTTGTCAAGGCTGGCCTAGAGCAGAGACTAGAGGAGCAGGGATTTATTACAGGGCCTCAGTGGAGCCACCCTGGGCAGCACAAGAGCCCAGCCAGGGCTGCACCCCAGATGAACCAAAATGGTCCCAAAATGGACCACGGGTCATGGGGTGTCTCACTTTGATAAGTTCTGCTCCATTTGCACATTGGAGTTAATTGTCCAATTCCAGCTTTAGATTATGAAATCCCCTCCTGCTTGTTTTCTCTCTTTGGTCCATGCTGTTTGTGCTCTTGGGCCTGAGATCTGGAACCTTTGTCCTTGGTCCCAGCTGGAGCAGGAATTGTTTTGTCTCCCTGCTCTGTGAACAGAGCTCACCATCCCCTAATATGAAGCCCAGACTCACACACTGGGGGTGTGGGTCTGAAAGATATAAAAGCTAAAGCTGAGGCATCAATACAAACACACACAAACCACTCCCTTTGCCTGTATGGCCGTGGAAGGGCTGTTCCTGGGGAACAAGCACACCTGGGCCCCAACAGGGGTGCAGGGCAGGTGTAGGAACAGCAGAAGGAATTCCTGTGTGTCTCAGGATGACAGATACCAGGTGGGTGCTGCTCTGACCCACAGCTTCCCCATGGATCAGGGCTGTAGGATGGAATCCCCATCCACTCTGAGCTCAGGGAAGATGTGCCAGAGCTCCCCCAGCTATTCCCTGCAGGGATGAAACACTGACCTTTGTCCAAGATCAGTGAAAAGCTGCTTCCATAACACTTTTCAGTGGTATTCAGCAACAGGACAGGAAGCAATGGGCATAACAATGAAATCACAAGTGCCACCTCACTGTGAGGAAGAACTGCTTTCCATGAGGGTGCAGAACCCCAGAACAGCTGCCCAGGGGGCTGTGGACTCTCCCATGTTTGGGAGACATCCCAAACCCACCTGGATGACCCTGAATGGACTGCATGGTCTCGAGAGGTCCCTTCCAACCCCAACTGTTCTGTGAGTCTGTCAAGAGTATTTGGCCCCACTAGTGTCGGTCCTGCACTAACCTAAATTGAGATGTTTTGCCACAACAGGGGAACACACAACTGAGAACTCGAACCACCTGTGGACCGAAGATGTACAAATTTACAGATTTCCTGTTTCCTTCTATGGGAGAGCTTTGGCCTCAACACCTTCTGCACTTGTCACCTCTCCTCCAGTGCTCCCAGTAAAGCCCTCCATGTCCACAGACACTAAAGATTTATTTCCTTCTTGTTCAGACTGAGCCCACCCTCTGTGGGAGGGCATCTCCCAAAACCTGCAGAGGCACAGGCTGGGATTAACCTGCTGCTCTCAGGGTGAACTCCCCAATGAAGGAGCAACTCAGACAAAGAGCAGATGACAAAAGAGATTTCTATATGGAAATGAGCTCACCAGACGACACGGAAAAGCTTATCAACTGTAATAAACTAGAGCAGAGCTCACTCAATGCTTCTCAGAGGGTACTACTGATTATCATTCAAAGCGAGCCTTCCACGCAACTTCTCGGGTGATTTTTAGAAGTAAAAACCTTAATCTAGGCATCAATAATGTAAAACTGTTACATTCATTATTTCTCTGTTTTACTAAGCTCTCCTTCCCCAGCCCTTCTAGGAGAAATCTCGCCTGTTTGACCCTGAATCTACTCCAAGTACCATGGAAACATCTGAATAACAAGAACGCTCATCAAAATTTAAACTTCTTACAGCACTGCCAAAGGCAATGAAATTTTTATTGCATTCCAGAGCCCTCATTTTCCACACAAAGCCAAGCTGGAGAAGAGGCCTCAGACAGCCCTGAGCACGACAAGGCCCAGAGCCTTTGGGGCCTTGTTTCCCATTTCCAGCTATTTCCAGGCAAAACCCTCAACGCCAGTTCCCACCACGCTGCCTCCGCTGTCTGTTTAGATCCCTCCTGCTCACTCCAAACAAACACCCAGCAGGGATCCTCCATCTACCCTGGGACTAGTTAGTGGGAGGATCTGCAGCACTGCTGCAACCACTGAGAACAATGCAGTGTTACTTCAGGATTTAGGGATGTTTATTCTGGATATATATGGATATATACGGTGGATATAGGGCCAGCTCCTCCCTCCACCCAGAATGACACCCAAACACCTCAGTGAGAAGTGCTTTATAACTGGAATTTGGAATATGGCACATTTCCCACTTTTATTTTCTTCCTTGAGTCTTTCAACAACTCAAATCCTAAGTTTACAACTGTTCAAATAATTCTGATATGTGAAGATTAAAAATAAGAAACAACAAAACTGTTGACTTTGTTGAAGATGGCAGGGAGATGCCTGGAAAGCAGAGAGGGACTGCAAAGCACCATGGAGAGGGAATGAATGGCCCTGGATATGACAGTGCCCTGGAATCCCAGGTGCCTTCCCCAGCCCCACCTCTCTGGTGGGATTGGGTGGACATTTATGGAGCAAATCCCATATTTCACCTCTCTGGTGGGATTGGGTGGACATTTATGGAGCAAATCCCATATTTCACCTCTCTGGTGGGATTGGGTGGACATTTATGGAGCAAATCCCATATTTCACCTCTCTGGTGGGATTGGGTGGACATTTATGGAGCAAATCCCATATTTGAGAGGTGACTGTGGCCCCTCAGCCCCATCTCCAGGGCAGTCACAGCTCTGAAGGGACAGTTATGGGATGCATATTCTGAAAAATCAATGCTGAAGTGTCTCACACTGGGCACTAAAACAGCTGGATACATTTCCTCTTAATTTTTCTGTGTCCCAGTCAATTTTTTAAATGGATTCAATGCCACTTCATTTCAGCAGAGAGCAAAAATACATTCATTAGTGGTTATGAATGATTCAGGTGCCATGGAGCTGAATACCAAAACAGGAATAAATATGGATTTGAACCGAGCAGTATAAATAAATCATGGGACTATCCCCTGAATAAGGAAAAATATCAAATATTGAATATTTTCTCAATAAAGTAGCACTGTGAAGTTTGTGCAGTGCACAAGGCAGTGAGATCCTGGGGAGAAACAGCAGGAGAACACGCATTTAAGAATTTCCTAACTCCATCCCATAAGGAGGGGAAAGAGGACGTGACAAATTAAAGACAGCAAGCCTTGACATCCCTTATCTTTGAATATTTCCCAGTGCAGCCCTCACAGTGAGGGGGTTCATTTGTGTGCTACAGACTGAGGAGCTCCAAAGGCCAGGAAGAACACACATTTTAAGATTATTTCAAATATTAAGCTGTTTGTTCACTGAATACAGATTGCCTCAGATCATTTGGGGAAAAGACAAACTAGGGCTGGGAACGGTAAAAATAATTTATGGGATCAACTAAGCCCCTCTCATGTTCACCAATAGCTGCTGCTGGATCCTGGCACTATAAAAAATAGCTTTTTCCTGATCAAGTTCAAAAGAAAATAGAGAGAATTACTGCTGCTCCATGTTTTTGTCTTGTAATGACACAAATTCTGCAGGCTGGCTTTCCACATCAATTCCAATTCCTTTCCAGCTCAGTGAATGCAGGCCCATCTTCACATCAAAGTCCCTTCTAATTTACAAATCCCAAAAATAACCTTAATTACAACCCACTTCAATAACAGCTTCCGTGTAAGGAACAAGCAAACAAGACTCTGCAGCCTGAAAGGAACAACTCAAAGGACTCAATAAAGGCCTAGATAAACATGCCTGGCATAGTGGGGGAATAAGGGTGGACTGGCTCAGCCTTTCCCATGAAAGCTGGAAAAGAAAAACCAAATAAACTTAACAGAACACCAAATAAATTTAACAGATTGGCACAAAATAAAGAAAAAAGGTGCTGTTCTTCTCTGAGCCACGGGATGAGGGGGATACAAGATGTTTACATGGAGTGAGAGAGGAAAATGGAATAATAGAAAAGAAATCTATGGGGGATAGATAAATAATGGAGAAACCACAGAGAAAAGCCCAGTGTGCATGGAGAACAAGGCATTACTCAGGGGAAATAACTGTTCTCAGCCTTTACTGAAATCCCCTCAGCCATCTGCCCTGGGACACTGGCAGAACACGGGATCCTGCAGCAATCCCTGCCAGGGACCAGAGCTGCCACCCTGCCTGGCTGTCACCATCCAGCAGCAGCTCTTGGGGGGCTCTACCAAAAGACATTCTCATTTCCTTTTTGCATTTTTTAATCTTCAAATGGATTCTAATCACTGAGGTACAGAAAGATACAAAATAAACTTGGAGCAATCTTTGTAAACTGTGCCATTCACTGCACAAAAATCTTCTAATTCATCTTTCAGCTTTCCAGAATTACTGAGGGTGGAATCTGGGGCTCTTTCTTCCCTTGTTTGCACAGGTACAAATTTGCCTTTACAATCTCTTACGTTGAAACCTGGCCCGGCACATGAGGCCAGTGAGAGCAGCAGGAATTCAGGAAAGCACAGACCCCAATGACGCTCTTTTTTCTTAAATAAAATCCAGTAATTTGGGCAAAGGTAAAGAAATCGAGACAGGTATTACGGATCAGGTGCACACCTCAAATCCAAGGAAGTTTTTAATATTTAAAGTTTGTGATATACTAGAAAAGAATTTTTCTCTCAAAGAGAAACAGAGCATTGACACATTTTAACTACAAATTAGTAACAGTTAATAGATTAGGAAGTTCTATGAGATTTCAGTACTCAGGTTTCAAATTAGCAAATTAAACAGTGACCACTTTAACAAGGCAAAGGAGCCTCCTTATAAAAACACTGGTCAATAATTCTAAAAGACTATCTTAGAACAGTGTTTTTGGCAAGGTGGTACAACAATGGATCCCTACAAGGGACAGATGGTCTTCCAAATGACCCAAATTTTACCCATCTGAGCTGTTCCAGGCAAACCAAAGAATCCTTTAGGTTGGAAACAATCTCCAAGATCACTGAGTCCCACCATTACCCCAGCACTGCCAGATCCATCACTAAACCACGGCCCCAAGTGCCACATCCAGAATGCAAATATTCCCTTTAATCCGTGAGATTTTCCTGCACTTCAAAGAATTTTCTCTTTTCCTTGGAAAACAACAATCAACAATTACAATCCCATGTGAAACTAAAGAAGCCAAATTCCAGTTTTCCAACAGAACCAGCGTAACATTTGAAGCCACAATCCTTTACCCAAGTACTCCAAGTGCTGATTTAACATTAGTGTGGTTGATGTGCTGATGCAGAGCTCTGCTGACAGCACCAGCAGTCCATGGAAACCCTTTGGAGGCTCCGTGAAAGGTTTTTTCATGCGCTCCAGCACTTGCTTACACCCAGGGGAGTTTTACACGAGTTACCAGGTCCATTGTGGAAACCCTCACTTCTCCTGCTCAGGATGCTCCATGTGTCTGCCTGGACAATCTGAGCAGCAGCAGCAGCAGGGAGATGAGCAGCTCTGCAATCACTCCTCTAATGGTTAATCACACTAATGATCGTTTAAGCAAATTAGCAGAGCAAGCAGCATGCACTGTGCAGACTAAGTGTGTGACTGGGAGCAAAAGCACAGCCAGTGCCAAGGACAGAGCCCACAGCTGCTCCAGCCCCAGAAATCTGAGCTCGTGGAACTGAGCCTCCTCCCCAGCCCCACAAAGCCTCCAGTGGTTCTTCTCCTTTCCCACTCCATGCAAATTCCCAGACAGCAAAGCAAAGTTTCAGCTAATTATTTAAAGCACAATGATTTAAGTAAGCCTTGTGGTTTCTTCTGAAGCCAAGAGAACATACCAGGGTGGTGGTAACGTACTCTAATTTTTCTACTATCTTCCCACTGGAAGCACCTTCCTAAAATACAGTTTCTTCTCTATGTGGCATCTTAGTCTGTGCTACAGGAAACAGGCAAAAGATAAACACTATAAATCAGAGCTATGTTAGTGTTGACATTGTCAGTAAACAAAGTTATTAATTATACATGTACTGGGAAAGCTGAAAAAAAATTATTTGCCCAAAGGGGAAAGGAAAGGCAAAATTATATTTTAAAGATTCTGCCCAAAGCGAGGCACACAGCTTATAGTAAATCATTAGAATTTAGTGAAATGTTTGTTCTGCAGCCCTGACTCAGCTCTCAGAGCTGTAAGCTGCTAAAAACTCACCTCAAAAGAGACTTTCAGTACAGAAAAGTGACCTATTTGAAGTTCTACTTCAGCTTCTTTGGTTCCTCCCCGCGTACAAAGCCTCCCTGAGCCTCCTGGCCCACAGCAGCTCCATCCCTGTCACAGAGCCATGGGGTGGTGGGGAAGGAGCCAGTTCCAGCCCCTCAGAGCCCTGTCCAGCCTGGCCTTGGGCACTGCCAGGGACGGGGCAGGGACAGGACCCTGTGCCAGGGCCTCCCCACCCTCCCAGGGAAGCTGTGGGCCACAATTCCTCACTCACCCAGAGGCACATCACCCAATCCACGACTCTCCAGAGGCTGGGGTCACCAGGACACCGTCTGATGCTTTGCACAAGCCCAGACAGATGGTTCTGTTGATCTTCCCTCACTCACCTCACTTCTCTTTGAGCCTTCCTGCAGTTTCCAGCAGGATCTGCTCCATGACCCTGATGGGCACTGAGGTGGCACCGGCTGCCCTGTGCTTCCCAGGGTCTTCATGAACGTTATTCCATCAGGATTAACAACAATAATTGGAGGTTGGAGCTCCAAAACACTACGGAGCTCATTGAGTTACAGAACATGAAGCAGAATTATTTCCAAAGGCTGCCAAAGCTGTTGCATCTCCTTCAGGTCCCATTCCACTCTGCCACATTGCCATGGAAAAAATACATTGTCCTGTCTAAGGGAACTGCTCCTTGTGCTTGCTGATCCAGCTCCTGACAGACAAGCAGCACTTCTTGGGAAGCTTCTGCAACTTGCAGTCAATACAAAGAGAAATCCTGAGCAGCCCTACATTCTGTGCATTAACCTGTGAGTAATGGGGAGGTTCCAGGGGCCTTTCAAGCACTGTAACTCAGGATGAGCACAAACCCCCTTTTATTCAAACTGTGTTCACAGAACCAAGTGCTTTACTGAAGCTAAAACCATCTGATGTGAGAGACACACAACCTGGGGAGTGGCACTTCCAGAGCACAGGGTGCTTTGAGGTACCCCAGCACAGCAATTCATATCCTCACCTGCAAAGTGCTTTGTTTCACATGATACTGAGAGTACATTTAAGCTCCTAAAGATGTGAAAATAGAGATCACAGACGCAACATTTGAGTCAGCACGTGAAAACAAACAAGACCAGCAGAGCTGCCAGAATTCGGGACTGGTTAGAAAATATCCAATATAAAAATAATGTTCTGCCCTTCATTACCCATTAACCAGCCTGCTTTGAGCCTGGTTTCCTTCTGTGACTATCTTAGATCCTGTTCCTATTTCCCTCCAGGCCTGCCCCCAGCACCCCGCTGGAGAGAGCACCTGGAGGAGCACAAAGCACCTTTATTAGGCAGCTCACCTCTGCCTCCAAGGCTTCCCATCTCCTCCAGAACACCAAGTTTAACTTCCAGTGGCATCATAACCAAACCCTCTTTACTCCAGGAACCCAAACTGCACCGTGGTTTTCCTTTAAATTATTCTCCTCACGAAGACAAACTAATTAACTGCAAGACTACGTAGGGAGTCAGCCAGCACAGATAAGAGCCTCCTCCTTCCCACAAATTACTGGATTGTTTCATCTCTGCAACTTTGGGAGAAACTTCCCTGCCAAGGACTAGAGCTTGGATAATGAGACATCCAGTAATGGCAATAATCTGGCTCCCATTAGAGAAATCAATCATCTGCTGGATGAGAGTCAGCTTAACCATCATAAAAATTTAACTTGAAAGAAAGTATATTTCACTTTATGGTATGGACTCTCTCTCAAGACGGATTGATGTGTGGTGTTCCTCAGCATTTCCACTTTAACATCACCCTCAGTTTTCATCACGAAATTTGGTGGTGTGAAAACAGTGCAAAGGTTTCTGCTGAAATGGAAAAAAAATTAAATCCCATAAATTCAAAAATTAAACTTGGAGCTTGATTCAACCAATTAAAATGGAAGGATGACCCTGATGCACAGAGAAAAGTACTCACCATTTAGGGCACAACTCCTATAAAAAGAGTCTCACTTAGAGGCAAAAGGCATTTTAATGAGCTGCTTCGTTCACACATTCACATTTCTTGGAAGTCTCTGGCATGTACAACTTAAAAATTACTACTGAATCTTTCAGCTTCTAGCTTGCAATTGAAATTCTGTCATCTCCTTTTGATGGGGGATAAAAGCAGTATTAAAACCTCTATAGCTTACCTCTAGTACATACATCTACTGTATCCCTGAATCCTTAAAAGCATCCAAGAGCACTTGGGACCATGAGCCAGCTGGGCTTACCTTTCCTACAGCATTGTATGAAAAACACACTGCAAAAAGAGTAAATTCTGGGCTGGGCAAAGCCTGTTCCAAATTAAAAAGCACATTTTTACTTTGGAGACCAAAAGAAAAAAACCCACCCCTAAATATAAACCCTGGGCAAAACCGTGCATTTTCTGTAACTGCCTGTCTAGGCCAAAGGCAAAGCCTCAGCTTACTGTTTTAAAAGCCATTTCTGGGGAAAAGGATTTCTGTCCCTAAAGCAGCAGCTGGTTCAAACCCCTGTTAATATGATCCTCATTTATTAGAAACTCTGCCTGAAAGAGAAACCAGCCTTTACAATTCCCTCAGTTCAATATCAGTTTCGACATTGTAGATATTTAAGACACTGCTGCTTAATTTAGTAACATTTTCATTATCCCCAAGGATTCCTCAAGAACATTTACAAGGAAAACCATTTGTGTGAATTCTGATCATTTGGTTTTGTCTTTCTTAATGGTTTATATATATATATATATATATATATATATATATATATATATATATATATATATATATCTCACAAAGAGGGTTTTTTTTTTTAATTCCACATGTATCTCATCTTCCTGGCATGTGCACTTCTTCTGGATCTTACCTCCCAAATCCATCATGGATGCCCATCCCAAAAGATCTCATCCCTGTCCTCATTAACTCCTGCCCATTTGGGGGCTGTTTTGCAACTGTTTTTTCAGCGCCACAAAAATCCATTTGAAAGCTCTGCAGCACCTCTGTAACACAGAGATAACTTTTCCAGATAAAACCAGACTTGGAGCAATCCTTGTAAACTGTGCCATAACTGCACAAAAATCTTCTAATTAATCTTTCAGCTTTCCAGAATTATTGAAGGAGGAATCTGGGGCTGTTTCTTCCCACACTGCACAGGTACAAATTTTGTATTTGCCTTTACAAATACAGGGAATTTGCCTTTACAATTACAGGGAATTCCAGATGTTTCATGTACAAGAACCTCATGATTAAATGTTGTCAGGTCTTTGGAAAAGAGACTTTGGAAGAGGAAAAGCCTCCCTTGCAGCAGGATTATCTGGGGCCTGCACACCCATGGTGCTGGGGATGGTCCATACAGAGGGGCTGCACATCATCCCCGTCCCCACCACCAGGACCATCCTGGGATCATGCCAGCCTCCTCCTGGCCACAGGGATCCATCCCACTGACCAAGGCACCCACAGCAGCTGCCCCTGCCCAGCCCTGACCCCAGGAAAGGTTGGGAAACCTTCCCAGCCCTGAGCTGCCCAGTGTCCCCCGCCTGGAACGCGGCAGCAAGGCACAGATCATGGCCTGGCAGGCTCCCCTGAGCTTCTCCTACAACACATTTCACTGTTCTCTGACACCACCACGGAATGTTAAACACCTGCACTGCTACCAGAGAATGCTCCTTGAAATTCCAGCAAAGCTCATTGGTGACTTTCAGAAATACAGCTAAAAAAACAAATGTTGGTGCCCCCATTGAGAACCATGGCAAGCTCTCTTCCGTGTGCCAAGGGCTGGACAAATGCTCCTCCTGGTCCTAGAAAAACATCAAGACAGACCAAAAAACCTGCAAACTTACAACAGTCCAGCTACTGAACAAGATTTAGACACTGAGCAGGAAAAGCGGAGGTTCTGCTGAGCCCAAGCCCTGTGGAACAGGAATCAGGTCACAGTCTTGAACAGGAGTGGGACTTCTGCACGATGCAAAGAACACCTGGGGAAGTTTACCTTTAGTATCAAAAATTACAGCTCTCCTGAAGATGGCCTTTTCTGGTGTCCAGGTACAATCTGAACAAGTGATATAGCCTTAAAATAACACTCCCTGTCCTTCCTCTCCAATGTCTCTGAATATCTAACTTTTCTACCAGCAACACTTGCCTTGAATACAAATGAGAGAGGCAGAAACTCCCAGTTAGTTGAATTCACAAGTAAAGTGTGAACTCCATTCACATTAAACTACACCAAGGAGCAACAGTGAGGACTTTCAGAAAGCCTTTTCAGACAAACAGTGAGGTGCAGTGGTAGAGACCCAATTCCAGGGAGTTCAGCTCATCCACCATCCACACCAGACTCCTGGACTCTCTGCCCTTGTTTGCATCACTACAGAAAAAAGGTCACTAATTACTCATTACATTTTCAGGGCAAGAAATAACTCCTATGAAGCCAAGGTGTTGTTTTTACTACCAAGAGCTTCCCCAAGCAGCACATTCTGAGACCCCCACAAAGGACAATATTTTGTCCCCCACGTGAGCCTTTGACAAGTTCAGGTTCATGCAGCATCTCCTGAATCTCTAATTGAGGAGCAGCCCATTATCAAGTACAGCACTGAGCTTAATTAGAGAGGGAAATCGATGAAGATCATCTAGAAAGTATGAGAGAGGTCTGAGCAATTTTCAGTGATGGTTCAAATTTCTTCCCGGGAATTGTTTTCAATAATAATGAAAGCTTAATGCAAAAATCACAGTTACCCAGACATATTACCCTGCTGCTGCAGGACTTAATGTGCTTTGCAAACAGCTACAATTTCTGGGGCAGGATGGCATCAGCTTTTATCAAAGCAGCTGCCCCAGAGAACCCTGGAAAACAAGCCCAGGGTTCTTCACGTTCAGGCTCTTCCTTCTGCAGCTGTCCTGGTTCTGTTTTAAAGAAAGTCTTGACTTGCCTCACACATCCTGGCACGTTCTCATTTTATTTTAATAACAAGTCATATGTTAACAGATGCATAATCATAACTCATTTTTAAGCCAAAATCTTCAATTAAAAATTTAAAATAATTACATGCCATGAGTAATCAAAGTACTAGAGACCCCATCCCAGCAAGAGCAAAGGCAACAGGGAAATCAAGGTGAGACAATCCTGCCAACCCCTCCAGAGCACAGAAATCACTGCTCCCTGACACTGCAGGACCAACACTCAAAAATATCCTATTTTCTGCTGGAATAAGGCTTTGCCATTGCTGTAAGCCTTGTCAGCTCTACTGAAAATATTTCCAGCACTTCCTTCTAAAGCACAAAGTGGACAATTACATCAAAACATTTCTGCATTGGGTTTTTTCCATACAATTTGCTCTGGCAGCACAAACGAGGCCGTGATCAGCCAGTTGCCACATGCAATCTCTGTTTTATCATTACAGATACCCCAAAAGATGCTTCTCTAGTTTTATTTTTAAATTTAGTTAACACAGTGAGACATTTCATACATTACACTTCAGATACACTATCAGACACTGAATGCTGTCCTAGACAACTTAGAAGTTGACTTTCTGCTATTCCAAAAACTCACTGAAAGGCAATAACAAGCAACAGCAAAGAGCAACTCCCACTCTTCTCCCACAAACACAGGGATTTATTTATTTTAGAGGCTTCAGACCTGCCATGTCAATTTTATAGGAGAATGAAAATGGATTTTTTTTTCTCGGTTTATGATTTTTCTGGTTCATTATCAACTGCAGTAAATATTTCAAGAGGAAGAGAAAGTCCCCCCACGCTGCTGGTCCCCACCCCAGCACCAAGGCAGGCCACAGGAAGCCCCTGTGGTGACCTCACTCAGCCCCAGCCCCTGCACAAACCCCCAGGGTGCTGGGCACAGCCATAAATTTGAAATATTGCCCAGATGAAGGCTGAACTTGTGACCTTCCCAGTATTTAACTGCCACTCTGGCTCTTCCAGGCTGAGCAGATTAAATACAGTAACTATCTGTTTCCCCAACTCTGCTGTCATCACTTCCCAATCTTATCTGAGGGAAATGCTACAGATTCTTTCATGGCTGGAGAGAGCAAAACAAAATTTTCCAGTGCTCTCAATTCATTACAGGTGTTGTAAATAACCTGGTAGCAGCACCCACAGTGAGGGGAGAGCACTGTCCCTACAGCCAAGGGAGAGGTGAATTTCAGGCACCGAATTCTTGCCTCCACCATGGGAAGTGTCCTGCCCTTGCTTGGCCTGGACTGTGGTGACCTGTTGGATTAGGCCCTTTTCTGACCCAGAGATGGGGCAGCTGAGAGGTGTTTTAAAACATTTTATTCCATTTTCAGTCTCTCATGAAGGGTGAGACGACGCAGATGTTACAATTCACACCATCACAATCAGAAACCCACTATTTCCTAATTACAATAAGTGTTTCTTGGCCTATCAGCTTTTGTCACACCATGCTGTACATGCCTTAAAGCCAATCATCTAAAATGCACCTTTCAGAGTTCCATTTCTCCAAAGTATCCAGTCTTACTTGCCAGGCCATCCTTTGAAACTTGTTTCTGGTTCCATTTCTCTCTCAGCAATGTCTGTCCTACTCCATGGCATTTCTAAGTCAGCATTTCTTATCTCAAGGTCTGCACACAGATGCACACTGTGTGAGCCTTCTGTCAGGCTTGGAGAATTCTCTACAAATCCATTTCCCAATGAGACCTGCTTTTGCACCCAAGGAAAACTGAGGAGGATCCTTTTCCACGTTCTGTGACACTCTGGGTACAACGGTGCCCACACGTTTTGTCCATTCTGTGTTTGGCCCTGCCCCAGGTGTGGGCAGGATTCAGCAATGTCCAGCTTTAGGGGCTGGCACAGCTTTCCCTGGGACATTCCCTGTTCTCTCCCACATGAAACCACGTCTCAGATGCACCAGGCAAAGGTTCAGTGCGTGACCGGTGGGTCCATGGAATCTCCCACTTGCAGATACACAGAATCACTGAATGCTTTGGGTTGGGAGGCACCTGACAGGTCATTCCATTCCCCCCCTGCCGTGGCAGGGACACCTTCCACTAGCCCAGGTTCTGCCAAGCCCTGTCCAGCCTGGTCTTGGACACTTCCAGGAACAAGGCAGCCAAAATTCCCTTCCAAAGGAAAGGAAATTTCTTGACTCTTCCTCCCAGATACACAATGCAGATAAAGAGTCTGAGGACAGAAATTGGTGTAGAATTCTTCTGGAGTCTTTAGTACCTTTCATAGTCAAGTTAAAGGTAATTTTCCTGATTCAGTCCTTCTGTGATGTATGTAGGGAAATAAATCCCAATCATTTTTTAAACCCAGCATTAGGGCAATAGAAGATTCCTCTAGCACCTTTTATTTATGACACAGGGGTTCAACTACTTTCAGGTACGCGAAACTGGTGATATCCTTAAGCGTCACCAACAGGATCTGAGTAACTGCACTGAAGATACCACTTAGCCCAATTGAAAATGGTGCTAAAAGTAACAAAAAACACCCCAGGAACTCCCCAGATTGATGGCTGTACAGCCCCATATAAGCTGGAATAAGCTTTCCCCAACCACCTCCCTCATACCTTACACAAACCCAGGGTAAAACTCAGGTATTTTCCTGCCAGTTGAGCACAGCCTCAGTCTGACACACCTGAGGGCACCCTTCCCCCAGGGATGGCCAGGAATTTTATCCCCACTGCCATGGAAGGAGAATTCCAGTGGCCAGCACCAAACCCTGCTTGCAGGGTTTGTATCCTTGCCAGAGGACACAGAAAAGCTGGCCATGGAGCAAAGGGACCTTCAAGAGCATTCCTCTGAGTCCATGAACGAGTCAAACTTACAAGTGGATAAAGCAGGCTGTTTCTGCCTGCAAATTTCAGTCAGCCCACACCTGGCACTGCCAGGAAACCTCAGTCAAGAGGCAGCCACAGGAACACCTCTCCAGTTCCACTGCCCTACCACTGCCAAGCAATGGCATCATCACCCTTGGCACAGAACTCCATGTCTGAACTGCCATGGGGAAATGTCATTAGAAGGGAAATCACTGGCTGCCTGAGCACAACCCCCAGTACAGAGTGAAACCTCTTAGAAAAAACAAGGGCTTCAAGGAGAGCTGCAGAAAAATACAGTACCCAAAAAATTAATTCCTTGTCTGAAATGCTGCCAGACTAATTTCCAAGAATGGCAGAAAGAACTTAAATTAAGCAAAATCATGCTGTTATGAGGTGGGGAGAAATGACAATTTCTTTGGTCTAGAAGAAAATGATCCAGGGATCAGGTAACAGTTATTCAAGCTATTCAACCCTGCACCAAAGTACAGTAATGCAGAAATACAATTACTCCCTACAGTGACCTCTCAAGGAAAGTAGAGTTAAGATTAGAACTAAGAAGTAAAATCAGAAATGTCACTATCTGAAATGCACTCTGTAGAATCTTTAATGTATTTTAATACTCAAGCATAAAGGGTTTTCTTTCCAGTGCCAGGTGTGTAACAAAACATCAGCGTGGAAGGCCTGGCAGAACACACTCTAAATCTTCCCAACCAAATGAAGGAATTCTTTACAATGGTTCAGATAAGGAGCAGAAGAGTTATCTCCAGGTCACTTTCATCCCCAGGTGACCTAGCTGGATGTCCTGCACTAAGGCTCCTCTCAGCTTTATCCACAACCTGCTTAATTGCATCGTACCATTAATGTTATTAATTGCTGTCACTGCCCATAAAACACAAAACCAATTCTGTAAAACAGAGATGCTGGAACTGAATTAAACACAGCACACAGTGAGCTGTTTGAACCTATTGTAAAGTGTTCTGAAGCATCAAGTTTGGAGGTATTTCCAAAGCCAGAGCAGCAAATCTTTATTCTTTTGGCCAAGATACAAGGTAAGAAAATTTGAGGTTTTCTGCATGACCAGATAGAGTCTGAGTGCTTCCTTTTGGTCAGAAAACCCATCCTTTTGTCTATAGAAAATCCTTCATTTATGGATGTTCAGTAAATAAATTTCTCCCCCAGAATTACTTTTTAGACCAACTTTGTAGCACCACAGCCCACAGTAAACCAAGTCAGGTAAGCTCTTGTAAGGACCCTGCATATGCCATGAAACTCCAGAGAAAGAACTGGAAACCCTTACAAAGGGTCCAGTCAATAAAAACTACATACTTCCTCATGGAATGTAAGAAAGGCAAGGAAGGCAAACTTTTACCTGAATTTTTTCCCACTCCTTACCAAGTCTATTTTCTTTGCTGACCTAGTCTGCTTTATTTACTTTTTTATGTTTAGTAAGATGCTTTTTAAAACTGCATTATCAATATTTCAGTGCTTTTTCTAGTAAAAATATCTCGCAAGAGTAAGCAAAACAGTTACACACACAATAAACCAGCATATTACCAAATATCTCTACTTTTATCTTCTCACAAGCTAATTGAAAACAGCAACATATTCAAGGATTATGAAAAATGCATTAGAGATGTCCTTTCCAAAGACAACCAGGCTGCAGTACCACAGGTTGACTTCCAGATGGGATCAGCCACACCGTGGCCTTGGCCCTCCTTCAGCTACATGACAACAACCACATTTAATACTACAGGAGCAGACAGAGCAGCTGTTAAGCACCCACAGGTTGTATTCTATAAGCACATTGCTCATTTGGTTATTTAGGAAATCATAAGCAGTTTGGATAATAAATCAGAGTAACAATATTTATAACAGTAGTGGAGGGAGCTCGGTTTTTAACGGGGCACAGAACCAATCACAGAATAAACTCAGATATTTAGGTGTTCAGTCATCTGGAGAAGTGTTCTCTGTGCAAATCCAAACCTCTGACCCACCTTGGACTGCCAGCTCTGCCTGAGCCTCCAGGGTGTCGTTGCCACTCTCAGCAATGCAGGTGAAGGTCCCGGCGTCGGCCTCGGCCACGTCCCGGATCTCCAGGACACCCCCGGGCAGCAGCTGGAACCGGCCAGACCTGCACACACAGGGACAGGGTCATTCCATGGGTCATTCCATGGGTCATTCCATGGACACAGCCTCACACCTGCACACACAGGGACAGGGTCATTCCATGGGTCATTCCATGGGTCATTCCATGGGTCATTCCATGGACACAGCCTCACACCTGCACACACAGGGACAGGGTCATTCCATGGACACAGCCTCACACCTGCTCACACAGGGACAGGGTCATTCCATGGGTCATTCCATGGACGCAGCCTCACACCTGCACACACAGGGACAGGGTCATTCCAGGGACATGGCCTCGGCCATACCCCAGATCCCTGGGATAACCTGGCCAGGGACATGGTCCTTCCAGGGACATGGCCTCGGCCATACCCCAGATCCCTGGGATAACCTGGCCAGGGACATGGTCATTCCAGGGACATGGCCTCGGCCATACCCCAGATCCCTGGGATAACCTGGCCAGGGACATGGTCATTCCAGGGACATGGCCTCGGCCATACCCCAAGATCCCTGGGATAACCTGGCCAGGGACAGGGTCATTCCAGGGACATGGCCTCGGCCATACCCCAGATCCCTGGGGTAACCTGGCCAGACCTGCACACACAGGGAAGGACAGGGTCATTCCATGGACACCGCCCCAGTGTGGGACACAAAAGAGTTGTAATTACACCATCACATCCCACACTGAAAATTAAGTTCAACCCTATCAATTCCACAAGAGCAGCTCATCCTTTTGCACTAGCAGCTTCACTTGTTCTTAATTAAATGTGATCCAAGGTATTTAGTCGAGAGCAGCCAGAAGTGAAGAAAAATGAGGTACTGTAATCCCATAATGAAAAAAAGGCATTTTGCAGATCCAGCTGGAATGACTGACTGCTTGGAAAGCTGAGGAAGTATAACAGGAGAGGCTGTGCCTTTACAACACAAGGACAGCAGTGCACGTTATACAATGTACAGGAATTGAATTTCTGTGAAAAGGTAAGCCATCCCTGAGAGATTAAATACTTCAGAATAAGATACAGGTTATAAGAAATTCAAAATACAGACTCATCAGGTGACAACAGGTCTGTACAGAACCTCCCCCTCTGACTTGCAAAGGGCAGGGAAGGGTTTCTAACCCAGCCGTTACATTTATCCGCTTTTGCTGCTAAATGGGGCAGATAAAGGTGGCACTTCATCCTCAGTGCAGCACCCTCAGCCTGCAGCCACATCCTCCTCCTACTGCAGCCATATATGTCAATATATGAACATCACAGCAATAGCCTTTTCTGGTCTCTATTTGGAATGGCCAATGGACAGAAATCAACCTCAGTGCTTTCTCAATTTGAAATTTTCCTAGAATTACATCAGTAGGACCCATCCTGACCTGCTTGGACAGGTAAATTGTTGGGACTCAGCCTTTTGCCTCATCTCACTATTATTTATCAGATAAATATTGATTGATGATCCTACTGTAACTGCTGATCAAATTTCTGGTTATTACATTTAAAAGCAGAGCAAACAAAACCGTAAGTGGCATTAAGTGTTGAAAGCATCCAAAGAGATGTCCCTGTCCAGGTGCTCTGTAAGGAAAGCCATGCTGCTCCCATGAGAAACACCAGAACCACAGAAAGGCTGGCTTGGAAGAAGTGCAGGGAATTTGAGTGAAGATACGAGTTTGGAAAACCATATTAAGAGTTTCCCAAATGCTGGGAAAAATGTCCCAGGCTTGCCTTGCGTGGGAATGGCACGTCAGACAGGCTCTAAAACCAGGCCTAAAGAAAAACACCAGAGTAAGACAAGCCTGGACCTTGACACATCTATCCATGAAATTTTCAACCTTCTTTTGTTATGTAAAAGAGCTGCTTTGACTTTTTGTTCTTGCAGCGGGGAATGTGCTGAGGGCTGGGATGAAAGCAGGGAGCTGGATCTGCCAGGGACAGCGGGACATGGAGCAGGGAAGGAGCTGTGCCCCAAGAACTGCCACTGTCACATCCTGAAGGAATGATCAGAGGCCAGCAGCATGTCCGTGGCATTTTGAGGACGTTAATGCCTTTTCCAGGATATCCATTGTTACCCTCTAAAAGCAACCCGTGCCTTAGGGTGCTCCTTTCCCTCTGCCAGCCTCTGGAAAAGTTACTGACAGCAATAAAGATGTTACTAAACCTATTAAAAACTACTCCTCCTTGTCACTTTAGCTTGTCCTAGGGGATCTCACAAACTACTTGCAGCATCAGAATATTTGTGGGAATTCTCCTGTTCAGCCATCTCAACATGTGCCATGTTTGTATTCCCTTTGATTATTTTCCTCCACAAAACCCAGAGTTGGGTTCAATTTCCCAATAGGTGATTCAGTGGAAGTTTAATAGAAGAAAACAATTAATTTGCCAGACTCCTTGGTGATTCCCTCTGTATGAATCAGCTGCGGAAAAATGTTGGACTTAAAGCAAAGCCGCTTTTATAATAAAACAAAACATCTTAATTTCATAAGGACAATGAAGGATTTCCACAAAAGAGTGAGGCAATCGGATTTCAGACACTGGAGACAAAGAATCAGCTTAATATAAAAGTGATAACATAATTTGAAGTGTCATTAAAAACAACAAAGATTGATCACTCAGATGTCAGGGAAGAGGAAAATCAAATTCCAGCCTTTTATATGCATTCCATACAGCCCTCACTTGCACCCCCATAACAAACAATTACTGAGCTACTCCGGATGCCTCACTCACAGGCTCTTTGTGTTTCATTATCACAAAATATAGCGAGCCTTTATTCATTTACTGTAGTCAAACTGTCAGTTATACCCTGAGGTTTGAGCTTTTCTTCCCTCTTTTAAATTACTATTCCCCAAACATCCTATAATCTATTTGCTGTCTCAGTAAGTACAGCAGATAAAATTAGACAGTAAATTAGATTATTTTGTGGGATCTACTACCAGAAAAATCTCCATAATTACTCTGCTATGCTTAACCTTTCCTGAGCTGGGCAAGTGTAATTCACTTGGTACCAATCACTCAGAACCCTGCAAACAGAAATGTGTAATAATGGGAATCTCACACATTTGTGGGAAGCACTAAGGAAAACCCTGCATTAGGGATGAGGATGTGATCATACAATCACAGACGTCATGTGAGCACAGCCAGCAGAGCAGAAATGAACATGGCACAAGTGCCCTCAGCTGTCATCCCCTCACTGTAGGGAAGTATTACATGCACAACCATGTTTCTGCAGGAATTTTTCAATTACATGAAATTTTGCTAAACTGAACAGCAGAAACCTGCTGCAGAGCTTGCTGGACTTTACAGACATTAAACTGTTACTGCTCAAGTCCTTCCAATGGTTTAGTTTCAGATGAACCATCTCATCTACTGCAGGCTTTTCAGAACCCATGGCACCTGCATTTGTTCCTTCTCCCACAAGAAATGTCCCAATATAAATGAAGATACCATATATGCTGTTGGAGCACATACTGATCCACACACTGCCAAGTTTTCAGAGCAGGTCATCTTCCAGACACTTCTCTGTGCCCGTGTCCCAAGCCCTGGGGACAAATCCACCTGGGCAGTCACCTGGAACTTCCCTTTCCAAGTCAGGAATCGTCAAAAGCACAAAGTGAATCCTGCACTTGCCAAAGAACAGACCCTTCACACAGCAGGATCCTCAGCCAGACTGGAGACTGAAATAAAAAATATTCACTAGGTAAGAAAGGCTCCAAGTTGGCTCAAACCTGAAGAGCTACTCAGCCTGAATAGAACACCTCCATTCTAACCTTTTGTACCAAGCAATGTTGACACTACAGGAGATTTTATTTTAGGAAGTTTCCCATAAAGGGCCTAAGATTTATTCCAATCACTTCATACTTCAGTGCCTTCCCTGCTTCCTTCCATTTCCCTCAGCATTCTTCAAATTCCTGGCAGAGATACTACTGACTCGGTCCATGGAGCCAATCCAGCTGGAAAAGCAGGAGGATATTCCCAGTGCTGAGCCCGTGGATGATGTCTGTCCATGTGCCACCTGCCACCATGGATCACACACAGAAGGCTGGAGCCTTCCTCTGGGTTTTGGAGCTCCACCTGAACCTAGAGCAGGGTTTAGTCTTCTCCTCTCTTTACAGACAGTGGAGTTTTTGGAAAACTATAAAATATGAAGATTACAAGCTGGACTGGTGAACCAATTCAAGGGAAAGCTTCTTAGTCTCTAGTGGCTTTCTTTATGGAGAACCAAGAAGTCAGCAGTCTCTCCGTCAGATTTCTTTAAAAATCTTCAAGTTAGTGAGTTCAGAAGGATTCCTTGGAGTTCTAAGAGCCTTGTTCCAATGGAAATTTGGAGCACTGAGTAAACTTCCTTTTCTCACCCAACACCCAAAGCTTCCTTCTCTCACACTCTAATTAATTTGGAAAATATTTTATCACAGCAACTAATTTCACAATATATTGCATTACAGGCTGTCTGAACAACTGCCAAAGCTGCCATCACTCAAGTTTACTCATATTTATCCATTAACATAAATCTTATTGCAGTCTTCAACAAATAATCCATCAAATTTAATCGTCTTCCCCTTTCTCCAGATCTTATAACAAATATTTAATACCAAAACCCCACCACTCCCTATCCTTAAAATTAATCTGTTTTCCTATGCATACAGGCTCCTATCCATATTCTCCTTAGGAATACAACTTGAAAGGCAAACATTCAATTTCGTACTCATTAATTACCACAGTTATGACAAAAGTAAAAATAAGGTTTTGTTCAAAACCCTTTAACAAGGGGCCAGAATTAGGGATACCCTCCTCATGCTGTCTGAGTTTTGTTTCCTAAGCCCAGACACACACAGAGGAATGTCCCATTATATATGGCTATATCTACATACATGTTAATGTTTGGGGTGGGGGTGTGCATAAACAAACCTGGGATTTCAGAGCTTTTCCCAGGCAGAAGGGACATTAAAACCTGCCCAGATGAAAAGAATCAGTTTTTTCTTGGGATAAAGAAAAGCCACGCTAAGAAAGTCGTACTTTTGTATCAAAAGGGGATTTTAATACAAATTAAATGTGATTTAATTTGTAATTACATTAACAGACCATGCATAACAAGCTAAGGTAGCTATTTAGCAACAGTAACTGCAGGCTTTTCTCCAACAAAGAATCTTAATTTCTGGAGATTTTCTAGTTATTCTATTCACACCAATAACACAATAGCTGGAGGGTAAATGGAGTTTAAGAGGTTTCTGTTCTCAGCTCTTTGAATCTCTGCCCTGTTCAGCCACAGTCACAAGCAGCAGACTTGGGAGCTTTGGCTCAGTTTGATCACTTGAAGGAACAATGAAAAAAGTTTACCCCACAGAGGGGAAAAAGACCAAGTTCCTACCTTTACCTACCTTAAAACTCAAGCCCACAACAAGCACACATTTCACTTTAAGAAAAGAGCTAAGTGTTGCAAGAAGAAAAAAGTGAGCTGGAACCCGTTCTTGTAGCAAAAGGCAAATCAGTAAAAACTAATGCTAAATATTCTGAAAAATCAGGTTAGACTTGGTTGAAATCGTGTACATTTGAAGATCAAGTATATTTACTAATGCTATGCTTCAGCCCTCCAGAACAATTTCTTTCTCTGAATCATGAGAAAAAGAAAATACCTGTGAAGCCCTAAGAAGTGATCATGGCAACCTCACAGGAGGAGGGAAGCAAATTCCAAAGGGAATTAACAGCACTGTATTCAGTGGTGGGAAAATCTGGGCTTTATGTTTCAAAAATCAAGAAAATAAAAGGAGAGCTTTACCCTCCCTGTGCCCTGAATGTGCCACAACCTAGAGAAGGCCAGGGCATCAAAACTTCCTAAAGATGTGACATGACATCACTTTACATACAAGAACAACAAATGCAGATCTTGCCAGGCACATTTATTCTGCCATTTCATCCCATTTGATTGTGCTGCTCCAATGAGTCTGCACCAGCTTTTGTAGGGGAGCGAGCTCTTATATTTATAAAACCCCCGGAATTTAAATCATGTGCTTTCACACTGACACAGTACCATCTCTCAGGGGCTATTTGTCATTTCCCACAACAGCCTCCCATCAAAGACAGTTCAAATTACCAGCTCCTGGATTCTTTTAATTTAAGAGTTGCCAAAAAAGAGATATATTATATCCCTGGTGCTGCAGAGACTTGAGCATTGTTCTGGCTGCTTTCTGTATCACAGCTTACCCCTCCTTGTTCCATGATTAACTTGGCTCCCCATTAATCTCACTGCTGACTTTGAGGGACATGGAAAACATTCAAATATCTGTTTGCAATCCTGGTTCTAGGAAGTACGTTCATTACATGGACAAAAACAGCCTTGATAAGATTTGTTCTGCTTTTTTAATATAGATTTTCTACCACATTATTCTGACTATGCCAGCAATGACAATGTGTAAGTTCTCACTCTATACATCTCTGAAAGCTCACTGAATTTTGCCATCATGTCTACGGTTTTATTATTCTATTTTAACAAGAAAATGTGTCATTTTGCTTTAAGCACTTATTCTTCCATTCCTGTGGGACACTCTGACACAGAGTGAACATTTCCACTGCAGAAAGAATGGGTGCAGGGCTTCACACTCTGAATACCCCAAGTCATCCTCCTTTTCCTGCAGTGTCCTTATTCCCTCAACTGCTGCTTCTACTCCAGTGCCAGTCTAAAAGTAATCTATTCTTAATAACCTCCCTGCTTCACACAAGATTTCTTGGCCTCAAATGGCTGCAAAAAATACCCTGACACTATTCCAAAGTCTCCTGAACTACCTCCCTTATCCCAACACCGAGTCTTGAAGTCCTCCAGCATTTGGGATCGGCCTCTGCTCTCCAGGTTTCACGGCCAAAGGAAGGTGTGCACTAATCCCAAATCCTGACTCCAGCTGGATCGCTGCCATTGGACAAGGACAGGGCTGTCAGCCATTACTCACCCGTCAGTGGGAAGCTCCTCCTCGTTCCTTGTCCACCTGATGAGGGGAGGAGGGAAGCCGGCAGCGACGCAGGGGAACACCGCGCTCTGCCCGGGCAGCCGGCTGAGGGACGAGGGCGGCTTCAGCAGCGCCAGCCTCTGCGGCTCCTCGGCATCTGCAAACAGGACACGACACAGCTGGCACCAGATGCAAAATCAGAAGATGGCCATGTTAGAAACCACCAACAACCCTCTGAACCAAAATCCAACCGGCCAAAGAAAATCACAAATGAAATCTCTAATTCCTTTCCTGCCCCTCTACAGGATTCCATCCCCACCTCACCCACCGCCTCTGCCAGAGCCTCTCCCACCCTTGGGGAGAGCCTCTTACCATTTCCTCCAGGCATGCAAAATGATTCCCCACTTTTGGGATTCTCACTCTTCCAACTCTCTGGGAAACTATTCCAGCTCAAAACTACAGCCCTGAAACTGGTACTTCCACCAGGTAGCAGAGACTTAGGAAAGAAAGGAGAAGGTGTGAGTTTGTCCAGCAAGCCTTGGGCTTCATCAGGGAGCTTCCTGAGGAAGTGCTTTTACACGCTGGAACATTAAATTATTGCAGCAGTGACTGACCCCAAGTAAAATACAACAACCAAGGAACGTGCATGCTGAAGCAACAAAACCAGAATGCCCCACCACGGCTTTCCATCGTTATGAAAACAGGGAATCCTCTGAAGTGGCTCTACACTGGATTAGGCTGACAGGGGTTTGTTCCTCCTTCTTCCCACCCTTAAGAAGCACAAGCCATGGGCACGTTTATTCCGTCCCTACTACAGGGTGCACCCTCTGTCCGTGCCCTGCACTCTACCCAGATGAAGTGAGCCCTACAGAGCAGCTGCACTTCGGGCTGGGTAAGCCCTGCTCACCCTGCACTAACTCCTGCATTACCAGCACTCTGAGGGGTGTTTGAGGGTGCTGTGGCAGCAAAGCTCCACAACTGGACAAAGCCTCAAACTATTTCTGGCCACCTAAAATGGGGACAGAGTATTCTGCACCTACTCTACTCCTGCTCCCTGAATGAAGCACGTTCTGTGTCTCATCACACGCATATTTGGCTGCTCTCTCACTTGGGCCCGAGGTGCTACTCGCAGGCATTTCAGGAAGTTGTTGTTTTGGTGTTCTTCAGCTCAAAACACTAAAAATACTGAGTGTTCACAGCACTGAGCTCAGGGCACACACAGGCTCCAAGGCACAACACGAGGAGGTGCCAGGACACTTGGGGGAAGCAGAACAGGTGGAAATCCCATGTGGGAGTTGGCACAAGCAGAGGCAGCCAAGCTCTGTGCAGCCCTGGATCAGCCAGCCCCATCCCTGCAGCTCTGCCCACATTCCTGGCAGGAAGTGCTCTGCCTGCCCTGCTGTGCATGGGGAATAACAAGTGACAGGGACCTGGAGCAGCACGTGGAGCCAGCCAGGCTGCCAAGCAGGGATACAACACCTCCAGGCAGCCATTCTTACACGGAGAGGAGCCAGGATGATTCCCTGGAGACACCACTCTGACTGCTCCAAGCTCCCAGAAGGGAGTTCAGCTCACAGGTAAGTGGAAACTGGATCCCAAAGTTAAGTGACATTTTTCCCTTGCAGTCCTATGTTTGAAAGCACCCACTGTGAAGTGGCAGAGCTCAGAAATGCATCTTTCTGCTCAGTGGCAGCCTGGTATCAGACAAAGCAGAACATTTAAGCAGCAGAACACTGTCTGAGGATGCAAATCTCTGGGATGCAGGAGTGTGCTGGGTGTGTTTCAAAGCCTGGGAAGCAGTGGTGGGTTCACTGTCAGCCACACATCAGATAACCACTTAAAAGAGGAATAAAGTGAATAAAGAACAGATTAATTCAAATCCTTCTTTCAAATACTTCTCAGGCCAAACAATCAATTACAGGGCTGCTCAAGACTAAGGGAGCTTTCCCTTCAACAGCTTAATCCCACTTAAAAAAAAAAAAAAAGCCTGCAGGGAGGGATTTTCCCAAACTTCACTATCGATACTTTTGGATTCATGATGGAGCAAAGAAACAGCATCATTTGAATTCCCTAACACAGCTCTATTTCCTCACTTTCAGCAAAGCATTACAAAAGCAAGGAAACTACAGCTGGAGCCAAAAAGGATTCAAAAGATCAGTGTAATATAGACGTTTTCAAGAAATCTTCAGTTTCCATAAAAAAATCAGCAAAATCCTCAGCATTTGAAGGGCTGCAGAAACATGAAGGCAATGCAAATGACAGAAATTCAATCAAGCATCTTTTCCAAAAGTGCTTTTCTTCAAACCCTATATCCTTAGTTGGAGAAGAGACAAGGCTTTGGAGAAGCTAAAGAACGGAAAGAAACAGTCCTACTTTAAGCACAATTGATTTCCCACATCCCAATTTCAAAAGAGAGCTATAATTGTAAAAATTGGGGTATTTCACAGAATAATTTAGTATTCTAAGTAGAGAAGGGCCATAGTCACAAGAAACAGAACTATTCCTTGAAAGGGACCCCTGAAGGTGCCCCCACCTGCCTCAAGTCCACCTGCTGCCCACACCAGGTCAGGCCAACCACGACATTGTCCAGCCTAAACCCTGAGAGCTTCCCGAGATGGAAACTCAGTAACTCCCTCCAGCAGCTCTGCGAGAGTAACAACTGAATGAGAATTCCAACATGGAGAAGATCCAGAAGAGACAGTTCTGGGAACAATTAAGGAACCTCATATGAAACACAGCCACTATTTCCCTAGTTTGGGAAAGCACAACCCACAATAGGACATTCCTGTCCTATTTTGGGTCACTTTTCAAACCTTTGTATAAGAACAGCTGGTGGTGTCACTGGGAACAGAACACACTGAATGTGCCAACAGTTTACATCAGCACTGGACTTCTGTTCTAACAAAAATATCTCAACATTTCAGCACAACAGGCAAAGCAGAACGTCCCAAAATAAAATGTCAACCCCTCTGAGAGTTGGAGACTTCCCAAAAGGTCCCACTGCTTAGACAACTGGAATTTCCAGAATATTGGGACAACTAAAAGCACCTCAGCTTAAGCATCCCAAGAGCGACAGACTAAGCACCAATTTCTTCGCGAAGCTTCCACAGGGTTTGAAACATGGGATTCAACCCGAGAAAGAGAAATCCCCAAACTTTTATACTCACAGAAACAGTCGATTCCCATTTTGTATCATGTCACAATAGAAGTATATTATTGTTTTTTTTTTTTTTAAAGAAATCTTTCCCCAAAATGTCTTAAAAGCTGAACCATAAACTATGGGAAGGCAGCCTGTGAGTGTCTCCAGCCTGTTTCCAACCACTGTGAAGAGCTCAGGGCCTGTGGACAAAGACCCTGAGTTGGAGACTTCCCCAAAGGTCCCAATGTTTCGATGGTCAGAACTTCCTGAATATGGGAAGAACTAAAAACACCTCAGCTTAAGCATCCCAAGAGCAACAGACTAAGCACTGATTTCTTCGCAAAGCTTCCACAGGGTTTGAAACATGGGATTCAACCTCAAAAAAATACAGAAGTCCCCAAACATTTATACTCAAAGAAGCAATCGGTTCCCCCTTTGTATCACATCCCACTGGAAGTGTACTACTAGCGGCTTTTAAAAATGTTTTCCCTGGAACGCCTTAAAAGCTGAACCATTAAATACACGAAAGCAGCCCGTGAGTGTCTCCAGTGTCCGCCCCTGAAGAGCTCAGGGCCTGGAGCAGCTCAGTCCGGAGAGCAGCAGTGGGTACCTGGCAGGACTTTGAGCTCGGCCTCGTCGCTGTACTTGGGGGTGCCCCCGCTGTCGAGGGCGCAGCGATAGAGCCCCGCGTCGGCGTCCGAGGCGTTGGTGAGCAGCAGGGCCCCGCCGGGCAGCTGCAGCACGCGCCGGTCGGGGGCCAGCGCCTGGCGGTCGCGCTCCCAGCGCAGCAGCGGCGCCAGCTCGGCCGTCACCTCGCAGCCCAGCACGGCGCTGCCGCCGCGGTACACAGAGGTGGGCTCGGGCTGGCTCGTGAACCTGGGCAGACCTGCAAGAAAACCAAAGCAACAAAGAATTTGAGATGTTCTGAACACGACACCAAAGATTGGAAGTTCAAGTCAAGACTCAAGAATGAAGTTTTGGAAAAGTGAGGATGCTGTCTGACTCTTTAAAATCCTTAACAGCTGACAGGACCACGCTAAACATGGATGGTGTAAAGGCAAACAAACCCAGTAATCACAGAATCCTGGAATGGTTTGCCTTGGAAGGGACCTGAAAGCTCATTCAGTCCCACCCCCTGCCATGGGGGACACCTTCCACTATCCCAGGCTGCTCCACTTCCCGGGATGGGGCAGCCACAGCTTCTACCAATGCAGCCTACAAAACACCTTCACTTACCAGCTCCAGCTACAAAAGCCTCTGTACAGTGCCACAAGGTAAATATTGAGATAAATATTTGCATATGAACACTCTCAGTGCGGCCGAGACCGGAGTTTCTCCAGGGCACACCACAGAGCTGACCCAGCAGTGCTGCACAGTGTCACTTTTTCCATAAAAACGTTCTCCAGAAACACCCAGAGCCCATTTAATGGCTTCACAGATGGGCTGAGGAGGCCAAGCCCTTGGGGGAGCTGTGAGAAGAGGCTGGGGGCACAGCTGGACCTGGTTCCATGGAGCCACAGCTGAGGCAGCCAGTGAAGCTGGAGGCACATCCATGAAGCACACCCAAGACAGGGAAAACCACAGGACAGTGAGGCAAGTGGGAGGCACAATCCTGGAGTGGGCAGGTCAGAGGAGGAGGAGGAGGGAGAGGAGGAAGGGCAGCTTTGGGTGTCACCCTGGGGAGACCAGGGTAGAGCATGAGGCTGAAGAACTGGGAATGAAAGCAGGGAGTTGAAACGGGGAACCAGCAGGGAGAGTACTTTGGTTTTTTTCTTACCACTCAGATTACTTTAGTTGTCAAGAAATTAAATTAATTTTCCGCAAGTGAAGGTTGTTCTGCCATTACAGTAACTGGGAGCGATCCCATCTTGACTCAGTAACATTAATCTTATCTCCTCTCCATCCTGCTGAGGAGCAGGGTGAGGGCACAACTGGATGGGCAGCCAGCCACAGTCACCCCATCCTAAGTATTCTGCACATGGAAATGATCAAATGTGCCACAGTTCAACCCCCTATTTTCACAAGTCTCACTTAATACTATCACAAATGCACTGGGAATGCACCAGTAGAAGGCCCAATGCTGCAGGTCAGCCAGACTGGAGGAGGATTCATAGATCCTAACATTTAGGATTAGGATTTATATATCCTAACATATAAATCACTTCTGTCAAGTTCCTTCCATAACCCTGAACAGTTCATCTCCAACTGTTACATATTTTCTTCCCTCTCTGAGTCCCACCTGGGGACTCCTTCCATAACTTCATTCCTCCAAGAAACTTTCTGTTTCTAGTTTCCCCTCCCAGCGTACTTCCAACCAACTTGCAGTCCTTTGATCTTGACCTTGTTTTGGTATTGTTTTGCATCTTTGATATTTATCTATCAGTCCCTCCAAGGTATTCACAGGAACAAAAAATCCAACTTCTTTCTTTCAACTTTCCTCCTGCTTAATGAAACTACAGTCTTGAGTTTCTCTCCCTCATTCCCCTAACACCCTATTCACCTTTAAAGATGTAGAATGGTAGGATAATTTTGGAAGGAAGGGACCCAGCCAGAGCAGAATCAGCTACAAGGTCAGAGCTGGTTACTAAGGGATTTGTCCAGACAGACCTCAAAAATCCCCAAGGGGTGGAGACTGCACAACCCTTGGGCAACCTGTTCTACCTCATGGAGCAGAACTCCCTCTTTAAACCCAGTCAGAACCTCCCTTGCTCCAGCTGACCCCCAATGCCTCCTGCTCTCCCACCAACCACTCCTGGCAGAAAGACAAACCCCAGTGTGTCCACAGAAATACCACAAAACTGCTTCTCTGTCTATTGAAAAGATCTTCCCAAAAGATGGAACCATCTCAGTGGCTCTGCACAATCAATCCTAGAACCCAAGTAACCTTTTCCTCTCCTGAATCACCCATGCCCCTGTCCCAGCACAATCCCAAGGTGTCTCTGCACCTGCCTGACTTCGCACACTGTGCTCAGAAGTTCCATCATTAGTCAGTCTGGAGCATTACTTAATTCTTCCTGTGAGACCAAGGGTAACAAGGTCTCCTCATTTGCCACGCTCACTAATTCAGTGGACAAATGGGTTGTTCTTACAGTGATGAGGCTGTTAACCCTGAGCCTCTGAACTCCAGTCTCTGAAGCATCTGTCCTTTCTGAAAATCTCCTTCTTGACAGAACCCATTATATGTTCATAATTACCTCTGATTCTTATCTCTCTCAATATTCTCATTTATTAAGAGCCCTGCATATTAAGCCAGTTCTTTCCCCATCCTGGGAGGGAATCCTGGGTCTCCTCCTTTAGCCAGGTGACCCCGTGACTTCTGTTTTCACCTCACCTGTTGCCATCTCTTTGCTCCCAGCAGCTCCCACTGGTACAGCCCCACACTGGCAACTTCAAGCACAAGCAGGAACGTTCCTGGAGGACTGAAGCCCTGCAATTTCTCACATACAGCTCAAATATGCCTTAATTTTAATCCCTTACAAGTACTGTTCATTTCCTGGACAAGACAGACCTTGTGCCTTCTGTTGTGTGCAGGTGCTCCACTGAGGTTAAATAAGCTTTATTCAAGATGGTTGATTACTCACTAGAAATGAAATTACAGATAATTTTCCAAGTCATCTTAAATGCCACTAAAACCTGTATTTCGTCATAGTCCTGTGTGGTTTTGAAATATATATTTTAACCTAGCCTATAATTTTGTCCTAAAGAGTAATTTTCTCTTATTCTGCAATTATTGGCAATTTGCACTGCTTAAAAGCCTCCATTGTGGAGGAGGACCCTTTGCTTTAGCTAACAAACAACCACAAAACAATCATGATGCATTATAAAAAGCACTCCAAATCCAGGCCTTAATTACTATTAATTTGGAGATCTGTTTATAAATCCAGGAGCAGGTCCCAGAGTACTGGCACACCTCCTGCAGCAGTGAGCCACTAGAAAATACCCTTTCACCTCCCAGCCCAGAACCTCTGCATTACAGAGCTGCTCTCTTCGAAACATCAATTATCAACTTCTAAGCCAGCATCTCCTGAACTTTCTATAATAATTTTTAGAGGCATTATCACGTAAGCCAATTCAGTCTAGTTAAACTACAAACACTTTTAAAACCATTTGTAAAGTTAACTTTTAAAAAACTGACTTTTCTCTCAGTGCTTGGTATTTCCCAAACAAATCAATCAAGAAGGCTAAGCAAGAAGGTCTAATGGTGAGTAGCATCCCAGGATGGTTTGGGTTGGAAGGGACCTTAAAGCCCATCCAGTGCCACCCCCTGCCATGTGTGGGGACACCTTCCACTATCCCAGGATGCTGCAAGCCCCATCCAACCCAGCCTTGGGCACTGCCAGGGATGGAAGATACACTCCTAACTGAGGAAGCAGCCCGTACTCCTCACCCATGTGTTGCAGGGCAATCAGTTGAAGACACCAGCCCATCTTCTGGTAAATGAATGTCATGATAAATGACACTTTGGGCTTCTGACATTGAAGACAATTTTTTCATGTTTGTACTTACATTAATCATTCTGTGGCAGTGCATATACATTAGGTATCGATTTCAGGACACCAAAGGAAAATACTACTGACCTAGCAAGAATGCAGGTTAATAAATTCAATTTAGGAAGGATTATTTTCCATTTGGAATGTTCTCTAAACACAGGCAGGAGAACACATAAGTAACAGTGCACTCATGTGCATATAACAGGGATTAGATTCATCCCAAACCCCTCATTTCTGCTAGGACAATGCAAATGGCAGAGAAGGTGAGGAAGTCAACTCTGGGCCTCTTTTCTCCTTCCCTTTTGTTTCTTCCTTCCCCTCATCCAAGACCAGAGCAATGGTAGGAATGTGAATGAACAATCTATTAATGCAAATGTGGTGCATTCAATCAGCATTCCCAGTCTCAGCGTTACTGAGATTTGTGGCCCATTGTCTCCATTTCTGAAAAAGATGTGCCTAGAAGAGCAATAATTCCCATGCTCCTGGAAAACACAGATGGTTAAAATTCTGGCTGCAGTCTCCTGCCCTCAATGGAGCCAGTATTTCATCTCCAGGAGTCTGCAGAATCAGGGAATTCACTGCCCTGAGCCAGATGCCAATCTAGTTCAGCAGCCTCCCTGCAACTGCAGCCCGTGCCAATCAGTTCCAAGGAGACTGAAAGGAAAAAAGCTTCATTATCCAGCATTACTGAATACCTTGCTCACCTGAGTGCAGTCACTCCAGAGTCACACCTGCCTGTGCTCTGCAGCCTGCCAGCAAAGCTGCAAACGCTGCTCTGGTTTATGTGGATGCCACTGCCACCCACGTTTAATCCCACAGAGTCCTACCGACCCTCTGGGAGCCATCTCACCAAATCAGCACTGCAAAAGGGAAGTGAGAAAAGAGAACCATCTCCTCATCTCTAGGGAACAGAAAGCTGGGGAGGAGACCCCTTTTCCTGCCTGTGGCAGGCCTGTACAAGTGGTCACAAGCCTCTGTGAGTTTTCCTCACATGTGTCCCCTCTGTTACCACTGCTCTGACCGGAATTTAAGAAAACACTTTGTACAAGCATTAAGCTGCTCTAAACACACACATCACATGTTTGTGCAATTAACATTTTCCCAAGGCCGGTTTCAGGCCTTCTCGTGACATCTCGATGTGCTCAGCAAATGTTTTCCGTTTTCTCCCCCGTTTCTACTGAAATACGGAAAAAGTAAAGCAGAGGAGCAGCTGGCAGGTTTTCCATCCTGTTCCCTCCTGGATACCATCTGTGGAAAGCCTTTGCTGCCCAGAGTTAACTTCCATTCAAGTTTCTCCTAACTTACCCAGCTCTAAACTCCAGCACACCATCTCCAAACATTCCACCCTACAGCTTCCACTCTCAACCCGAAACTCATCCAACTAGCCTGTGAATGATCCCACAAACTGCTCACAATTTTCAGCCACTTGAACTTTCCTCCATTCCTGTCTGCCTGATCGAATTTGAACTCCTGACAAATCCGTAACTATGACTCCTTTCCCCAACAGCCTCTTGGGAAGTGTGGAGATTTCAGCACCACGAGGAGGTCCTGGAGAATGGGAACACAATCCCCTATTGTTAGGACAGCTCCAACATCTGCTACCCTTCAGCGGCGCAGCAATCACAAAGATGCCGCCTATTTTGTTAGTGCATCAGATCCTCACCCCAACCCTGCTAAAAAATTAATAAGTCCAGCCATCTGTGGACACTTCATTAAATTATCACAGCTCCTTCTCTCCAACATTATTCAGCATCATTTGTTGGAGTGGCAGAGGTGTGAAACGGCTTAAAATACACTGCTGCTAATGAGACATATTTCATGGATCTCACTGGCACATGGAGCAGACTTTGTAATTACAAACACTCCTGCAGAACACAAGTCCAGCACCACCTGAATTAGGATAAGGCCAGATGCTTCCAGTTCTTGCTACAAACACCGAGCAGCACATCATTCTCCCCTCTTGCTTTAGGCAAACCAGACAGGGGAGAATGGAACCAAACATCCAGGCAGGAGACAGCTCCTCGGGGAAGGGATGAGGCTTTTTACAAGGACTGGAACATGGAGAGAGGAAAACCTACCAAAAGTCCTTGCTGGCTAACCAGAGGTGGGAAGTATATGGAACACAGAACACAAATGAGAACTGTCAGTGCATAACCAGAATTCTGACCTGGTTAAACACAGCTGTGACAGCATGGACAACGTGGTGTGTGCTGAGGAAAAAACAGTGTCCCTTGGCCAGAATGAGGGGACAGAGGAAAATGTCACTGGACACATCAGTAACAGACACAGGTACTTCACATACAATGACACACCGAGTGACAAGGTGGCACCTCAGAGCTCTTCTGAACAAACAACTGAACTCCAGATGTCCCAAGGGCCCTTTCAAGCTCAATTATCTGATGATATGGGGAAGGTCCACAAAAAAACATAGTGAGAAATAGCAAAATATTGCAGAAAATATTATCAAACCTGGCCTTGGACACTTCCAGGGAACGAGGGGCAGCCACAGCTTTTCTCTGGGCAACCTGTGCCAGGGCCTCACCACCCTCACAGGGAACAATTTCTCCCTTTTATCTACTACACATCCAAAAACTTTAGAGGGTGTTTGGACAAGGAAAACACATCGGCATAATATGATGTTCTACCTGGCAAAACAAGCAAATCCAAATTCCAGCTAGGTGATATCAAGAGAAGAGCAATAAATTATTTCAGGAATTAAATGGGAGTGACAAAATGACTGAATGAAATCTTCAAAAATACACAGGTCACTACTGATAACCACAACTACAAGAAAGGCAGTGGGAGTGAGGTGGGGATGCCAGTCCATAGCACATGGTCAGGCTCAAGAAGTGCTGCAAGAAATGGCACAGACAAACAAAAAAAATAGATCTTCTGATGGAGGAGGTGAAATAGTATCATGAAAATTGGAGAAAGGACTGGCAGTTCAAGGGCCAAACAACACAAAGCTCCAGCAGCAGCAGGAAAAGCTGCAGCAGCCAATGAATCTGACTTCCACAGACACCAAGAAACAGCTAAAACAACATTCTAATGCCAGAAAAAATGAATTGAGGGCATGCAAACCGTGGAGTCATTTATTTGCTGCTGTTGAAGATCATTCTAATAGCAAAACCAATGAAACCCCTGTGGGATTTCAAGAGAAGCCCTGAAGATAGGGCACACAGATTGCCTCATCATTTAAGGAACTTCAGGTCTTCATCAATAGACTGCCTAAAAATAAGAACCCTACAGGCTCACAATTACTCTTTCTAAAACAAAATCGAGAGCCATAACAAAAGAACAAGATCTGAGGGTTGTGGTGAAAGAAAAGATCTTGACAGGTTAAATAATTTTAGTTCCAGGCGAGGCTATCAATTACGGAAGCTCATGTGAACAAGCTATTCAAAGAAGATTAATGCACAGAGAGGACTGTCAGGATAAATTTATCACAAAACTGGAAGAAAGGAAAGATCTGAAAAACTTTTGCAGGCAACTCTATAGACAGTGACAAAGACAGCTGGTACCTGACAACAGGCATTTAGAGACAGGAAATAACCAACAATTTCACTGCAAACTCCTCGGGATGCGTGAATAGCAAAGAAAGCCCCAAGACCCGGGTGCTTGAAGGCTGACAGAACAGCAGACAAACACAAAGCACAAAAAACTTTTACAGACACAAACATGCAGCTCAAAGAGGTGTCTGGAGACAACAAGAGTGCATGGAAGGATAAAGGCAAACACTAAAAGCCATATAACTGCAAATTATCCAACACAAGCACAGCTCAGCACCAGGGCAGCACAGCTCAGGTGGCATCAGCACACCACTGACCCCTCCAGCAGCTGCTGGCCATGAACCTCAGAGGATCAGGAATAGGTTTTTAGAGGTCTCTCCACAACAGAGCCTTTCTTTGCCTAATTTTTACTCTGTTTTTAAGAGCAGATTGACAGTGCATTTAAGCCAACTTCAGAAGCTGTTACAGAAAGAAGAACAACACCTTGACAGAAACATACAAATTATCTAGAGACATTTCCCCATGCTCCCCCAAAATAGGGGTTTCTATATGCAAACGAATAGGGCTTGGAGAGTTTTAACAATTTTTAACATCCTTATTCCCGGTGTATTTATGTGAAGGGTGAGACATACCCTATGCTTTTAAAAATGTTACAGCGAACTAGCCTCACTGAAATCTAGCCTCACTAGCAAATGTCATAACCTAATTTTTCCTTATTCAAAATATTTTTCCTCCATTTTGTTTCCTTTTCAGGGTCATTACACTTCATCTTGAATTTTTGTTACAGAAAAATAAAACATTAGTCAGAGATACCCTTGTGCCTTGTGCCTTGCTACTTCTTACCCTTGCTGCTTCTGTGTCACCTTTCACTTGGGGCGATAGTACAGGTTCTTATAGTTTTCAAAAAGCAATATTGAGTCAATCAGAAACCTGAACAACGTCAGCACACAGAGCCTTCACTGCAGCCTAACAAAGCTGAAATCTCTTGCTGATTGCACACTGGAGCAGGCAGGGAGCGAGTGAGGAGCACAGGCTGCAGATGTAACCATCACTCTGCTGACAGCTCGGGATTCCGAGCAAGCTCCGCGCTAACTTGTCACACAGAATTACACAGGGACTGCTGGTGCTGACAGCAGAGCAGAAAGAGGGGAAAATCTGATCTGAGTCCAAATATTAACAAATGAGAACCCAATCTAAACACAGTTCAGCCAAGTTGCTTGTTTCGGGGTGTTGATGCACCGTCAGTGTGGTGTCACTCTGTCCTTGTCTCACCATCCAGACCCCGCAGCCGAGCCCCAGCTCATGGGACTTCAGGGATTTGGCACCAAGCTCCCTTCCACTAAATTCCTGTTTCTCCACAGATTAACTCTATCACCTGCCATATTTTCAAAGGCAAAGGTCAAGATGGAACATATGCTGCAAAGAGCTCCCATTTCTTATGATTTACAGTAAGTTTATATTATTTTGAACTACATGAACATAACTTTGGCCAGGAACTCAATGCACAAAGGATATTCCCTTTGCCAGTTACAAGACTTGCACTGCACAGGATTTGAATTTCAATCTAAAAAACACAAGTTTTTTTCTGAGCAGTGCAATTACATCATTACTAAAGCAGGAAGCTCAGGCACGAGTGCCACACATCTCCCTGTGCCCCCTCTGCTCCAGCTTCAGCAGAGCATTTGTCACCCTCCAGCAAGCACAAATAAGCTTTAACTGGCTCACTGACCCACAGAATTCAGGACAGGGATAGTATTAGTCACAATGAGCTGCTGGATTTGGTTTGATACAAGGTGAAATAAACTTGAAATGCAAAAGCTTAAGAAAACCTGTGTTTTTCAACAGGAACTAGTTTTAAGCAAGCAAATTAAGAGTCTCTTCACATGGGCTCTGACTTGGTCATTAGATGCCAATGAAGAGTTTCTAAACAAGCAGGTCACATCCCCTCTGCGGGCTTTCCCCAGGATTCCAGTGGTAATCCAGTTGCAGGCACGTCCTGTCCTTCTCTGCCCTGGACATGGCAAGAGGCTCTGCTTTTAAATCCCAATCTGAGACTAAAAATTTGTAATAGTTTTGAACCTGGACCTTTGCCTTCAGTCCAAGAACTGAGGACCAATTCAAAGGCTCACACAGATTTTCTTTGCTACTTTAACTGGACAAATATGAACTGCAAGAATTGAGAATGACAAATAACACAGAACATTTATTGTCTTAAGTGTCTAAACTCCCACACTTTCAGTAACAGCTGACAGAACCTGTACAAACTGCGGTTGTGTTAAAACCACCTTTGCCATTTACTTGTCATGAAGAAATGTATTTTGATCTAAGCCAATTTATGAAAAACGCAGATGCTTTTTTCATAGAAAAATATATTTCTGCAAGGAAAATTTATCACCCATGTCACTTCCTGGCTAAGTGCTCTTAAGTACCCTTCTCCAAAGTATCTCTGCTCTGAGCTTTTTTCCAATTCTGCGATACAGAATGTTCTTTATTCGCAAAGATCAGATCAAGATTACTTTTTTCTCCTTGCTGTTAAAGGCAATGTGCAATCCTGGATAAAAACGTGCTGTTATTTCTAAGTTAACCCCATCTCCACAGAGCTGGGACATTTTGTCCTGAGCTTCTCTCTCACTTTGGGATGGCACATTGAGTCTAGTGAGAAATAAAACACTGCTCAGCTGTAATCTTTGGAGCTTGGCAAACATCTCAGAGGACATGAGCAAACAGAACCAAACAATCTGTCTACTTCTGTGCAGCTCCTTGTAGTTATGGCAAAAAAACAAAGATAAAATTTCAGCTCAAATTAATGTTTGAAAAAAAATCCTTATCTATTCACCATTATTTATAAAGAAATAAGTGATTGATACTCAGTAGCTAAGCACTCTAACACCCCAGAAGGAAACACAGCACACCTCTGCTGCTGAGCTTTGCAGAGCTCTACCTTGAACTGCAAGCCCACTTTCCTCCAGGTCCTGCTCCCTCCCACAGGCTGTGCTCAGGGAATGGCCTGGATAATGATTTCTTGGCCATGGCTTCACCCACTGCCTACGATCCAGAGTCTGTAATGGAAACAGAATTCCTCATTTCTACCTGCCCTCCTCATCTGCAGCATCTTGGTGCATTATAGCAAATAATACTTTAAATTTATGGTAGAGAAATTCTTTATTAACCCATGGACAAAAGGCAAAGCACGGAGATCTGGAGCTGGTGTCATGAGCTGCACCAGAAGCAGGATTAGACCCTGGCATCACCTGGCTCAGAACTCAATTAACTTCTCCAAGCCTCAGGAATCACCACAGCCCATCCAGGCCTCCTGCAATTCCAGGGGCAGCTCTCCCAGTCATCAGTCTGAAAGCCCCAAGCCGGACACATGCAAGATGCAAATAAATCTTGAAAAGGCAATGTGGTGAGCTAAAAACTGGAGCAATCTCCCAAGAGAAGTCCATTCCCTCTATGTGATGTCTGGAGGAACTCTCAGCAGTGAAACCAGACCGAGGGCAGGTCCCTCCTCCCCGCAGGGCCCGTGTGACACCTGGCATGGCCACACTGACTTGGGGACACCTGACCCCACTCAGAGAACATCTACAGGAGCTTTGAGTGCACTTCTGAGAGTTCCCATTTTGCCAATGACCTGCCCCAAGCCCTATGCCCCAGCACGGCAGTGCGGAGGAGCTGTGGATGGGCAGGGTGGACCAGCAGGAGGAGGGCATTTACCCAGGTCAGCAGAGCTCTGGACTCGGGAACAAAGTGCTCGAGTATGGCTGGAATTACTCCAAGTCCTTCTCCCAAGTATGGACACCATGGGCCTCGGCCCACTCCAGCATGCCCAATTTGAAGTGGAGAAGAAGGAAGCCTCCCAAAGTCCCAACACAAAACAACATGTGAAGCTTCGCCGTGGCATTTCCAGAGTCACTCTTCAGGAACGTCCTCGTCCTGGGCTGTGCTGCCCCTGCAATGTGCTCAGTGGTTCCAAAGGAGATACTACATTTTTACTAAGTACACAGCAAATCCTTCTGGTTTCTGAACCATTTTAGAGTCTGACCTTACACATGGCAGGAGCATTTCTTAACAGAAGTGATTTGTCTATACTTTTTCTAAAAGTAAATACAAAATGAAGGCTTGAAAATAAAATTTCGGAGAGTACTTAAATAAGAAATAATAATTCAAGGAGATTATTTAGTTGAGGTGAGAAAAAAGTCAGACACTATCAGCAATGTTTCTGAATTAGTGAAACTCAGACACACCTGAAGTTTGTACCAAGGCAGTGCCACAGCTGCCTCATCACAGCCAAGCAAATGACACAAAGCTCAAAGCCAAGAATTATCAATTGCAAGGATAAGTGGAAGAAGAGGAAGAAAAACAGCTGGATTCACTTGGGGAAAGAAGATGACAAGTGGTGAAACAAATAATTTAGTGAGCAGTCTCGAAATGGATTTACAGAGGAAATAAATCTGCGTGATCAAACTCAGTGCCCTGTCACACTTCCCAACTTTTAGATCCTCATCTATCTGTTCTCTTAATAAAAGCTCTAACCAAGCCACAGCAACCAGTGACTGGGGAAAGATCATCCCGGGAATATTTTCAGCTCCTGTCATTATATTTTTTATTAAAATACATACATATTTATTTTTCCAAGATGAATTACAGACACAGATCTCCAAAACTTTGTAAATCTATTTTTAATCCATGTTTTACAGCAGCTTTTTTAAACCCTCTACCCTTCTTAAGATCTAACTAGCACTTAAGTATCAAAGACAGATTTGCATTTCAAAAGCCAATTAAAAAACATAGTGTACTAAGGCACTGATTAAAGTGTTGTGGCTTTACATAAATTAGGCAGTTCCTTTGACTTTCCCTATTTCAAATCCATCGTAACAATGGGAAAATCCTACACGTTACATGGACTGTATGACCACCTTCTCCCTTCACTGCCCTTAGAAACTGGTGATGACAAACTCAACCTTCATTTGCTGGAACGAACCAAACTGTGGAGGCTCAAACTGAATGGGAAAGAGATATTAATATCCCCAAAGTGCTGCTCATTAAAGAAAACTAACATTTATTGCTGTTTGTAGCTCCTAAAAATTGAGCATTTACTACTACAAGCCTGGTAGAACAGCAAACACTTTCCTACCAAGGTGTAGCACCACACAATTTCAAGTTACAGACTAATTCAAGTGTTCTTCACAACTGAATATTTTATCACATCCTCTGACTTTTTGAAACCTAGAGGCAGCAAAGATCAGTTTCTTTACAAGGCTCAGTTGCCACAGGACCTCTTCATCCTCACCCCTCCGAAAGCCCAAAGAGCAAAGTCTTCTCATGGATCATGACACAGAGAAAAGGTCCTTTAAAGGCACGTTGCCAAGTGCACAGCGCAGCTGCCATGACCCACTCCCCTGCCACGGCACGCTCAGAGCGGGGTCAAACACAAATTGATGAAACCCCAGCCAGCCTGTCTCTAACACAGTTCCTTCAAACCCTGACCCAGCACTCCAGGCCCAGGCACTCAGCATATTTTGGGTTGAGTTTCTCATACAGTGGCTCACTAATCAAACCCCTGTCAGCCTACAGTAACGAAAGAGCTTCAGATACCAACACCCAAAAACTTTAGATCCCTCAAACTAGAATATATAGAAAGTCCTTGGGAAACTCATCCAAATTTGGCCACCTTCCTACAGGCAGATTGCTCAGCATCATCCACCAGCTGTGCAGTTCCAAGACTGAAAATTCCAGCCCTGTATCCACATGATGGAACACAACATTTTATTACTGGATTTCCTTGCCCTGGCCTCCGTGACACACCAGAACTTGTCATTTTTAAGAGTTATTTCATGAGTAAGAAGCTGCTAAAACATGCAACCTACACTTCATAATGTTCCCTTTTAGAGATCAGGTGCATGGCAGCACCACACTACACACAGCAGAGGAACCACTGCTCAGTTAAGAGGGGAATTGGCTCCCTCCCACTGGAATTTTGAGGCTGAGGGGAGCCCTTACCGTGCCAACAATGCCCACGCTCACTGCAGCCCAAAAGCTGCCAATTAAAACAAAGAGTGGGAAGGAATATTAAAAACCACTGTTAAAACTAAGGCATTCAGATGAGGACAAGAAAAGCAACAGGCTAAACCAGGATTTAAATATTCCACCTCTTATTCCAAAGCCTTCAGCAACCAAAGTGCCTTTCCCCCTACAAGAGGATTAAACTCAGCACGGTCTTGCCCAGCTCTTGGCACTCGTCTGGGGTGGTAAATAGGTTTTCACACACCCACATCTGCCAAAGCCTCTGCAGCAGTGCAGCCAGAGGATGGTCTGGGGCAGGTTTCCAAGGTACAGGATAGCAAAAGGCAATGCACAACATGTGTCACCAGCATTTCCTCTAGTTCTGGGCAATAAAAGTACCATTTTTATTGCATGGAATTAATCAATAATCTCAATACACAGCTGTCGGGCCAATGTGTGCCAAAGGAGCAACTGGTTGTGTGGGGAAGGTCCTTATTGTCTTGGGCTAGACTGTATTTGTTCTGTTTTCTACCTAAGATTTTTTGGAAAAAATCCTCACCAGAACTGCATTGTTGTTTGTTGTGGGCTTTTTTAAAGTAGGCTCTTCCGTTTCTTTTTTTTTTTTTTTTTTTTTCCCCGAGTACTTGGGTTCTTTTTCAAGTACTAAAACACTCTTAAAGATTCCATCATTTTAGAAAATATCAATTGAAATAGCACCTTCTACCTAGATAGGAGAAAATGGAAGTGGAATTTCAGCAGACATTTTGGCTTACCTTCATTTTTAACCCCATTAACCTCACCTAATGATCATATAGAGCAGGCTGATAGCAGAGGCAGGAGGCTGAAGGCTCTCATGTGGAAAGCAGCAGAATTAATCCCGACAGCAGCGAGGCAAGGAGGTGGTAATTGCTGGAGAGAAGTGTGGGAGAACTGCCTTTATTGTCCTCATTGCCAAGAAGCTCGGAAATCTATTCCTCATTAAGAGATTCTCAAAGTCACTCTTTTAAGGTATAAAACCCCAATTTTTCTATTTCTGACATTGCTGATGTTTCACAACAATGCTACAAGCCAAGTTAATGGGAACAACATGTGAATACAAACGATGGAAGCAGCAGCTCTGGGAGATGCAGGAGCACCAGTCAGGAAGAATTCATTACCCCGAGACATTTATTAAGCAAAGGAAAAAAAAAACTGTTTGAAAAAGGCTGGCAAACATCATTAGAGAAACAAAGGAAAATCGCTTCACAGGCTTTTTTTCTAGTTACAGTGCCTTAGTTTACCTTGTTTTTTTCATTTGGTTGGTTTTTGAAGTCTCACCCTTACTCAGTAATTACAAGTCTCTTCCTGCTTTACTGTTTACAAGACACAATCTGACAATACCAAGCCCTGAGAAATAACAAGTGACAGAACAAACCATTTTTCCCAATCTTTATTTTTACCTGCAAACTTCACTCTCTCATTGCTTCCTACCCCCCAAAATAAAGCTATTACCTCTCAAGTCTAAAGGGGGCTCGAAACACCGAAGCGAGGTTATGACTTGGGCTATTTAATGGAAAATTGTTTGTGTTTGGTTGGCTGTTACTTTTCAGGTTTCCTTGTTCACACCTGATACTCAAGAAACAGAAAAATACAACTCCCCAGGACTCCATTCCCTACCCATCTCCCAGTCCTGCAGGGATTGTATACACTGCTACTAGGAGCTTCCCAAATGTTTCAGACAGAGCAGGTAATTCTCCACATACAAGCACAGAAAGTTATTTTAAGGTTATTTATACATAAAGAAAGCAAAATCCTGTTTTCTTCTCCCTTCTAAGATGTGGTAAATCTCCACTGTGATTTCAGACACCCGACACTTCTCTTAATCCCTTCATTGCAGCTTTCCTGATCTCCAGCATTTCCTGAGAAATACCCCACATTAAGCTGCTTACAGGAACAGAACACATGCCAACTCCCAGCCAGTAAAATGAGAGCCACAGTCCCAGTTTCCCTGAGCTGATGGAACCAGCTCGTGCTCCTTGGGAAGCACCTTCCCATTTTTCCAAGGGCAGAGCATTCCTTTCTGTGAGAAATGATCCTCACTTCCAAAAAATTTAAAGGTTTATTAAAACCTTACCAAAAATACAACAGAAGACTGAATAGAGAAAACATTACAGCGCCGGGAGCAGAGGATCTTTCCCACCACGTGCTCATCCACACAATGGAGGCTTTGCCTTTTAACCCTTTAGCCCTCCCAAAGTTCTGTCCATCGACTCCTTCTTTGCTGCCCTGTGCTGGAGATCACTTCCTGACATCTTGATTGGAGGTCAGGTGCTGCCACAGCAACGAGCTGAACCTCCCAAATGTCCCAAACCCAGGGCACCCCTGATAACAACACAATGGGGGGTGAAACTTACCTATGAAACTTCTCTTAACATGTATACATGATATTTGCCTTTTAATTGTGAGAGTCCACCACCACATTACTCATCTATCACCATGCTCTCAGCCACACTCCCAAACCAGAGCCTTACCTGCCACGGTGAGCTTCGCTGTCCTGCTCACGATGGTCCCCAGGTTATCCACGGTCGCCACGCACTGATAATATCCTTCATCAGGTTTGTTGTGCTTGGAATGCACCACACTGTTAATTAATAGAGATCCATCTGGCAGCAGCTGGCGGCGGTCATCCGACACCAAGTTGAGGAAAGAGCCATCCTTTTTCCACTCGATTCTGGGAGGGGTCTCGCACTGAGCCGAGCAGTTCATGATCACCGACGCTCCACGCACCGACAGCACGTCCAGGGGCTCCACCAGGAAGTAGAAAGGAGTGAAGGTTCTCACAAGCGATTCTGCAAAACATCACAGAATTTTTGGGTTAGTTTTCCACAGTTTTTCATGTGTAATGAGCACAAGCACTGCTCACATCCTCCCCCTGAACACATTCAACCAGCTTGGTCTGTGTGACGGTGTTTTCTGCTTGGATTACTCACATCATGGACCCTCAGATTCCCAGACATTTTCATCCCTAAAATGTATTTCCCTGCTCTGCTCTCAGCCTCTGTGGTGTGGGTGCCCTCCCTGCAGTGCTGTCCTTTGCTTTGTGGAACCAAGATTGGGAACCATCGAGAACAATTCAGCTCTCAGGACAGTCTCCCATTCTGAGCTTAACATATCTTGCAAGTGTCATACAGTGGTTTTTTTTTTACTTCTATTCTAGCCCAGGATAAACATGATTACTTTTCCATTCCAAGTATTCCCCAAAGAGTTCTGTAATTAACATCTAGTTTGCATTAAGAAGTGAATTTTAATTACTGTCTTTCTGGTGTATTTGGTCAAGAAGAAGGATTCTGTGTCAGTATCACTTTGACTTGTCTTAATTTAATCATCTGCAGAAAACGGAAGACAAATTCTTCCAGAGAACAGTTTTCTAATCAGCATAACACTGGGTTAAGGGCATCTCAGTTTTTACAGCCCACCTTAGAAATAACACTCATATAAGAATAAAAAACTCCTGCACTCATCTTAAAACTATTTTGTCTCTCACCATTGACCATTTCATCTCATGGTCAATAAAGAAATGGTGAAATATTTTAAGACCACCTGACAGACAAATATGCATTTAATAACAAGATTTGTTTAATTAAGCCACAGAATAATTCAGGGGATTGAGGAAAAAACACAAACTCTGAAGACGACCTTTACTTGCAAACAAAGGCTGTCCTGGACGCATTGCAGCTTCTCCCATTGCTTGGTTGTTTGTGGGGTTTTTAAAATCGGATTTACCTTCTAAAATGACCTTAATTAACAAATTGATGTGATTTCCTCTATCACCGAAGTACACAGAGAGTCCCCGGTCTCCAAAGAGCCTCCAGCTTCCCCCCAGAGGGACTCCAGCCTTCCTGCACAGAGCCCATTATGAGTCTCTGCTACTCACAATTCACAGCAACTTGGAGATAAGGCAGGAGTGGTGTGAAAGAAACAACAGATAAATGACGCTTTGGCAGCTGATAGCATTCAAACTCTTACCTTCAAGAATTCAAAGAGGAAATAAAGGAAAACGTTCTAGAAAGACTGAAGTTTCCCCAGTGACAGTGTCAGGCTGGAGACCTGTTAAGTTGGGATCCAAATCCTTGGGGTTGTCTTTCTTGAGGATAATAGAGACAGCCCCAAAAAAACCCCAAACCAAATACATGGAACAAAAAAAAAATCAATAAAACTTAAAAAATATCTAGGAGCTGCTTCTGTTACTCTGGTTTGTACAAGGGCACCTATGTGTGGATGTTCTCGATTCTCTGTGCCTCTGAAATCCTGAGTGTCAGCTCTCACCCAGCAAAAGGCAGAGCAGAAACAAGAGCCATGAACAGCAGGAAAATCTTTGACCTTTTTACCCCTATAATCTCTTCCAGTGCAGCAGAAACCTAAAGTTCTTATCAAAATTAAAGACTGAGCTGCACAATCCCTGGGCTTTCCAAGGGAAACATTCCCCCCACTCCCACCTCAATTACAGGCTTCTCCAAGGTTTTCCCGTATAAATCCAGACCCCTAAGAGAACAAAATACACTGGTTTGAGTTTTGCTTCACTCTGGCTTTTCAAATAAAACCCAGAAAACCTTTAAAAGGGGAATGGCAACTTTTTGTTTGCCCTGCCAGTCTCCAGTGCAGATTGGAGCAGATCCAATCCATCGATAGAACAAAAGTGTTCTTGCCCTGGAAGCAACAAGGTGTCCAAGGAAATAGAGCAGAGGATGTCAAGAGAGGTCACAGAAAGACCTAAGAGCAGCTCCACAGGGATTATAAACCTTGAGGAAGAACGGGAAGCAGATTCTCAGCCAGGCTTCAGAAGTATCAAACTCCTGCCAAGAGCCCTGGGAAGATACGGCACAAGCTGCTTTGTCCCGGGATATCACCGTGCTCCTGCACTGAATGCAGTGGGGACAAAATGTGAAGGGTTGGTGAGTAACTCCATCCCAGCCTGAAGGAAGTTAAATCAGAAGAGAGACCATTTTTTCAGAAGATTGACAGTTGGGGTTTGGGGCACTCTGGAGAACCACACTGCAGCCAGCTAAACTCATGCTGCCTTCAAGCCTCAATTCAGCACAAAAAGGGTTTGTATTCCCTTGACCTTAATAAACTTCTATTTCTACCAACAAGCCATTTCTCCCACTCCATCAACCTACTGATAACTCATCTCGATGTCAGCATCTTATTTTGGGTAGAATGGGTGTGTATTTGGTGCAGGGGGTCCTGCCCCTTTCCACACACTTACAAACACAGGCGTGTACACACCACTGCCTCCATTCGTGCAAACACTGGCCAAGGAGCTTTTGCTAAGGCCTAAGTCTGTCTCCCTGCTCAGAAACAGGAACAGATAAAACTCACTCATTCCCACCAGGCTGGAGTTTATCTCTCCCCAGATCTGCTCTGGAGATGAGTGGCAGGGAGCCAGATGTGCCAAAACACAACAGAATACCCTGGCACAGACAAGATCTGAATGAGCCGCAGACACGGAGTCACTTCTTGTGTCCTGGAAGGTCCACAACTCCCTGACTCAGCCCTGTCAGCACACAGGCAGCTGGGCTTAGCACTCCTGTGCCCATCCCAGGGCACAGGCAGCTGGGCTTAGCACTCCTGTGCCCATCCCAGGGCACAGGCAGCTGGGCTTAGCACTCCTGTGCCCATCCCAGGGCACAGGCAGCTGGGCTTAGCACTCCTGTGCCCATCCCAGGGCACAGGCAGTCATCTTTAGCTCAGCAGTGTGGCACTGCTGACTACATCACTACCATAATCCCCAGATCCTGCTCTTGGAAGCTGCTGTAAGGCTTGCTACTTTCAATTTAATGCTAGACTAGCTGATTATTCCTCCCTAACTGTATTAACTTGCCCTTGGGTCCTCCAAATATTTCCACCTTCCACGTAACAGTTTGCCAAATTTGAACTCTAACCTTGTCCTCGCTCTTCCCTAAGTGGTGTGAAAATGTAACAAACACAGTTTACACCATCAACCACTCTGGGAGTGAAAGACAGCAAACACAAGTTTACCTAGAACACACAAGCACAAAATCCCCACAAAACAGTCTCCAACGTTAACATCAGGACGTGGAGGAGCTCCCGGAGGAGCCCAGAGGAGGCCATGGAGCTGCTCTGAGGGTGGAGCCCCTCTGCTCTGGAGCCAGGCTGGGAGAGCTGGGGGTGCTCACCTGGAGAGGAGAAGGCTCCAGGGAGAGCTCAGAGCCCCTGCCAGGGCCTGAAGGGGCTCCAGGAGAGCTGGAGAGGGACTGGGGACAAGGGATGGAGGGACAGGACACAGGGAATGGCTAAAAATGGAAAAGGGCAGGTTTAGGTTAAATATTGGGAAGGAATTCCTGGCTGTGAGGGCGGTGAGGCCCTGGCACAGGGTGCCCAGAGCAGCTGTGGCTGCCCCTGGATCCCTGGCAGTTGGACACTGGGGCTTGCAGCACCCTGGGACAGTGGAAGGTGTCCCTGCCCGTGGCAGAAGGTGGGACTGGATGAGCTTTAAGGTCCCTTCCAACCCACACCATTCCAGGATTCTGTAAGTCTAAGTTTGGGAAATACAAGCTTGTTCACCTCACCCATTTGTCCAGGAACTGATGCCCAATTAACTACTTTCATACATTCCTACCCCCTACTATTAAAAATTCTCTGGGGTCTTCTAGTCCTCCTTGTCGCTCCTCTCTGCTCAAATTCTCATAACTAACCATCAGTTCTGACACTGTTTCAGCCAAGACAAAACCCATCACTCCAACGTGAACAGGCAGTATTTAACCATGAGGTGCTTCCAGCCTGTCCTGCACTATTTTCTATGCAGAGGTGCATCTTTATAAGGCTTCAGGTGAGCAATGTGTAGAACAGTAAATGCCAAGCAGCTGCACAAGTGGGAAGAAGCATCCCTTCATTATCCAGCTAATTTCTGGAAGACACGAGCACTCCAATATCCACCTTAAATCACTGAAATGCGTCCTTTAACAACCTCCTGCCACGAGCTCATCAGAAATTACAGCACCTAGGAAAATAACTCCAGACAAAACCACTCTGATCTCAGCCCTACCAACTCCACATAAATCACCTCAAAGTGGCGCACAGCAATGTGTCTCGAGATTTTACCAGCAGTGCCACAGATCTGACTGGGATTCAGTGCTGCCACCAGAACTGTTGAGTTGTGATGTTCTCCTGAGGACGAGCAGCAGCTGCAGCCCAAGCACAGGGCTCCAACACCACATTTCCCTTCACTTTGCCAAGAAACCACATCACATTTCACAAGGACCAAATGCAACAACCATCCAGAAGGAAAATGTGAAGCACAGGTATCGTTTCAGAACTCCTTTTTCCAAACAGGATGATAAATTAAGGCAGCCAAAAGCTGCCATCACAATTAGCTGATGAGCAGTACACCAGGCTTTGGTTTGGAAGGAGTCAAACCGCGCTTTGATGAAGAAAGATCTCTCTGTTAGGAGCTGAGGAACGACGTGGCACCGGGGGCAATACCTGTCCTTCTGACTCCAAGGCAATTTAGGAGCATGGATATGACACCCTTCAAGCTTGACATGTAAAACAGAAGCATCTGACAAATCCTGATCAGACTGGCAGGAACTGTTAGACAGCCCCTTCTCACGTACTGCGAGTCAGCGATAAAAGCTCCAAGCTCTCTGGCTGCAGAGAGCACTTTTCAAAGGTTTCTCCTCAGAATTTAATTAATGTTCCCAATGGCCTCTATAATCCTAAAGACAGTGTTATGCCCTTCCTAACCCACATCATTACAAAAAGCTGCCTCCAGAATCAGCCAGACGCAGTTTAAGTGAAGATGTTCCCCACATCATTCCCTGCAGGCTGCCAGCAGGAGCTCACAGGGAACTTGTTCTGTGGTTTTGTTCACATATTCATGGCTAAGGAGCACGTTGTCTATGTGGGCAAATTGCTGCATGTGGTAATCTCTAAATAAATGTATTTATTTCCAGCTTGGTAATTTATTGTCCTTGACAGCATCAAAAGCATTCTGCATTCCCCAATAAGCAAAATTTATCTATGATATGACAATGTACCAATGTTCAGACAAAGATGTATTTTCTACTTAATATTACATTTTTCACTTACAGGCAATAGAGATTATATACCACCTGATCAAATTAAACTACAACAGCAATATACACCAGCCAAACATATTTTGATTTTACTTTCATAGAGCACTTCCAAAGCCCAATCAAACACGCAGTGCTCGGCAAGTTCACCACACTCAAAAAGCAAGGTCACATTTCTAAACTGTGTTCTCCCAATGCCACTTCAGCTCCTGCTTCACAAAAAACTCTGCAATCCACAAATTATACCAGACAAAAATTAAATTGCACTTAAGCATCAAGAAAAAAAGGAGGGAGTGTAAGAGCTACCCCAGACTGCAGAGTACAGTATAAATCCTGCTGGTACTTCCATAATTCCAGCCGTGGGCTGACAGTGGAACCTGGCAGAGCAAGTGACGGAACATTATGAGATAAGTAATGCCTTGTATAAATCCAGACTTTCCCAGACTGTGTAGATTCTTTTCTCCTTCAGCTCCAGCAGATTTCCTCCTCTGATGATTTAATACACTGTAACAAAGATATCCATCACAAACAGTAACTCCTCTTCACCCCGGCAGGGTTGGGAATTGTGGGCTAGGAAAGGTGCTTGAGGAATGCTGTGGTGTCTCGAATTCCCCCATCCACAAGGGAAGGGGCTGTTCTGAAACACCCAAGGGAGAGAGATCCTTTCAGGATGGAAGAAATTCTGCCCTGGGAGGGGGCTGAGGCCCTGGCTCGGGGTGCCCAGAGCAGCTGTGGCTGCCCCTGGATCCCTGCAGGGTCCCAGGCCGGGTTGGACAGGCCCTGGAGCACCCTGGGACAGTGGAGGGTGCTGCTGCCTGCGGCTGGGGGTGGAAATGGATAATCCTCTCCAACCCAAACCACCCCCAGATTTTATGATGTCACTGAGCTGAGAAGGTTTTTGACATCATGTACCAACAAGATCACAAAAATCGAGACAGTCACCATCATGATGGCATTACTGTAACCGAGAAAGAGGTAATATGGTTCAGGACTTGGCCTCAGTAACTCAGGGGTGTTCAGACATCACAGCCAATAAACAAAGAACCAGTCAAGCAAAGTAAGCCATATTTTGCAACAATGCCCTTAGAGCTTTGTTTATATTTCCAGTTACCTTTCATTTGTTAAATAACAAATTATTGTTGGCTTAATCTTAAGTGACCTTCTTGATGGACCTCAAGCACACAATTTTATTTTAAAAAATTAGCCCAATAAAAAAGTGTGCAGGAATAGAATTAAGAAGCCTCCAAATAGTGTGGTGTGTCTGCAGTAAATCACTGCAAGGAAGCAGCCCTGCATCTACTCCAACCACTCCCTCTGTAAGTGATACCATCACCTCATATATTATTAAATAATGGCAAGAAAAACACGATAATGATCAGCAGCCAAATCCAAACACAGATTGTAATCTCCAAGATCAGATGTCTGTGGAGATGCATTTATCTGGTGTTCAGTTCCACAGCCTTTCAAACCCCTTGAGAGAGCCAGACATTTTTACCTGGATTTGGAACACGTGGAAGTGATTTTATTATTTACAATTAATTGTCCCGGGTGCTGTGCCATGGCTCCCTTCAGCAGCTGCTCCCAAGCACTGTCACACCAGGTCACAACCTCTCTGTCCCTTTACTGTGGGGCTGCAGTTCTGTTCAGCTTGGAAAACTGCAGGAGAAATGATGGCACCAACTCCTCCTAAAGCAGGACCTACTGGAACCACTTCTCGTGGTGTCCTTGTGCAACTTGTCCCAAAAAATCCCCACCAAGGAGGTGCTCCTCATGTCCAGTCCATATTCCCACTCTTAAACTGTTTCCTGCTCACAAGGATTTAATCATTTACCTTAAATCCAAGCTCAAGAAAAGGAAAATAAAAAGCTGTCTACCAGCTGTGCTTCAAAAACAACTTCTGGTGCACCTTTTGTTCCTCCTGACGTGCCAGGAAAAAAAAATCCTTTATAAGCACTAGGCCCAAAAATGTGGATTTCTTTCAGGTTGTTTAAAAATATCCTTGGGTTTTACAGAATTCACACGCAGCAGCTGAGCCCCACAAACCTCTCACCTTGTGCAAGGAGCATTCTTTCAGGCCATTTTGCTTTTATAAATCAAAGGAAACACAGGTCAGACCATCTAACACCCTATATTCAAATTAAGCCAGTGAGGAAACCTCTCTGAAGGTCCCAACTGCAAAATTCCTTCTCGTAACCATTTCAGAAGGAGAGCTTAAAGGATTTTATCCACTTTTCCCTTTTTTTGTGAAATACTAAAGCCATTTCTCTCATTTCAAGCAACTATCGGTTTTTAATATCAGCAGTGCTTCCTTCAAAAAGCACCTCAGTCCCAGGGGACCAGAGCTCCATTATTTATTTAATTTTTAATTCTTCCAGGGCCTGTTTTCATTATTTTCTCCACATGGGCTGAGAAACACCCCTCCAGCATTTCTCCACAAGTTTACTAGAGGGCACTGTAAAGACACCTACAAAGGGAAGAAAGTGCATTTCTGTTCCTCCCGGTGAACAATAGTACTTTGACTTTTCCCCAGAAATAGCTCCCAGATGTTGGCTCCTGACAATGCTACAGTTGTTACAGCAGGTGAAGAGGAATTTCCATTTTTTCCTGGAGTAATGGATTTCCTTTCCCAGAGTTCCAGTCTTCTGAGCACTCAGGCACCTAATTTACCTCTTCAGAGAGAGATGTGAAAGAGAGTGGCTTTCTGAGGGTTAAGGACAAACAGAAAACCCACTTGTAAGGCTCAAAATACACACTGCACACAATGCAAGGAGCTTCCTCGTCCTGCCCTACTCCTCCTGCCTGGGCTCCACTCAAACCACCCTGCTCAGACCCACAGAACTGGCTCCCCAAACACTCCCAAGGCCAGACAAGACAATGAGCTCCCTGTAGAGATGCCCCGCTGGTCTGCAAACCAAGCCCAGATAATCAGGGAACAGATTCCTTGCTTCAGACAGGGTGGGTTTTTTACCAGACTGGTATTTCAAAAATGGTTTAGAATATAAATACAGAAAAAAATCCCCACACATCACAAGAGGATTATTTGCTGAAACCAATTACCTAAATATTTCCCAAGTGTAAACACGCTGCAGCATCCAAGGGAAAGTAGTTTTACCACTTCTCAGATGCCAACGAGGTTATGGAGCACCCAACAGAACCGATTCAGTTTAAGATGCTCTTTAAGTGAGGCAAGCCTTGCTCTCAGTGAGTGATCTCCCTCCCCCAAGGCACCATTTCAATCCAGGGCTCCAGGCAGACCACGGAGATGCCAAGGGATGCTCACAAGTGTGAAGGGCAGGGGGAATGCTGTTACCAACTCAGGGGGCTCCAATCACAGCAATGGCCAGAAAAGCCACACAGGAAGAAATACTGGCAGGAAAAGAAAAATTGGTTTCTATAGGAAGCATAAAATGAAAAAAAAGGATGAACATGAAAAAAAAAGATGCAAGGAAGAATCAAACAGAAGGTTCCTGGACATAACTTCCAGTGTTTTTCTAAAGAAAGTGTCTTTTCTTTGTCACATTTCACGAAAGAGGAAAAAATTCTTAACAAATACCTTTAATGTCAGATCAAGCAAGGAATATCTGAGAGGATCTGGAAACAGAACAGCAGCATTGGATCAGAGCAAAAGCAATCCCTTTTAACTCAGCATCCTGTGACAGCAGCCCAGAGCAGATGCTGAGGAGCACCCAAGGGCAGAACCAACCGCAGCAAAGCTCCCCAGAGTCAGCCCCAGCACCTCCCTCTCACAGCCCGGGAACACCAGGGTTTGTTCCTTGGCTCAACAGCTCCTGGACGGAAAGCACAACCAGTAACCTCTGCCAGCCCCTTGGAGCTGCCTTTGGGGAGAGAAGGAAGGAAGAAGGGGAGAGGGAAAACAAATATGAGCTCAGAATTGGATTCGGGGGTCCTTAGTTTAGGGGACCAGTGCAGAGAGATCAGGATAATCAGCAAATTCTGTACACTCAGCACAACTAATTGTACAGCCCTTCCCTCCTCTGGTTTCCTACCAAGCACTGCCCAATCACACCACTGATCCACAATATATAAAAATATAATAACCTCAGCAATGTGCTAATGAGGGGTTTATTGATCTTTCAGGGCAGTAGTGAAAACACAGGAGCAGTAGAAAGGTGGAAATGATGCACATACACACTACTACAAACGTGCTACAGTGTTACCAAGAATCTTATTTTAAGAACATATTTGCAGCAGGTTTCTATCCCATAAAATTCAATGTTATTTGCAGAGTTCATTAGGCGGTGTTGTGGTTTAACCTGGGGATGAATCAGGTGCAATAAAACCTGACCCTCACAAATTTAACTCTTAACACTCCTGTAAAAGCGAGCTGGCCAACTAGAGAGCACCGAATTGAGACTGTTTTAGCGGAAAGGGTTAGAGCGGGATGGCAGGCACATCACCAGTCACAGGAAAAGGGGGATGCAGCGGGTGCCCTCAATGACATGGAAAACTGGGGCAGATTTTAATCACGCCAGCACCAAGGTAATACCCTGGGGAAGCTGAGGAAATAAGAGAGAACCAGCAGTACCCCCAGTTTTCCTGGACTTCCACTGAGCATAAGGGTTTGTGTCTGTGTTTGCAAAGCCCAAAGTAAAAGCTGTAGATTGCAAAGCTAAAGCTCTCAGAGATGCCCACTCTGGTCAGTGACCACAGCACAGCATTGGGACCCTTTAAAAATTACAACACCCATCAAAAATATCAACCAAACATCTTATTAGTATCATCAATGAATGAGCCATATAAAAGAAAGCATATATAACAAGACTTACAAAACTAGAATGTTACTGCACCAGATTTCAGGAAGTCTTGGCAAATCCAGAACTGGTAAAAATGTATAAAATATTTAAATCTGATATCCAGATCAGCTCCAATATTCAAATGAGCACCATTTTAACTGTGCAAGTTAGAAGAAAAGGCCAAGAAATGACATCCCAGACCTGTGCCCACCAGGAAAGCAGTTTAAGCATGAACTCGAACACACCTTGTGGAGTCAACAGCTCCTTCAAGTTACTCATTCTTTACTCTGAGTGGTGGATAAAGCTCTCCATTTGTGCCACCTCCACAACAAATCGTGGCTGGTTTGTTTTTTTTTCATCCTCTCAGCTGTGAACTCTGCATATTGATCCTGAAACGTTTAATGCCTTTTACACGCTTTGGCTGCTGCTGTTCACCAATGCCACGGGCTCTGCCTGGCCCTGCACTCCCTCCCCAAGGGAGTAGCTGCAAATCTTCCTGACCCTTCATCATGAAATGCACAAAAATGATCTGGAATAAAACCCAAAATATCCCCAAGTCTTATTTACCGCAACTTAATTATTTCAAGTACATTGAATGTACATGGAGTAGAGCAAATTATTGGATTTTTGTTTATTATTTGCTATATAAGAAATCAAGCAGCTACACTTTGGGAAGGCAACTGCAGCCTATTAACAGTGTATTTGTATTCTAAACAGATCTATTAAAAAATCTGATTGCACTAATCCTTTACTGTAACTTTACAGCCGTGTTATTTCACCCAGCTGACGTTTTTCTGTAACAGATTCCTATTAAGCTGTGAGTGCTCCTAAGCCTCACAATCCAAGAAAAGCTACGAGAAAAAGAGCCAAATGCCTCAATTTAACTCCCGATTCCCAGTGTCTCCTTTTCCCCACGGGGAGTGGGTTGGCACACAGTTATCTCCCCCTCTCTGGCAGGGAAAGGGGCGAGGGGAAGCCCCAGGGTATCCCTGCCATTCCCACACCATCCCAAAGCACTGGAGCTGAGTTGGACGGGTAACACGACCCTGGGCTGTAACTGGAGCGTGTGGAACCGCCATCCCTGCCCCATTTGATCTCAGTTGAAAGTACAGTAAAATTAAGTGAAAGAGCAGTTTTAAAAGCTTTACACAGATTCTTGTCTCTCCTCAAAGCGCATTAATGAAAACACTTCCTGTGGCAGTGTGTGAAGACAAGCAGCACCTTTCATCTCCCCTGTTTACTGCCTTCACCTCCCCGATTCCCAGGCACCACTGGAGCTTTGACTGGCACAGCTTTTGTCAGAATGAAGGAAAAAGCTCAACTGTAGCTTTGCAAATATATTAGCAAAAACATTTGCAAGTATTAGCTTGGCAAATGTTTTATACATCTGAGGGGAAAACAGATTTATCTATTCATTTCATATAACACAGATTATTTCAAAGTGGGAAAATACGTTTCAAAAGAACTTATGGAAGAGTGGAAATACAATTACTGCATGTATTAACTGAATTATCATATAGATATGGGTATTAATGGATGCACAGTTCTGGATAGGCTGCTTCCCTCAGCCTCTGCTGTGGCTAATCCTGGCTGTGCTGTGGACTGGCACGCACTGACAGCTACCTGGGTGGCTATTTGAGAGGTTCCTCTGAAAGGCTTTGCTCTGCTTAACACAAAGCAGAATTTTTCAGTTGAAATAATAACATCAAAACAGGCCCCAGACCTGCACTCTGTGCATCACGTCTGAGAACAGCATTCCATTCACACCACTTCATTCCAAAGCTGTTAAACAAACAGACAGACCTGATGAAATATTAATTTGGCTAATTATGGCAACAGAACTCCAGAAGGAAGTAACAACTCCACAGAAAGAGAGCAGTACCTGTTGGCAGCAGTGCCAAGTGCCCGAGTCCCAGACGTGTGGCAGATGGCTCCCGAGGCCTGGGCACACCGTGCTGGGCCCAGCCTTGGCTCGGCTCTCCCTGCCTGGAAGATGCAAAGGCTCACCTGGGTAGGCAGAGCCTATGTGTGAGCTACTGAATGGGGGCTTTTAGGGAAAGACAGCACACAAAGCATCTACCACCCAGCAGTTGTTCCAATCCATAGACTGCAATCAAATCCCAGTGTTTTCACCAGAGAAACATTTACCTTTATTGCAATAAAAAGCTCTTCAACCTGCTTGGACAGCAGATGCAAATTACCTGGCAATTCACTGCCCAAACCAAAAATTTTGGATGGTAATACTTTATAAAACAACATTTAAATATAATTCTTTGCATGGAAGAGTCTTCTGGAGCTCACTTAGTCCAGCCAGCTGCCCCAAGCAGGTCTATTGAGATGAGGCTGCTCAGGGATCTGGCCAGCCAAGCTTCAAACTTCCCCAAGGAACCATTTCCCAACAACAGAAGAGAGCAAGCAAGAAGTGTGTGAGTATCTAAAGTAGCAAAGCATGGTGAGAGATACACCTCAAACTGGCATTTCATTATTTCCTTCCTGGCATATCACAACTGTGAGCTTTAGTTAAGCATCTACAAATGAAAAGTCCCAAAGCCACAACAATGGTAACATCAGGAAAGATCTGTTTTGAGGAATCCAGCAGTAAAAGCCACACAAAGTGCCTGCTGTGGAGCTGTCACTGCAATGATGGGTTTGTGTGTACCACCAACCACATAACCTGGGCTGTTCTGGCTCCCAGAGCCCAGCACACGAGTCCAGGGACCAAGAGACACATGGAGCCATGGCTGAAGCTTGACTTGGCACCGTTCACTGCCCGAGTGTCCCTCAGTGTTCGAAACATCTCACTTCAGCTGGACTCTGGCCCAGCTCCGACCCACAGGCCGATCCCACTCCTCAGCTGCACATTTGGGGAGAGTTGCCACAACTTCTGATGTGACCGCCCCATCCCAGGTCAGCGGTCATCACCATCAGCACAGAACAAGGACCTCAACACCCTTACACTGCTGTCTTTGGTTCATTCCCTCTAAATCCAACCTTCCCCATACTGCCAGGGCAGCCTTTCTCCTCCGCTTGAGGTCCCTGGCAGCATCAATGTAAGGTTTTGGCACATCCTTTCCATTTGCATCAAGGTCAGCGCGTGCCACAACAAGCTTTCTATTTTAAATACTGCACATCGATAGGAGTGCATTAAGATACAAAGCCTTTACACAGCTCCAGAAGATGTAACAGCACAGCTTTTCCCAGGTTCTGTCAGAACTACTGCTGGAATTTGTCCCAGTCCCCAAGCAGCACCTTTCAGAGAAAGCCACAAACGCTGGGAGCCGCAGGGCAGAGCCTCCACAGAGCCACCACCGACCACCACCAGACACCATTAGAGAGCTAAAAATTCCTTTGGTCTCCTTTTCCCTGTCCATTCCAGGGTTTATGTAAATAGCCTGCACAGCCTTCTCCTGAGAAACTCTCCAACCTAAAGCTACCTAAATCACGGCATAATCAGATAATTAGACTGCGGTCCCTCTAAGTCTGCCATTAGCACTTCCAAGCTATGTTTAAGGGGATAAAAAAAGCTTTATTTCAAGTAATTCACAGCACATGATGACTATCACAAAGGGGAAGCTCTATTTTCTAGCAGAGTAATTTACACTTTCTAAACAAAAAAATTCCAAGAGAAAAATTGTCATATAATATGTGGTGGGGTTTTTTGTTTGCTTTAGGAACTACAAGCAGAAAATAGAGCTATTGAACCGGCTCCTTTCAGCTGTAAGAAGGTTGAAATGCAGCTTTTGCAGGAGAAGCAAGCACTCGTGTCACCATCAACCATGAAAAAGTCCCAGACAAGAGCATGTAAAATCATTGTATCAGCTCCAAAACAGGAACATCCATGCTACAGATGGGATTATGGGAGGAGGGGGGAAACGGAGGTCAGGAGCTGGTCACAAGCAGCAGCATCTGTGAGGTGATGCACTTGAACAGCACATTCTACAAATACAAACAAAACCTGATCATGTTCACTTTTTTTTTAAATTCAAAACCTGCTAGGTTGGTGTAAAACATTGCTTTTCTTGGATTTTCTGGCTTTGTCTCAACACCAGGCACGACTGAGGTCCTCCTTGCCTTGCTGCACTATTACCTTGCTTGCACATCAGAGAGAATATAAATCACAGAATATTAAGCAAAGTAAGATGCTTTGCCTTTATTTGATTAGGGTTTTTCAGCAGCACAGATTTCTTACAGCCAATATTAAAGTGTAATTACTTTGTCTCCCAAAGTTTTCAAATACATGACTTGCATATATAGCAGTGGTTTTTATCTCTGTAAACACAAAGTAAGAGAGGGAGGGTAAAATTACTCCACTTTTCTGCTTAGCAGTTTCAGTTGTAGCAGCACCTCCTCCCCAGTCACAGCAATGCATGAGGGCTTCATCCCTGCTTTGGCTGAGGATGAGGGGACTGTTAAATATTTATCACAGGAGTCTGTGCCAATAACAAAAATGAAGGAACCACAATCAGGGCAGGCAGATGGGCCAGAGCTCAGCAAGGCATGAGCTGAAGTGTGTCAGGAATCTTATGAAATGAGACATTATATAACAATATCAAATCTGGGCACCCAGAGCTGGGTCACCTGCATCTCCCCAGCTGCACACAATGCAGACAGCCCAAACCCAAGCATTTAAACATCTTACACTGGGTTATATACTGACTTACTTTTATATACGTATATATTAAAGCATGCACATCAGCACAGCTGTATAAAAGGATGTACCTGCTAATTTCTAAAGCAAAAATTAAGCTAGACCTATCAACAGGGCAGCTGATAAACCCATGGGCTTTGATACAGCATAGACAAGACCATTTGAGACTCAGCCAATAATGGTATTAGATCCACCTCAGCATCCAAATTAACTTTGCTGCTCCAGCAGTCCGAGTGCTCTTCATGAGCCTGTTCAGGGAGGTGGGAGCTGAGCTGGCCAAGGGCTTCTCAGCACAAAGCCCCACTTCTGGCATGCTTGCAGTCCCTGGGGTTCATCTCCCCACTTAGTTGTTAACAGATACAAAGGTAACTCTGGACACCAGTGCCACCTCTTCAAACTGGTAATCTAGGTGAGCTATTTTTACCAGAGGATATTTAATCAGAGATCTGAGAACAATAATTATCTAGAGATACTGAAAATCTGGGGCTACGCTGCAGGACCACACAACAGAAAAACCACAGAATACAGAAGGACACTGTAATGAGGGCTCTGCCTGGAACACGTGAGTGAGAAAAGCAAGATCCCACAAGCACAAGGCACAATGAGCTGTCCCGAGTTCTTTCTGCACCAAACCCAACTTTCTGAAGGGCTGCTGACTGCAAACCACCCCACCAAACCAAAGCCCAGCAGATGTCACGCTCACATCACAAGCAGCAAGTTGAGAACATTTCAAGAGCAGCTCATGAAGTTTACAGAACTTGCTTTTAGTTCATAGGGGAAAAAATCATGGTCAAAACTTACTATTAGACTAAGGTGTCTTTGATATCTCATCGATTAAATTAAATGTCATTAATTTTGCATGCAACTCATAGATCATTCTCTAAATGCTATGCCAAAAATCTAATTGAGTCTTCATTAAGTGATCAGGTGGGAAATGGGAGCTCTTCCCTCACTACAGAATTCAAGGTTAAAACACCAAGGACTGTTAAGAACTGCCTCAGACCCTCACTTTCAGTCACCACACAAAAACCCCTCCATTTCATTCACTCCAAATTTCCCCTATTAGCTGGCTCCTCCTCTCGTTTTACACCAGTAACCTTGAAAAGAGGACAGGTGGAGCTACTAAAGAAAGACAAAGGGGCTTAAAAAAAGAGATTATTTCAAGCTACAATTAGAGTATCCTACCAGACTACACTATTTTAAAGCTGAAATTTAAATTAAATTCCAGCCGCATTTTTAGCCACGTGCTTGTCGTTACCTTTTTGTGATCCCAGTGTCAGAAGTGAACAATTCCTAGGCTTATCTCCACCACCGAGTGCCACGGCAGGATTTGGCCACCCTTCTGTTATTTGTGGGTGATGGTGGGACAAATCGACTCTGCCATTTCACAATTAACAACGAGACTTTAAAAAGTGGTAATTTAACACACAAAGACACTACTGGAATAAAACAGCACAGCAGAAGAGGCAACAGGGTTTACCTCTGCAAGGAAAGCGTGCTGCTATTCCCCATGTCTGGAAGATAATGTTAGGTCATGACTGCAGCCTCCAGGATGGAAAAGGCCCTTGGCTAATGCCAGGTAGCCAAGCAGGACTGCCCAGGGATGAGAGGGCAGGCAGGAACCCAGGCAGGCTCCCAGCTGGCAGGGGGATGTGGCCACTGCCTGCTCAGAGACCAAAGGGAAAGGACTGGAGCCAGCGAACAAGAACAGGGAGCAGCACTCCAGGTTTGGGAAAGGCTTTGGAAAACTCCTCTGGTGCTTCAGGTGAACGGGAGCACTGCTCTGGGACAGGAATGGCTCCCACATGGCCACTGCTGGAGGTTCAGGGCAGGCCTTTTGGACTCCATTAGTTCAAGAAAGGGACACCTGCCCTTTGACTTCACAGCTACCTTGGTTCAATATTCTGAAGTAGAACCTTGGAGTTCTGTGCCCATTCCAAACTCTGCTCTCTTTGGTGTCACACAGCAGGAGAAGGAATACTGACACAATCTGTCATAAATGTTTTCCTCTTCACTCCAAAGCTGCACATTCAGATTCAGCATCCTGCCCTGCAATTCCACCTCACGTTTTTTATTAGATCATTTTTTCAGCATAAATGGTACAGCCATAAATACTAGTTTTTCCATGAGAAGTATTTTGTACAGGTGGTATTTTGAGTCTCCCCAAATCATTGATCTATTATTGAGCCAAGCTGAAAACACACTATCAGTTTTCACTGAACTATTGATCATGTAAGGTCAAGCCTTGCAAGAGGAGTACCAGGAATCTACAAGCAGGCAGCTGGAATGAGCCATGGTATTTCTGATGCCATACAAGGAAAGGAACTTAGAAAATAATATTTAAACAGCTTGCTGGAGTGCAGGCTACTCGTAGGAGAACGTCAGCAGATTGGGTACTGATTACAGTGAAAGAATGTGAGCCCCACTTGCAGAAACAAAGGTGATTTTTGAAGGCTGCTCCCTGAGCAGCAGGCAGCCTGGCCCAGTTCCCCAGCCTGGAAATGAAAATAAACTCGGGTTATCTGTTATCTCAGTTAAGGGGAGGTACGGATGGTAGGGAGTCAGGGGAATTTAACTATTATGGATAAGTGTGAAATCCTCACCTTTGCTTTGCCAGTAAGGCATTGCCATTTGCTATGGCAAAAGAGGAAAAGAGAACCATTTTGCACCCACATTCCTTCCCAGGACTGGCACTGCCAAGAAGTTACAGGGAAGCTTTAACAGACACCAGTGTGATCTCAAAGTGCCCTGGACACAGCACTGGCTCCCAGCTGGGCTGGGCACTATTTCAATTACCCACTCTCTCTCTCAAAAAGCTGTTTTTTCCCTTGAATTTCTCATTCGCTGCCGCCGTGTTTGCAAAATGAAAACAAAACCGAGAATAACTTCCCCTTGTAAAAACCTTGCAAGAGATAACTCGGGCTGTTAGTTCCCTTTGGGCTGCTGGGATCTGCCTGGTTTTCTGCCACACTCCTTTAGAAGAGCCCATTATGAGATTTGTATAGGAAATCAATGCTGAGGAGCTGCAGGTAGCCCTGGCCTCCTTTTGTGTTGCCAGCACATGGCCCAGCTGAAGCAGAGCGGTGCCCCGGCAATCCGGCCGCACGGCCCAAACAATGACATCACTCGGCTCCACGCGGCATTCGGGCAAGGTAAAAGCTTTGCTGCTCCTTTTAACCATTATTGCACAAACTATAGCGAAAATGTGAGCCTTGTCCTGCCACCAATGGGGAAATGAAAAGCAAGACGGGCAGAAGAATGGTCTCTCAGTCATGCCACTCCAGCAATAATGTTTTTTCCAATGAAGCTTTCAGCAGTCAGACATAGGAAAGATTATAGACACAGAACCTGCAGTTCCATTCAAAAAGATCTTTGTTAGCAGAAGCAATGAAAAGAGGGAAAAAAGCCCACAAAATTCCTCCACTTAAAGCACAATCTCAAAACATATGCTTACAATCCTGGAAATCTTTGGGAGATTCAGGGCGTTCAACAGCTGCAGCTGAGCTTACAATGAACATTGCAAATAAATGCTAATGAGATGCTTATAGATCCTGAACAAATTGATTTACTGAGATCTTGTCGAGTGTCTCCTATCAAGGGTTTGTCAGAGTAAACAACCAAACCCTTATAAACAGAAGTGACTCATTCATTACAACTGGAAGAAAGAAAGGCATAACTGAAGCTATAGTCCAGGAAGATGATAAAACAACCCCCCCCCACACACACACGTGTAATTTACCAAAAAATAATAAAAATTAAGTTTTTGAAAACCCTGTTAGAAAACATGTACAGTTTACCTCACCAGACAGCAACAGATCAGCTTGCAATGCTGTGAGTACATTAAAAACCAGAGTTATCAGCACGAGAAGTAACCATAATAAAACAGACGTGAATAAAGCTTTAGGATAAACCCACGTAAAGCAGATGCGTAACAAGTTCATACTCGTGCTGAATTGTTTTATTGCACATTGTTACAGTACAACCTCTGTGTGTAAGCAGCTCCTTGGAAAACAAATGGGAGCAAATCCATTCTCTTACAAAAAAACCTTACTGTTCATAAGGTTACATATGACTATGAACAATAAATTATGCAGGAGAAGCGAGGCAAAGCTTCAGAAGCTCTATATCAGAATAAGAAAAAATGTTTCTAGTTCAATTAAGCTGAGATGATTCCATACTATTACAACTGCCTAGCACAGAGAATTCTAGGATTCCTTTTTGGCCAGTCACCTATAAAAAATGAACATTTAATGATTTCATAATGGCAGGCAGGGAAGGTGGTAACATGTATCCCTCGACTGAGCACAGACAGGGAGTTTCTCTTACAGAACATTAAGAGCAAAAAAGTGAAATTCTCCAAACTGGGACAAAAAGCTAGGGCCACTTTATTAACACTAAACGGTCTTTGGGGAGGCTGCCCAAAAAAAAACTCTTTAGTAGGAAAAGCAACAAAATGCAAGAAAAATGAATCCCTTCATCTTTTCAGTCTCCACAACTCCACTCAGTGAAATCCTGGCAGCTTTTAAGGGAAATCCAATCCCCTAGTCCCCACCTACTGCCCAAGCTGGAGCAGCCCCAGCCCCACATACATGGCTGTGTCTGGAAGGTGATTTCCAGAAGATCCTGGTGAAAGGCTGCTGTGCTCTCCTGTTACTACACACTCTGCCCTGCCTGCAGTTCCTCAGAGCATCCCTTCCGCACAGGAAACACAGGGCTGGGGGGAGTTAGCCCCTGCAGTTGTAACACAGATCTCCACCACCACCATCTCTCTTTGTATCTGCACACAGCAGAACAACAGCAGTTGACATTCCAAGAGCAAATTCCCTTAGAAATAAACAAACCCAACTCCTCTGAGGTTTAGGATGCTCCGCTAGGATCAGGAGAGCATATCCAAAGTAAAGTACAAATCTGCAGACTTCTATGCTCCTCATTTTAAGCAATGCAAAGCAATTTCAACGAGTCTCACAGCAACATAAGGAGAAAAACTCTGGGTTTTCCCCAAAGAGGCCCAAAGCTCCCAAGTGAGTGACAAATGCAGCTCTAGCGACTGCAAGGAGGAAAAGGAAATCTACTGTAGGAATCCTCTTTTGGGGAAAAATCCCAAGTTGGCAGTGTCGTGTGTGCAACAGGACTGTGGTCAGGGAAGGTGCTGATCCTGCTCCATGACAGCCTGCCCCAGTGGCACCGGGGGGTGCTGGTGTGCGAGTACAGCCTGGCCTCCTGCAGAGAGAAACCATGGGAAAAGGGAATTCTTTTCAGACCTGAGCCGTTCAGCGCCTCCACGGGCAATCACCAGGAAGCTTTTCTCTCTTCCTAGGAGCACTTCACAAGCCACAAGTACAACACAACCACGCAACAAAATGGGCTGTGTGTGCCCTCTGTGAGGAATGCCACTCATTCTGCAAAAGGCTCTTCTGGGGGAAAAAGGGTTCTGGAAAGTGCCTCCCCCACCCCAGCTGTGGGACTCAGAAACACAGCAACACCCTGTTACACACACAGGGCCACCTGCAATCTCTGCGCACTGAGCCTCCACCAGATTGATGGTGTTTTTATTATTTTGGGGAGGCTTATAAACTGAGAAACATACGGGAATGGGTGTTATAGACAGGCATTTCCCAAGACACTCCAGCTGACAAACCCAACTATCTTCAGGCAGTGGCTCTCATCATCTCTTGCCAGGCAGGTCTCCCAGAAGTAATCCTACTTCCCAGAAGTAATCCTGCTTCTGAGAAAGGCAAGACTAAGAGAACAAGGAGAGACATGACAGTGTCAAAACAAGACAAAGCAATTAAATACTTTACCGAATTCCTGTGTCTCTCAAGCTGAAGGCAGTAGTCAAAATTAAAACCAGATTTACTCAGAATTTTGTAAAATTTCGAAGGAAGCCCCAGACCACATGTTCTAACAAACTTAGAATGCTTCAGATGAAAACTGACACCGTCCAGAGCAGTACTGCAGCCCCACAAAGGAAACAAAATCAGGTCCACAACGTGAAAGAGAATGGATTTGGACAGCAGAGGTGCTGAGGGCAAAGTCTGGTGTATGAAATCAAGGTAAACACAAAACTAGTTCAGCTTAGAAACAATTTTTCCCCTCCCCTAGTCTTCTTGGCTGAGTCGCTCAGAATGTTCCAGGGCCAGTAAGACTGGATGGAAACTCAGATAAACCCCAATTACTGCTACAAAAGGCCACTGCTTTAAAATAATCTTAAAATAATCAATCTTCCCTTTCCAATGCTGGACAATAATCTCCTTTCTCTGAGGTGTGAGCAGAAAGCGAAGAGGCTGCAAAGAGGCAGCACTTGCATTCCTTGTTGACAGTCACCTTCCTGCAGATACCAACCTATAATGTCCCTGCTTGCTTTATCAGACATTCCCCTTCACCTGCTTTAACTGGTGCATTTATCTGTCCCTCTTTCATCACGTTCATTCCAAACCAAACATTTTGGTTTGTTGGTTTTTTTTAATTTAAAAATAAAAAAACTGGGAAAGAGAATAAAAGAGTTATTAACTGAAATAAGCAGATGGTCTTGAAAAAAAAAGATAAAGCTTAGAGTATTTTCCATTTGAAATTACATTTATAATGATATCCAGTAAATTCAACAGGTTTATAGAATTCAAATAGTATTTTAAAAAATGGGGTTAAGCTGTGCAATTTCGGAAAATGAAAGAACATAACAGATTAGGAGATAGCAGCAGTAAGCTTTCCATGGCAGGAGTTTCAATAATGGTGTTTTGGATACTTTGCTTCCATCCTCCATAGAACAGTGATGGGATTCTAACTGTATACAGAAGGGAACTGCCAGATGTGGATTAACAACACCACGACACACTCAAAAGAGTTATTTTTCAACTCCTGAGTAGCAAACTGAAGCTACTGTGAGCTGCTCCCAGGATGCCAGTTTGCCTTTAGAAGAGTCTCACTGAAAAAGCTGAAGCTATTATTTAACCAATTTCAACAAAAATTAAAATCAATCCAACAAGTGCTCTTAAACAAGCCATCTGCAAAGATGGGCATCACCAATACAAACAGCATTAGTCTTCCACATCCAGAAAATAGATATTCTTGAAGCTTGAGAATTTTGTAAAATAAAATGGCTTTGTAATGCTGCTCTTGACAAGTTAATCCAGTGTCAGCTAGAAAGACATGGCTGCAGGTCCCAATTTTCCAGCTTTCCAAGGCCAGGCTTGCCTTTCCCAGGAGCAAGTCTCCTCTCTAAACTCAGCTAAACATGTCCCTCAAAGATGTGCTTGCATTAGGGTCTCCCAAAGCAACCCTGAACTCTCCTTTGAGTCCCTCCAGTTTGTCCCCTAAGTGGAGTTAATTCCTCCCCACCCCACTATGGAAGTGTTTGCTATGGAACTCTCAGCCCCACAGGTCTGTCCCTACAGCTGCTGCAACTTCCCCTCATGCATTTCAGACTTTCGTGTTCTTTTGTCCCTGCAGGAAAAGAATCCACCAAAGCCTCAGAGAGAGCTTTTCAAGAGCAGAATTCCACGGCAACGGGAAGCAGGAACGGCTGGAATCTTGTGGGGTTTTCATTTTAATTTGCATCTTCAGGGGAAATTTAAATAAAAGCAGCAGACGCTGTATCTCTGAGGCTGTACCAGCCAACACAAAACAGCCAGATGTTTATACAAAAACAACAGCATTTTTCTAAACATAAAAAGGAACTATTTGGGGGCTTAGTCTCTGCTAAACTCTCCTGCTAAACTCAATGCCATTCCCAAGGCCTGTTCTTTCCTTATTTAAGTCTTTGGCAGGGATGTGATGTGTGTGCTCCATGAAACTGCACCAGGTTTGACGCAGCCCAGGCCTCAGCTGCAAATCTATCCCGTACCTCAGAATAAGAACACTGGTTTTCCTGACAAAGAGGCCGCTCCACCATGGAAGTGGTGGCCCTTCAGTGAGGTCACACGGTGAGTAATTCTGCCAGAATTCAGAATTGACTCACATTTTCTCCCCTGCAGGAGGGCACACACTGAGCTGCCCTGATTTACAGCTGGGTGTTCACAAGTGGTCCTGCCCCTCCCATCACCCCGAGCTCTGTAAAGTGTCTGTGCATGGAACTGAAGACAATTACTCCCAGAAAACAAGATTCTTTTCATTCTGGTCTAGATGCAGAAGCTCCCTTTCAAATCCACCCTACTATTAGTACCAATCACTGGAGATGTATCTCCTGCTCTCAAAGACACTGTGCACTACGCACTGCTCCAGGCCTGAACAGCTCCATTCCAGACCTTCCTATGGCCCATCTCTGTGCCACACCTGCCCTCCTCCCAGGAAAAACGTGACAGGCGCTTCAGCCAAAGGCAATGTGGGACATGCTGGTGTCAGAGATGGTCCCTGGCTGATGCCAGCCCTCCCACCAGCTTCAGCTATAACCTTAGAGCCCTTGGAAACCAGTTCCTCATTCCTCAGAGATGGGAGCTCTCTGGTGCACCTGGCAGTGAGAGACTCTAAATACCTCGGAAAAGGCACAAAATAACAGCTTTGTGATTGAGGCAAACACAGGTTTCCAAATATTTAATGAACACCATGGCCAACCTTTCACACCTCTCCTCTTACATTAACTTGGACAACACAGGCATCAATCTGTTAGTGCTGGAAAAACCTCAAATCTGAGCAATCATAAAATCATAGAATCATTTAGGCTGCACAAGACAGTTAAGACTGAGCCTAATGCAGCAGTAAGCCATGTCCCCAAGTGCCACACAGCCCAGTGCTGCCAGTACAAATGGAAATGCGTGTGCCATAACCCCCTCTACAGTCACACCAGCACAAAAATTTAACATGAAATGTGAATTCTGCCCCAATATGGGTAAGAAATTATTAGAAATCTATATTCAGATTCAACTCCTTCAACAGAGGCCAAACTTACAAACCGAGAAGTCAACACAACAAATGCCTATAAAAGTCAGTGATGCAGAAAGTCCCTCCAGCAAACCTAATTTTTAGGTTGAGAAATTTGAATGCAACTCAAAAGCAGTAGCAATGTGCATAGAACGATGCCATAAAACATTAGAATGTATTTCAATTCTTTGTCCACAAATCTTAATTAGAGAAGTCCTGGTTTTAACATACATAATTGACCACTGACTGGAAGACCAACAACTGTGGAAAGCTCCCCACCACTGAGTCTGGAAAGATTCTCAGGGATGTATTTGCCCTCACAGAACATCCTAAAAAGGCACACTGGTTTGAAGTTTTTTGGAAGCAATCATACATAAATCCTGTAACTGCTGGTTAACAAGTACTGAATGCAAACAGACTGTAAAGCTGGGAGTATATCAACAATTCCCAGTTCTAGTCAGGGAGAAGAGGGAGTGCCACTCCTGTTTTCTGAGTGATCCAGCACAGCAGTGCACTAACAAAGGAGAAAGCATTAATTGCAGCAGAGAACTTGCACACTGGGGCACAACAGCTCCATGATTTACAAAACACTTCACTCCAGAATGGAGAGGTGTAGGAGTAGTATCACAAAAGGAAGCAGGGAATGCATGAGAACCAGGTGGAAGTCTAATTTTTGTTTAAGCAGATGAATTTCCTAGGGTTGTCCCCACTTTGACCAAGAAAACACATGTAACACCACACTGGCCAGACCTACAGTTCAGTTCCAGCCATACAACAGCAGCTTTTTTCTATTACTGTTTTGTAAGTGAAAACAACAGACAATGGTCAGGCTCTGGAACTCATTCCCCTCGCACTCCTTCAGTCCCTACAACTGACACAGAGAAATTGCTGGGGGTAAATCACTGCCCAGACTTTAGCTGCCTTTCCCCACCACTCCCAAACCCTCTGTCCATGGCAGCAAGTTCCAGAAGTTCCATCCCCACTGTGGGATGTGGTTCTCTGGAACTCCTCCTTAACAGAGCTATTGGTTTCACCAAGTGATTCATCCCACTCCAGGGTCTACCTCAGGCTCTTCTCAGCCTGTCAAGAGAAGGAAATTGGTTTAAAAGCTACAGTGAATTTACACGTTGAGCCCAAGGCAAAACACCTCCCAACAAAGTAACAGGACAAATGCTGTCAAATCACAGAAAACCTTTTAGGGCCATCACAGAAATTAAACATTGACTCTCTCTTTTCTTTTGTATAATTCAGTGCAAACGACAATAGTAAGTTGTGCTAACACTGAAAAATAAAAGTGTTTTTGAGATGACTGAGCTGTTGTAAAGTGCTCCTTTAGTAACCAGGCAGGAAACACTAATGCTTGTCACTCCTTCCCATAAGCAAGGCCAACAGAACTGCTCATCTGCTGCCCTCGCAAACGGGAAGATGCTTTCAAACATCTTTACACCTTTTGAAATGTATGCAATTTCAAAGACAAACTCCCCATCTACCTTCAAAGTGTGTTCTTCCCAGAAGTTCAGTGCCTGAAGTAAAGCGCCTGTGGAAGAAAACTGGACATTTTCATGAACATTTATATCTGGGGTCTAAAGAAAAGTGATTATTTCCCACAAGTCCAGAAGCACGATCCAAGACTTGAAAAAAGAAAGAACCAAAGACAAGTGAAGAGTGAGAGTATTACAGAATTATATAGAGATATGCATATAACGTGTATCTGTGTCTTTGCCTCTTGGATAATTGCTAAAATGAGATAAAGAACATAATTTCACACTTCCTTCAAATTACAAAGAAAACACGTTCCTGAAAAATAACATGACAAATGTGATAGAAGCAATCAACACCACAGGCCTAGGGGATTTGGAGAAGTTGAGGTGTGTGGCTTGTGGGTTTTGTTTTGTTCTTTAACAAAACCAACATCTCAGGACTTCAGAATTACCTAGTTTGAAGCTACTGCTTCATAAAATATTAAAGCATCACAAATTATCTTATGAACAGTACACAACCTCTCTTTACAAAAGTGACTGTCCCAAAACCAGCCTTCCTTGAAGTAAACCCCATGAATCCTTTTAAATAGGACCTACTGACAGTATTTAACATTACAGTGGGAGGTTTTATGCAACTTTGTTTCAAAACCACAGCTCCAAATGCAGAGAAATTCACTCAAAATGAAAACGTAGTAACTTAGTATGCAACAGTGTCACTCAACTTCAGCCATGGAAGGGAATTTTGAAGTGAAGCTGCATGAATTCCTAAACACAGAAAATGAACAGCATATGAATAATTTATTGATGGCTTTTGCTCCATGTCAGCAGCTTTGCTGGAGGAAGTGATCTTTATGAAGTCCCCCAGGACACCAAGAAGTTAAAGACAGGCAAAGAGACCACAGGATGCCATTCTGTGAGGCAGCAAGGCCCCTCCAGGGGGCTGGGTGGTGTGGGGGGCTTCCGAACACCAGAGTTACACGGTGCCCAAATTCATGGGGCTGGGAGAAGAGTCGCCATTCCCACCTCTGATAAGCAGGAACTGGATCTTTCATGCATAACAGGTGCTACAAGGGGGGGAAAAGGTCAGCAGGGATGAAGACCGAGCATCAAGAGTCCACAGTCCAGAATGGCACCACAGCTCCTCAGCAGGCCCGTGGAGCAGCACAGACCCTCACTGTACCCAGCAGCTCCCACACCCACATCCACCTCCTCTTCGCACTTCCTGGCACAAACTTAGCGCTTTTTTCCCCCATCACCTCTTCAGCCCAGTGCAATTTCTCCCCACGGCACTCCCTGTCCAACCAGCAGCATCTCCTCAGCACCACAGCTCCCACACCAGGTAACTTATTTGCCCTCTAAGGATCTAAGAATCTACTTCAGGCACCTGTAGACAGCTCACTTCCCTCAGGCACCCACCAATTCCACATTACAAATCTAATTTTACAAAGAACTTAAATAATGGAAATATCACTGAGACCAAATCAGTTTCCCCTAATTTGCCCAAATCCTTTTGTAAAATCTAATAAAGAATATACAGTATCCTTTCTTGACAGCCTCTACAAAAAGCCTTTTTTTCCCCAGATGTGGATTAGATGTTAAGAAATACTTTATATGAAACAAGGGAACTCTCTGAAATTCATATATAAACAGAAATATCCTGCTGTTAATCTAAAACCACAGGTGGCAGCTCCGCAGTAGCTCTTACAAAGGTAACTGAAATGACTGACCAGTTTATTGTGTGTCCTGCACTGGGGGTGAGTGTTTGTTCAAAATGAAGGGCAGATTAGCAGCAAATCTACAAGATGGGGGAGGAAGCAAATTAAAAAGTCAGCGAGAGGATAACTGACTCAGTGATGCAAATTAAGTGTTTTAAAGCCACTGGGACCCTGGAACACAGCACAGCTCAACAGAAAAAAACCCAAGGCAACGCAACCTTCCAAACACAATTAACCATTTCTCTGGAATGCCAAGACTCAAAACGTCATATTTACCTTAACTTTGACTGCTGATGGCTCAAAGCCCGAGTGCTACTACAGCAATTACCAATAACCAGTATTTAACCCCTTTTTGCAGAAGATTTTCCGAACTTCACCCCCCTCTTAAGCACAGCAGCAGTGGCTGCCCTGGATGGCTCTGCAGTGAACATGAAAGGTGTTCTCTGCCAGAGGAGCTGAGCTTGGCTATGGACACACCACTCCAGCCTACCCCAGGCTGAGCCTACCCCAGACTTGTACCCAACACTACATCAAGCCATGCTTCTGCCTTCAAGAATATGGTACTCACATACAGAAAGGCTCCATTTTCATTTTTCCCTACTCACAGCAGGCTACCGGGTAAATTAATGCTTCAGCCTGCAGTGACTTTGGATTAGGCCAGTCTTGTCAATAATTAATACAGCTCTGTAGAGCAAAAGCACAGGAAAAAGCTAGATTAACCAAAATCCCTTCTGCTGTGGCACCTGCTTTTACCCCTGCTGAATGTGCACACACAGGACTTAAAAAAGGACAAGATTATTTATGACCTTAACATAGGAGTTCTGAATGTCAGGATTGGGTTTTTCCTCTTTTCCTTTAAAGACATGCCTTATAAAATAAGCATTTTTATTGTAACAACTCAATACATTGAAAGAGTAGCAAATACCTTTTTTAACTGGCCTCTAACTTATCTAAGGTCTTAATCACAAGTTTTCAAGCCTTGGGGATTTTAGAATCCTAATGGGAAGCAATGAACAAAGGCAGCAGCCCTGCAATTCCAGGGGCTCAGGCACTGTGATCCTTGTCCTCAGAAAGGAGGGATGAAGCAGTGACAGCCCCTCCATACACCCTCCACGCAGGGATTACCCATCCCCACCACCAAGCAGTGACCAGTTACAGAAAATCCATCAGATGGAATTGCCGCTCCTTGGAGATGGCTATGGTCAGCCACGGACAGCATCTGGATGCTCACCCCCTCCCCTCTCTGTACGTCTACATTGCTGTCACCGCACAACTACTGAAGATACTAAATCTGCAAAAGGCTTCAAGGTGAAACAATTAATTTGCAAATTGGCACATCATTAAAAAATTGTTTTAACAACTCTAAGTATCAAACAATGAAATAAAATGCAAACATGCAATCAGCTGGAGCCTAAATTAATTCCTTAGTGAGGCCATTTTTCTTAAATCAACCCCCTCTCCTGGATAATCCTGGATTTCAGCTGTTTTGTTCAGCGTGCATCTTAACGAGGCCACTGCTGCCGAAGGACATGACCCGATTTCTTCCGAGGTCAATGGTTATCAGTAGAACTGGAACAATACAAATTTCCACCGAGACAAGAAAAGCACTGAACCTGCAGTACTTTTTCTGAGTTTTCACATCTGACACCCCATTTTGACAGGAAGTTCTTCAGCTGATAAAGCCCTCAATTTTTGCATGACCAAATCCAACTTTTTGACATCACTGTCCATCTATTGACTTTGGGGAAGATGCTTGCAGCCTCAAGGTAGGTGAGATGCTGCAGTCCAGCCATGAACTATGCAACTGCTACAAACAATACATAAATGTTCTTTCTGCAATCTTCAAAGCAGGTGTTCAGATGGTTTTTATTTTCCTAGATAATAGCAGACTTCTTGTGGAGAGTGAGACAAATTTAGACAAAGACAGAGTTCTGGTACTTAGGGCCAGGCAGCAAAGTATTAACAATCACAGAGCTCCCACTGAAATAAACACATTTCTATTGTGCTCCTAGAGCCGTGAAGTGGCAGACCCCATAGCTCTGGCTGTCCTTCCAGATGTGTTTTCCACCCCTTCACTCTGCCACAAGTCCAGCTCCTCTCCAAGGTTTGCTTCCCCCTCACAGCAGCTACCCCCTCGAGCAAGGTACAAGTTTGGCCCTCTCTGTGCATCACACCCCTGGCAAGAATAAAAACTGGACCAATTCTTCTCAGTTAACCTCAAGTGAAGTGAACTCAGACACCAGGAGGGTGGGGAATTGCTCAAGATGGTCAAAGGCAAATAATTTATGTTCTTTGTGATTAAAAATAGTACATAAGGAGAGGCACAATTTATATGTGATCCAAAGGCAAGCGACTATTTCATGGAGAATGCCAGACAAATGTACATCACTTCAGGACATTTCTTCAGTGAATTATGCCATAAATAAACAGTTTGAAGTAACTGAATCCATCTGCTTTTGGTGCAGCTCAGAGCAGCTACAGCAGTTGCTTGAGGTTTTACAAAACCACCTTCCCAGGGAAAAGGGCTCCCTGCCCACCTGACACTGTCCCTGAAGTGCTGCTCTTTGAGAAGGACGTCTCTCGCACCATTCTGACAGGAAGACAAAAAAGGACAAGTTCCTAAGGAGAACCCCCAATACTTTCAGACACAAACCACTACAAACATGAATGGGGGCTTCCGAAGGGGCACAAAGCTTGGAGGAAAACAGCAGGCTAAACTCTTACACAGAGACAGGTGGAAATTTGAAGGTATTTTGGGTAAAAATTTTGGAAATCAACTAAAGCTTACCTCATCCTTATGGAAAATTTTCATAATCAGCAGTCCCACTGTTGGGAACCCAACACATGGCAAACTTCAGCCCAGTGGTAATTTAAAATAAATCCTGCACAGCAGGGAGTACCACCCACATACCATTGGAGACTTTGTTTAAACACAACTAGAGCCTGCATTTAAAATTTCCCTTTAGCCTGAAATTCACGTTTTCATTAAAAAGCCTGACCCCTGCCCCAAAATACGTTTAGTCAACATTTACAGGACTTACAGTTGGACAAATCAAAGTCTTCCTTCTTGTGCTTACACCTACTGAGGCTTTACCAGCAAATTCTGCTCCAGCATTGGTCCGTGCAGGCTTTAAGCCAGAGGAGCCAGCTTGTTGCAAACAAACAAAAAAATTTCAATACATAACCACAAGGGCCACATAAAAGTAATTTAGAATAACCAGAAAACACGCTAAGTCAAATTAAAGCCCAGTGCTTTCATTAAGGCACGGGGAAGTCTATTTATGCTCAGGCATTCTCTACTTCAGAATTACCAAAAATAGTCCTGACAAAGTTTGCTGCCCGTTTCCTCAGCACTGGACCAGTGTTGGCAGTGCTGGCTGTAACACAGACAGGCTCCAAGTCACCCAAGGACACCAGAGCCTGGCCTGACAGTCCAGGGAAATACAGCATTTTCATAGGGTCCATCCCAGGGAGTCTCTGCTGGGACTCAGCAGCTTCCCCAGGGCCTGAGCGAGGCCCTGGCCAGCACTCACCAGGCTCTCTCAGCCTCCTGATGGGTTCTTCTGCACATGGGACTTGCTTTTCCATCCCAAATCCACAGAGATGTGTGTCAGAGTGGATTCTACAAGGCTCAGTGCATCACGAGTGCAATTCCAAGAGACAGTAGCTCCCCAGATCGTGGGTAATCCCAAGGAAGCCATACATTGAAGCATGGAAAGAACACTCTCCATGTGCCTGTGGCTCTCAGGTGGGCCTAGGAGAGCTCAAGTCCCAACAGCAGAGTTGACTCCTGCTGCCCCAGCACCCTCCTCCTCTTCCAGCAGGTTTCAGACCTGTACTCATGAACACGAGAAGCTCCAGCCCTGCACAGAATGTAGGTGAGCGGTACTTTGTAATAATTGTATGAGCAAAGTCCCAGAAAAGAGAGTGGAAAATACTCGGCATGTTACAATCATGAGTCCTTATCTCCCAGGGGGACCAGTTTGGGGACTGGGTGAGGATTCCCACAGAAGTCAATCCTTGACCAAAAATCAGATCCCTGCAAAGATGAATCCATACATTAGAACTTCCTCACTTTCAGCCAACAGTGGTGTCAACACCCCAGCAATACAACACTAAAAGCCCTCAAGGAGAAGGCTCAGCAAGAGACATTGATGGGTGATGCGATTTAAAGATCCAGCTGGTCTGGTGGGTTTGGGTGAGTACAAGAGTTCTCAGCCAAAAGTTTCACCTGGTCTCTAACATCCCAGTACTATAAGGATTATATTGCAGGAACAATGGCAAAATTCTGAAGCAGCAGAAAAAATGTAATATTTCCAGTAAAAACAAAGAACCAGGCAGAACACGAATATGTACAACTCTCACTACTGAATTCTTAACAAGACTTTTCTTGAGGACTCGACAAATCTTTCAGCTTTAACAGATTACTAAAAATGTGGATTTTAGCCAGTTCTCATGAGACTGTTCTAACTCTTAGATAGCAGAAATATATAAATATTGGATCAAACTCTAGCATCACTTCTTACATTATTAATTCTAGAATAAAATACTGTCAAAGTTCTTTTCTTTTATCAAATCACTTCCTAACCTGTGAGAGGGGCAGGGAGGATGAGATCCACCCTGCACATTCAAGCTTAACCACCACTTACACTGCCCTGTGCCTGAAAGCTTTAAAAGTTTGGCTATCACTGAATTTCCTGCTGCCCAAAAATACTCCACTGCAAGTCCTGCAGTTTCCAGTTTATACAGGAAAATGCACAGAAGGAAGGAAAAGAAACAAATTAAATGACCTTTTAGAGTTCATTAGTGATGTACTTAGACTTCTGCTCTCTTCAGAAGTAAATCAGTTTAATCAGACCCCAATTAGTCCAGTTCCAGCAGGCAAGGACAGCTACTGTGAGACTGCACAGAACAACACTGAGATTTGCTAACTCATTCTACAAGCTGTTAAAAATGTCCAAACCCACTGAGAGGCCAAGGCTAAAAAAAAAAAAAACCAAAAATCCATGCTCAAACTGTAATTTAGCTAAGCAGTGAAAACGGTCTGCATGTCAGAGATGGAAACAGCAAGTCCAAAATCCTTCTGTCCACCAAACAGCCATATTTGTTGCTGCTGCTGTCAATATTGCTGCTGCTTTTAGGTAAAAAAAAACGTTTATTTTGTACATAAGTATGTTAATTATGTACATTTATGTTATATATGAGCACATACAGTCACCACCTGAAGAAACTCCAAGTCTATTTGCAAATCTTGAGCAGATTTGACAAAGATAATTTCAAAGAATTCCCATAAATTAACAAAAACTGAATCAAATCAAGGAAGGATTTGCTGCTCTCAAGATGAAAATGGCCACAAAGTCACTTTTTAGACCATGAAAATATCCACAGATTATTTCAATGTTAGTTATAAATGTTCAAAAAGGATTCATTCCATGGCTTGTAGAATTATTAATTACTTCCCTCCTTCCTTACAGAACTGTGTTACAGAGGCCAAAGAACAGGAACACTGAAAGCTGCACTTTGAAACTGTGCCCAGGCTCCCACAGTTCCCTAGCAGCAGTGCCCAGGGCAAGGGCACAAGGTGGTCAGTGCTGACCTGGGGTCGAGCACCTCATTTCCTGAGGGAAATCCTCAGGGACAGCAAGTCTGGAACCACCTGAGACAGCTCAGACAAGTTAACTTTCACCTGTCAAATGGTGAAAGCGCTGCCACAAAATATACATTACAGTTTACGGCAACGTTTTTCTTTCAACCCTGAGAACTTCTCAAGCCTTTCAGTTCTCTTCATAAACTTTATGAAATTCAAGAGACGATATTGTATATGTTATCAAGACTTAGGAAAAAATCTGAACTCAAACTTGCTCAAATTTGAAAAAGCTCACACTCAAATGCAAAAAAGTTATTCCTTGTCTACGTAATCGTAAGGCAGGAGGACAGACTGATGATACACTTTTGCAGCATTTGCTACCCAACCCTGGGACCATGTACTTACATACTGCCAGATCTGCTTTACTTTAATAACACAAAAAAAGAATTCATGCCCATTACAGCAGCCAAAAAACACATTTCATCACTTAAAGACATTCTTTATCCTAACAGACATCAGTTAAAAAAAAAAGGGCATTTAATCACATGAAAGGAATCTCCTCTCTTTTAAAATGCACGTGATGTAGTGAGGATAAAGCTCACAGGGACAGCAGTGCAGCAGCACAGGGACTCCCACCTGGCTGCAGCCCAAGCAGGGCTGGCTGGGAGGGGGGGAAAAAACCAACAAAAGCCACTTTATGTCACTCTGCCACTGATAAAAAGTGTTAGTGGAGAAAGCACAATACAGGCCCCACTGTAAGGCTGTTTCCAGATGAGGTGAAGCTCAGGTAAGGAAAACCAGGAGGACTTTGTCAAAGCAGCTGTCACACACAGAACGTGTAAGGCTGTTTCCAGATGAGGTGAAGCTCAGGTAAGGAAAACCAGGAGGACTTTGTCAAAGCAGATGTCACACACAGAACGTTCACTTCTGCCCCTTCTCACACCTGCCTCTCCCAGTACTTTCCTTGGCTGTTTTTTCTGGTTTAACTATTTTTCCCAGACAGAAGTACAGTGAAGTTGACAAGCTGGTGTTCAAAATCAAAATTAGACCTACAAGAAAAATAATGACAATGAGATTCCTTTCTCTCAGCAGTGCAGAGTCCTCCATGTTGCAAAGATCTGCCAGGAGGCGTTTTTCTCAGCATGGTTACAAACCCTTGTAAGGGCCTGAGTGTAACAGTGCCTGATGCCACATTTCTGATACCCAGGCTACAAGAAAGTTTTCTACCACTGAAAACAGCTCCATTTTCCTGAGCTGTGTGGCTGCTGCTATTGAGAGCTGAGCACTCCAGAGCAAGCAGGCAGGAGCAGAAGTTCGCATTTCCCAACAACTTCCTGGATATTTTACAATTGCTTCCCCTCAGGAAGCTGATTCAGTCTTTGCAGCTCCAACACCAACAATTCTTGTTGAGAGGCAAGTTGTCCAAGAATACTAAAGCACATTCCTACAGCACACACAGACCCATTCCTGGCTCCCTAACAATGAGTTTTTCTTTTGGCCGAACCTCTCACTCCAAAGAGGAGAAAAGAATTGAGCTGGTCAGGTAATGCTCAGTGTCTTGGGCTTTTTTTGATTTGTCTGAAAGCAGCAGGGCACCTGACCACAAATGGAAAAACAGGCTGGGAAAAAAGTCTGAAAGGAGAAAGGTAACGCGGAGTAAATTACTACAGTCATTCTGGGGAGAAGGATTTCCTTCACGACACATTTAACCCAGTGCTTCGTGCTCCAAACCCGTTTTTCCCTCTTCTTCAAGTCCAAAACAGCCATGTGTCTGCACAAGTAACACAAGTCCAAAACAGCCAAGTGTCTGCACATGTAACACAAGTCCAAAACAGCCAAGTGTCTGCACAAGTAACACAAGTCCAAAACAGCCAAGTGTCTGCACATGTAACACAAGTCCAAAACAGCCAAGTGTCTGCACATGTAACACAAGTCCAAAACAGCCAAGTGTCTGCACATGTAACACAAGTCCAAAACAGCCAAGTGTCTGCACATGTAACAGACCCTTTTAGTTTTGTTTTCACATGACACAATTTTACCTGTAACTGATCTTATGGTGTAATGTATCAGTTACTTACTAAAATTCCATCAGACCTCTTTTCCACGGAAGTGCTACAACTGAAAGTAAAACTATTAGATGACCAGGACTTCAAAGCCAGGCTTTCACAGGTGGTGGCCTTTCAACGCTTAGTCAGACTAAAGAATTGATCTATTTGGATCGATCTGTTAATCCTGTTACTCTGAGAAAACAAGAAAACAGTTTTATTGGGTCATCCCATCCTCTGATTGTTCAAAAAATCATCACTCTATTATTACAAAGCTCCTCCCCTCAAAGCCAGGCTGATAATTTTCAAGATGATGGCCCATAAACACAGCACCAAACCTTAATGTTTGGAGCAAGAAAGATATTTTATGTACATCAGACTGCTTAAAACCCATCTGTACTACTTTTCACATGTTATTACGTTCAAAAGAAATATTTAGGACATAAAATTACTTAATACCAGTGTCAAGCTGCTTTTCTGGAGAATTAACTGGAATGCTGTAAACACAGGGAGAAGTTGTTTGGGTGTTGTTCGAGTCTTTTTAAACAGCACACATGAAAGGCTCCTGACTCCCAGTTTTGCCGTGTTGTGCAGATGTGAGATGTGTTGAACAAAAGCCTCTCTGGTTGGGAGCTGCAGAGCTTTGATGGCGAGCTGCTGTGATCTCCACTTCCCACACGCTCCTCTTCACTCCCAGACTGGAGCAGAAGACACGGTTGCCCCGATTTTCCTGTTCCTGACGAATATTTTAAGGTTGAATGAAGTATCCACTGAACTTTCCTCACAGTGGCATAAAGCCTGATGTCTGTCAGAATCCAGCTACTACTTAAACTCAACTGCCAGTGCTTATCCAGTGACTTCCCCCTTCCTACTCATATGAATTTCCTTTAAATGTCAGGCTTGTACTGCCAGAATATTTAGTTATGCATTAATATAAATGTTGACTTTAAAGCAGGCTCAACTTTAAATATTTAGCTTTTATTTTTTAAAAAAATCAGCTATAAATGATAGCCTGTGTTTAAATAATATTTTAACTACTTGGCCAGTAAATATTCAGATAAGATTAAACAAAATTTCCAGGAGCTAATAGGTCAGGAATTGCTTGAAAATGACATTTTGTTAAATGAGGGAATAGTGATAATTTCTAGTACTTTTTTCCCAACTTTTTCTTGGCAACCAAATCCTCAAGTGAAAAACCTCATGACTAGAAGTCTTTCTTCCAGCAAAGAACTAGGAGCTGTTTTGCCATGGATGTTACCCGAACCTGCCGTCTCCTTTGGGCGTTTATCAGTTTGATGAACTCAGCCCTGGCACGAAGGCTGCTTATCATCTTTGCTAAGGAGCTTTGAAGATGTCAAGTGCTGCAACCCTGAGGAGTTCAGAGGAAAAAGATTATCCTCTAGTCCAATTTCTGAATAACTCAGATGTGGTGGTTTCATCATCAACTTTAACAAATTCTCTTTGGTGAAACGTGGAGAGCAGGAAGACTGCTAAATCAGCAGTAGGAAGGACACACGTTATCTTGACATCCTACTTGGAATTCTGAACCACAGAGGAACTAACTGAAAGAGATCCCTGTCCTCTGCTCCAAATACTCCCAGAGCAGCCCCCGGTGCAGCTGCCACAGGAACAAGCACACCGAGTGCACCTTGAGCACAAATTGGAGCACCCAGGACAGAGGCAGGCAGGACAAAATGAGATGTACAGAAAAAGCCAGGCCAAGCTCTGTGCCCAGAGCTCTCAGCATTAAACAGATTAATGGAAACTCCCAAAGTTGCACCAGAAGTCTGCAAGTGGCTGAGTGGGGAGCAGAGGGAACATTAGTGCCAAGCCTCAGTAATTGATTGGGTCTGCTTGCATGCTCTGTCTTTCCCCTCAAACTACATTTTCCCTGCATATGGTTTCTCTTTCTGCCACTTTTAAAGTGATTTATTCCTTCAGAAGGGGAATTAGGTCTTATTTTGATCAAATATTTAGGACCTTTTAGACATTAAAAGCCACAGATTACAAAGAAGGAAGGGTCAAAACAGTAAAGTCAGATTAAAATGCAGATAAACCACAAATATTGAAGTCAGGAATGAACAAACAACTAGCAAAACAAGACTCAAAGAGCTAAGAGGCTTATCCACCCTCCCTGCAACGTCTGGCTCCTTACTGCTAAATAACTGCTACTGAGATCTTCCCCACACAGGAGCTGATAAAAGGGGTCTGAATATAGGTCAGCAAAAGTCTTTCAGATCCAGCTACAGACACTAATTAGATCACTTTCAGTTATTAAAAAAAGAGAAAAGGGAAAAAACCTCCAAAACAAAGGTTTTACTGCTCAAAATGTTCTGCATTTCTCTTTTTTCTTGTCTCTAATTGGCAGTGGCCTTTGGTTCCAAAGCAGCTGGTTGTTGCCCCAGCTCTGAAATTGTCACCGGCACGCACCGAACACGGCAGTGACCACACTGAGGAAGAACCTCCAGCAAAATTAAGGCTGAACAACATCTGTAGCGATCCACAAAGACATGGGGGGGGGGGGGGGTCTTTAAATATGTTTTCAAGATATAAAAGAATTCTTCAGCTTTATAAGAGAACACTGACTGTTTTGTTTTACACTGCCAAAACCCACAAGGCAAAAAAAAAATTCCGACTGTTTTTTTCCCCCTGAAGTATACAGTATAGCTCAGTTCATACAGGGCTCCTTGTACCAGCTTGTTTATGCCTCCTCTCCTGTGAAACAAGCCTTTATGTCTCCATAGTGGAAAAACCCACTGGTTTATATCCTTTTTGAGATGTATGCAGCCAATTAAATTGTAAAGTAATACCTGTTTCAAAGTCTAACTCAAAGAAACGATACATTCCTGGACTGGGACCAGAGCCAAGAAGGTCACCTTACACCCCACGGTCACGTGGGAATACTGGGCTTTTGGAATTTCGTATTTTGATTTCCATGAAAGTAAAATTGGGGGACTGAAAGGATGAAGTATTGTGTATTCTCTGCACCCAAACTGTGCTGGTTTCTCAAGTGATAAGGTTAAGAAAAGACAGTTCAAGAGTTCAGAGTGATTTCAAGCCATTCAGAAAGACTCGGGGAAGTGACAATTGCTGGTAGCTCCACACTTTCCAGAACAATTTTAGTGATGAATAAACTATTATGTGACCAGACTATATGCATAAGAATGGTATAACGTGCACAAAACAACAGTGCACCAACAGATTACAATAAAATCCACTTGTCAGAGTAACAAGCCAAGTCGATTTCCATCCATATGAGAACGGTTATGAAAAGACTGACATCTTATTTTAGTTTCCAGTTTTCTGCAAAACAAACAGCATAGCAACCCCAAAAATAGCGACTGGAGACAGGCTGCAACACACCAGGTGAGCTCACCTGGGCTACCTCAGAGCAACAGACAAGTCTGGATTTTAAACTGGTTTGATATGAGTCTCTGAGCTAATGTTAGGGTTTATTCTAAATTTAGCAGCACAAATGTGTATGTATGGTACCCTCTATGTCTACCCGATGCCATTTAAAGAAGGACCCTAAAGTTTTGATGCCTTGGCGATTTCTGGATGGGCAACAGAGGTCCAGCAAATGTACCAAAACAAGGACGTCGACATTTTTGTGACATCTGTGTCTGACAGAAGCTGTCGAGTCAAATTCACAGGTTGTTTTCTTCTAAGTTAGTGAACATAATTACAGAGTTTTCTGTGGAGCTTTCAAGACACCGGGCAGTTTGCTGTGCCCTATTCCCACAAACCTCCTGCTTTAATATAATAAAAACTAGATTGCCTAGCCCACATGAAAAATCCTTGCAATGACTATACATTTAATAAGTTTAATTCCTTTGTCAGATCTGCACCATGCCACAAAACTAATACCTGTGTAAAAGACATTTCTGTACCTGTTTCTCATAATAATGTTCTGAGAACCCAGGAAAGCTAGAGTCAGAAAAGTAGTGTTAAAATCAATTTTTGGCACATAAAAAAATAATTCTGTGTATTGATTAGGTACTCAGAAAGAATTGACTTAATATTGGCATCATTAACATCTAACAGCAAAATTCAGAACACTCTTCAAGCAAAGGCTACATCAAAGAGCTACAACATTGACTACGGGTTGGATAAACAACATCGAGTATAAGCAGGTACATTTCCTTGTAACTTGTGCACAACACAGCATTTTGCAATGTTTCAGAATAATATTGTAACTGCTTAGCCTCAGAAATATGAAAAGTTACTTTTTTGATGCAAGTCGTGTGTGAAATCAATTGTGTTGACTAAAATATAATTTGAACATATTTACATCTTCAAGGCTTTACTGCATTTGACTTTGGGGTAAAAAAACCCACTTAGCTCTCATAGTATATATTTTCTCCCCCAACATGTAAGAACCAGGATTGATTTCTCCGTAGGGATCCACAAAACAGCTTTTCCCTTGCAAACGTTTCCAGTGCAAGCGTGCATTAAGAACAATAACCACGTAGAAAAGCTGCCACAATGGACTGGGAAACGCTTTGTCTCTGACAGCCGCGCTGGAAGCAGTAGAAGCCGAAGAGTTCTCAGCGTTTCTAGAATTTACCAGACTGAAAACTTGTGGGTTTGGTACTCCCACCAGCCAGGGCTGGCATGGGAGGGCAGGGCAGGGCAAGAGCGGCCGCAGGTGAAGGTTGTAATCGTGGTCCTTTGTGCCCAGCGTTACAGAAAGGCAAAGCAAGCTGCAGAAATCCATCCTCATCTCTACCCGCGCCGCAAGTGTGCGATGCCGGGCGCGGGCTCCTCCTCCTCCCGGCCAGGACAATGTGCCGAGCTCCGGCCGCGCTGCCAGGGCAGGGGAGCCGCTCCCGGCACGGCCGGAGCCCGCTCCGTGGATGGCCAAGAGCTCTCCCCAGCCCCCTGCAGCGGCCTCAGACATTCCTCTGCTCTGTCAGGCAATGAAAATATCCCCAAGAGGATTAGAGCAGCCCTCGGGAAGAGAGCGGCTCGCGAACATCCCCAGCGCACGAAAGGCACCGATGGCTTTGGGGGGGTCACAGTACCGGGAATGACCCTCAATCACAGCCGCTAGCGGCGGGGGCTGAGCCTCTGACAAATTAAGACCTCTAAGACTTCGCTGGTACTTTCACATTCTTGCGGGATGCAGCCAGCGTTTGGAAGTGTTCATTAAGGAGGGCAGACTCCTGCTCTGGCACTTACACCAAGGGAAAAAAAAAAAAAACCACGAGAATAAGCAAAATTAGAAAGCAAAACATCTCCTCCTATTTCCATCCCGGGCACAGGCACGGCCAGCTACTCTATTCTTCTCCTATTCAACTTCATACAGAGTGCTCAAGGGTTAAAGTGCTTTAAGAAAAAAATTAAGAAAGGAAAAACATTTTTCCTACAACGAGGAACACTTGAGAAAGGCTCCAATCACAAAGCTAACAAAGAAAACGGTCCTGAAGAAGGAGGCCCTCACTACAGCATTCAGGTTTAGATTCTGCATTCACCTCCTTTGCCAAGTAAATATATTTAAATAAAATTATTCCATCCCAATGTGGCTTCCAGGTCACATTAAGGTAGTAACATTCTCCTCAATTATACTCCTTTTCACATCTTTAAAAATCCTTTCAATGTTTACTTGAAAAGCTAATTGCTGACAGCTAGAAAGAGCATACACGTGATCCTTACCAATTCTGGGCTGGAGGGAGAGTACTGTCCCCTCCCCACACCAGTTCCCCGGAGCCCGACAGCTCCAACACCCTCCCAGAGCCGCGGGGATCGACAGCCAGACACAAAACCTGGAAAAGGAGGCTCAGGGGCCACCTTATTGTCCTCTACAAGTCCCTGACAGGAGGGCAGGGCGGGCGTCCCTAGGGACACCAGGAGTGGCCCCGGGGAAGGCTGCGGTTGGATATTAGGGAAAACCACCCAAGGGTGTCCCGCCCTGCACAGGGCAGTGGGGCAGTCCCCATCCTCAGAGGGATTTAGAAGCTGCGTGCATGTGCCACTGGGGACATGGGGCGGTGGTGGCCTTGGCAGTGCTGGGGGAATAGCTGGACTCAACGATCCGAAGGACTTTTCCAACATAAACAATCCCATGACTGTGTGTACATTATCCATCTCATACACCTTGCCAAAGACACCGTGAGCTGGGGGATGCAAAGGGAAATACAGGATTTTTCCAGGGCTGAAAACAAAAGCCACCAGAAAACAGATCTATACAGAGAAATTATGATTAAAACTCCAACATGGATTTTAACTACAAGACTTAGAGTTTCCTAATTGCTATTTCAGTTTAGCTTGTGGATGACAAAAGATGTCCACATCCCCGAAGTACGGTCTAAGAAAAATCTTTCTTTTTGTACTCTAAAAATCATTAAGCAACTTCAGAAAGATCTTATACGGTGTTACAGTCGTGCTCAAAACGATCTCTAAGTCATCAGCACAGTTTCTCAAGAATTTACAAGCTTGAAGTGACTGTCCTACTGACCAGAGCAATCTACATTTTCTGTGTTGAGACCACCAAATTTCTACTTCTAAGCCAAGTACAGATGGCACAGACAGCTCCAATCAGATTTCCGTGATAAACACTTTTTATTGATCATTTTCTGTAAAGCAAAGTTTGAAAGTGCAAAAACATATGTAAAAGAGAGAAATTAAATCAGGTCCAGTTCTATCTTTATGGAGATTACGAAGTTAGACATAGGGATGACAGTGCCACAGCAATTAAATATGCATCACAGAAACGTTTCTAATTTTAACAAAAAGTTGTGAAATCCAACTTAGCAGCAACTTGGAAGGCAAACTCTGAGGAAAAGCACTGCAGGGTTTACCCGGAGGGGAGGGAGGAGCTGAGCTAAAAGGAGCAGCAGCCACCTCCCCCAGAACGGTTTATTAAAGCAAGAACCCAGCATCAAAGCACATGATAAATAATTAACGTGCAATGCCTTTGTGATAAGGTACTGAACTTGAGCTTTCTCCTAAGGTAAATGATTTGTAAATGCAAATTTGTCCAGCTGCTCCTTTCCTGCATCAAAAGCCTGCTCAAAGATAGCATTTATGAGCTATTTTTGTCAAATATTTATACCATCTTAATCAGGTTTTGAATCACGTGTGCGCTCATTGGTATATAAAAATGCAGGGCAGTTGCAGTTATATAAACTAAAGGGTTTGGGGGGTTTAAAAGTTGGGTTTTGCCGACTGGACTATTCAAGCTCACTCTTTAATTACCCCACCTCATTCACAGTGAGCAGTAACACACCTGCAGAGACCATTCCAGTTACATTCCTCAATCCATCTTTCCCTTCACATGCAGATCAGAAGGCTTGGAAACAAGTATTACATTTTTTTTATTCTAAAAGCATTTAGGAAATGGCACCTCAAAATGAAATTACATCTGCACAGCAACCACTGAAGGCCGTGTTACAGTCTTGGAAGGCTGTAGAAGCAATTACAGCAGGAGTATGGATGTTTCTGATGCCAACTGCTGTAAGTCTGCACAAATGTAACTGTTATTATCATTAAAGGGTGAAGAATGAATTAAATGTGGCTCCGCTTTTACAGTGATACCCAGTTTGGTCAGCATCTAACACCTGCCTATCAATCTCTAGGAAAACCGTCTGAAGAGGAATTTTCCAGGCGATAAAGCAAACAATGTTCTTGTTAGCAGAATTCCAAAGCTCTGCCTAAAAAGCTGTAACAGCTTCCTGAAAACAGAAATATTCCTGCTCCTTTGCAGAGGATGGGTAATGGCTCCTTACCCACACAGCACTCCTGGATAGCCCTGAAAGAAGATGAAGTCCTGTTTCTGAAACCACTTAGGAGAAAGTTTTAAGAAAACCAGCAGTAACAAACAGGATAGTTTCCTGGCTACGAGGTAACAGACTGGCCCCACCCTACCAATACCTGAAAGGTACTTAAAACTTTGTACCATAAATCCACTTCTAGGTTTTGCTGTATGACAAGAGTCACCCAAATAAATTTTCCATCTTTGGGTTACTGATACAAAGCATCAACTCAACCTACCATCCACTTCCCACACTGAAAGTCTGCACAAGTTACAAGAATCAGATGCCAGTAACATAGGTAGCACTGAACATGTTGTGATTTGACGTTCAGTTCACCAATCCAATCCCATCCCAGTCAAGAGGGGCAGTGAACCCAGCTTTGGTAATGATTTGCATTTGGTAATGATTCCACAAGGCTCTCAGTACCACCAGTGAGTCGCAACCGACAAAGACCAGTTATTATTTTATTCTTTTAAATGAACACCATCACCTCCACTCATCATGCTCACACACAAAAACCAAAAGGCCTTCAGCACACAAGTTAAGAATTATGAAGTCACTCACATGACAGCAGCTAAATTAGATTTAAGCAATCAATATGCTCTATATATTCATGTGTAATAACAGAAACAAGCACTTGATAACCTTTCAAAGCCTTTTGAAGAAACAAGAATTTCTTGAATGGGTTAAACTTGGAGAAAATATTTCTTTAACATCACACGAGACAAAAGTAAAGGCAAAAATCTACTTCTTACAGGTCCTTATTTCAATAAATCAGTAAAGGACATGCTTGAAAATGCTAAAGCCATAAAGTCTGCCCAGGATGAATGCGAAAGCAAAGATGAAACCCCAAGGCACAGGCTCAAGCTCTGCTACGGAGCCTTGAGCAGCGATGCCTCCACAGGAAGTTCCAGAGTGAACAACAAACAGCACAGACCAAATTGCACACAGAGATCAGATCTAGCACAGATAGATTTTCAGCTCCCGTGAATGCTGGCTTTTTCCATTTAGACTGATTTCCTCAGTGAAATGAAAAGCTGCTGCTGGCAACAACAGCAAAGAAAACAACTGGAAAACGTTACTTTAGAAAACCAACACGTCAGATTTGGGGCTTTTCATGCTGTTATCATGAGCACATGACATTCCAATTGAGCTGAACCAGGAAAAGCCTTTAACTAGCACTGCCTGGAATGTGGAGTGTATTGGATCCTGCTCTGGGTGCATCTGATGCCCGGTTCTCCTCTTTCCATATTCAGAAGTCAATTCTCCCTTCCAAAAGTCTCAGATGTGAAATACAAAAACCTCTATTCACATGCTGTGGTGTTGCCTTGCAGATTCTGGCCCCTCAGTTTAGAGCAGACCTCCAATATTTACATCACCTACAAGAAATCCTATATATCTGCACTCACAGACAACACATTGAAAGGGGAAGAACACAAACCTACACTCAATGGAACCGCCAAGGTTTTCCAGTTGTGCCAACAGGACTCTCCATTTTCTGCAGCTATGGTTTGTGTGGGTTTTCTTTCATCTACATCTCCAAAAAGTTACATAAGACCACAACACAAGCTGGGTACCAAATCACTGCAGGTATCTCAACCATCTCTTATCTCATACTACCCAGGTATTTTTCAAAACCTACCATAACTTCAAATAAGGAGATAAGTAAAACGAATCCATAGCAACAAAAGAACTATAGAACCTAAAATTAAGGCTCTGAAGACCTGAAGTAGGTATGAGCCGACAAGAACATGTGAAGATTTGGATAAATAAGCTATTTTACACTTCAAACAGAAGACAAGCCTTGTCAGATTCCAGAAAAGGAAGCAACTTGGGAAAATGAAGGAGGGCTGTGGTGCAGCACCCAAAATCTGTGGCGCAGTCTCTAAGAGCTCTTAATGCTAATGAAAATAGTGTCCCATAAAATGTATTAAATCTGCTGTTACAAATGAGTAAGAACAGACTGCTGTGATTTCAGGTGGAATCCCCGGGACTGTCTCTTCACCATAAACAAAGCACGGTGCACTGCACCCTTACAGGGGCTGGCAGAGGTTGGTCTATCAGCCCCATCATTTCTACCTCTGCATTACCAACATCTCCTTCAGTCAAAAGGGGTAACCAAGGCAAATCAAAACATTCTGTCCCTTATCTGCTCTGCAGAACCACCAAGAACACTGCCAAACAGAGCCCAATGCAAGCAGGGAGCAGTTTTCCACCTCCTGAGGTACACACCCCTCAGCTCCCTGGACATGCACAGCCCCAGCACTTCATTTCAACCTTCATTTTTCCCTGAGAAAAACTGAGCAATGTCATCCTGAGCCATTCAATTGGCTGCCATTCTCCTCATTCTTGGGGGCCTGATTTGGCTGTCAAGAGTGCTTCCCATTTCCCTCCACAACCATATTGTCACAACCTACGACATTTAAATTTTTCTTACGCTTCCAGCGAGGTTTCCATGAAGAGCTGTCCTTACAGGATTTCATTATTGATACAGGAATGATTGTGAAAGTCCAGGCCCCAAAAAGCTACAGTACAGCTGTTAAAAATTATACACTACTCAAGACAAGCATCATTAATTGAGGTTCCCTCTGGACTTCTGCAAGTGAGTGTATTCAGAGCTGTCAGGCCTCCATCCTTTTCTGAAACCACAACCTGTTGGGCAGTTCTGCATTTTTTCTTCCTCAAGGCTAAGTATTTTAAGATGAAACCTGTTAGCTTTATTCCCACTTCAGAACCAGACAAACAAATGAAATTTCAGCGTGGGAAAAAAAGTTACAAACCAAAGCAGTAATTAAAGCTGAACTGAGAGTTCATTACCAATCTGAAAATGAACTTTTATGAAACATTTGTTTTTCAATGAATTTGCTAATAAACAGTGCCCACTTTCTGAGAAAGTTTCAGTCTGTAGATCTGGAATCTGTATGCTGAAATACATACTAATACGGAAAATTAAAATGGTGACATAAGACAAACAATGTTATTTTGCTCACAATGCTTTTCATACGCCAATTCCTACCCCCACCAGAAAAGCAGTGGCAGCGTTCCCTGTGCCCATGTCACCCTCTCCCTCCTGCCAGCATGAGGCAGAAGAGCAGGGATCTGATCCAATTCTCTACATCCTCCACAAACACTTAGGAAAGCCCACGGAAGGGCACAGTACCCCCTCACTGCAGTGGCACTGCCAGCTTGAAGCATTGAAACTAAACACCAAAATAGGATTAACACTTGGCTACGACTTCATCTCGGCTGTGTTTCCTATCTGGCCAAGCACATTTCTAATGGGAGACTCACAAATCGATAACAAAATACCTGGATTTTCTGCAAGGTGAGCACTGACAGCCCACCACTAAAATTTCCAATCCCAATGGCACTGGAGCGTACTACAAACTGCTGAGGTGTCCTACCATAGCAAAAATGTTTCTGGATGCAGTTTTCCTTTATTTCCAGTTTTTTACACTTCCTTGACTGTTTTCAAACAGGAACATTTGGCTTTATAAATCACTTTTGGAAAAATTTCATCTTCTTGTTAACACCCAGCTTTCCTCTCTGCTATGCACAACACTACAAAAGCCATAATTTCAAGTAATTTTTCAGTTAGTTAAAAGACATGTGGGTGTGGCAGTTGGGGACATGATTTAGTGGTGGACTGGGCATTGCTGGGGAAATGATTGGACTCGATCCTGGAGAGCTTTTCCAACTTAAATGATTCTCTGATTCTTCTGATTATTTTTTTAAAGCAATATGACCTCTCTTAAAATTTTGAAGACAAGTTTGACTCCACTTCTCAATTTTAAAAGTCATGACAGGTCTAATGACTTAAATGACTTTTGGCAGCCTGTTCTACTTTTAGAAGGAATTTCCAAACACCTCTATTTGTGGCTCTCCCTTCCTCACTACAGTTACATTATAAGGTTTCAACGCACGAACCACAGAGCCAAGTTAAGAGGAGATGTTCGGGCTCATTAACTACAGAGGAAAGCCAAGAAAGATGAAGCTTAGACAGGGCTTGTCTCCATCTCAGTCCAAGTGGAAGCAAGCTGTGGGACAACTACACTGAGAACCAGGGAGTGAAAAAAAACCTGGAAGCTGCCTCCAAGTGCTCAAGTCTGTTAGTAATGGCAGTAACACAAAGGTGGCTCTGCCAAAAGGAAGATGAAAGAGGAAGAAATGGAACCAACACAATCAGAGCTGGAGCTTTTACTTCCCAGGCAATGTAGGGAGCAGTGCTGTGTTATAAATACACAATCTAAAATACAGAAAGATAAACATGCAGACAAACTGAGATTTACCATGGCTCAAAATACCATCGTAAAGTACACAACAAATAAAGTAAAACTCGCCCAGAAAAGCACTCATTAAATGGCTGGAAACTCCATGCGGAACATGAAATAAATGGAAGCTGTAGATAAGCACAATGTCTCTTCAAAACCATATCAAGTCTAACTTAAATATCTTAATAGGCAAGAAACAGCAGCTAAGGCTACACTGGTACAGCCCTCAGCCTGCTGAATGCCCAACACACAGCGTGCTCTGTGCTGCTCACCCCGAGGTCAGCAGCAACACTGGACACATGTCATGAGTTAAAAACACATCAAACAAGATAAATTCATCAAAGTATCGTAATAATAACAGCAGACAAGCGTGCTGGCTACTGACACATGCTCTGACCCAGTGTCACAAAACCTGACAGCTTCAAGACATCCAAGACAGGCATCAGACAAAAACAAAGGTAAAATATATTTGGATTCCATATAAATGAGCTAGAATTAAAACCCCTTGTAAGGTACCCAGACTTGTAAGCCAAAAAGAAAGTTAAAAAAACAAACAGATGGCAAAGTCCAACAGAGCTATACTGATGAAGCATTGAAACCCCAAAGGATATCAGTACATAGGTGCCTGCTAGGAGAGACAAAGGGAAATTTTAAGAGATCAGCAGGCAGAAGTACAAAGGTAATAACAAAAGTAATAACAAAACAAAACACAATAAAAACAGAGTAAAATTCAGGCTCATATACATAACAATTAAAAGCTGATCTATATACAACAGACAGTAGTGCACAAATTCTTTGAGCAGACAGATGAATTAGTGGGTAATATAATCACTAAACAGCTTTTCCATTTCTGTAAGATCTCCAAACAAAACTGTATGACTGGAGGATACCAAAAATTATCACCAAGCTGCCATGCTTTGATGAGACCCAAAAGAACTGAATCATCAAAATCCACACCATCCACAACAGCCCATCATATGAGCCAAAACCTCTGCAACGCACTAAGGAAAAGAAGATCAATAGATTAAAATGTGCAAATGGAAAAGTTCAGGCTAAGCAGAACATCTGAATTTCTTCAGTAGTAACCAGCACCAAGCCAGCTGCACAAACAGCTCCACAGTGAAGAAAATTCACAGCTAACATATGCAGAACAACACATTTTGAGGGGGAAAAAGCTCTCTCTGTTGTACAATTCACTGTTTCTAAATCAACTTAAAACTAGATTGCTCACTGGAAAACTATAAAAACTAGAACGCCAGACAAATAGGAAAATAAAACATGGTTACATGACTGAATGACCAGAACATTCCTTCCCCAAAATGCCATACTCAGTCCTGATCATATCACAACAACAAACGCAAAGCTGAACCAGAAAAGTTCAGAGACTGGCAATGAGAATCAGTGATGCCATAAAAAATACCTAAGTTTATGCATTTGGACCCCAGGTGACTTCCCAAGGTGGGCAGTCCTGTCTGAACAACACCATTATGGATTTAACTGTAATTTCTTTCCTACTAATACATCCAATCCCAAAACATTCAGAAGCAACAAGGGGAGTGATAAGTTTAGTGTTGATGTAAAAAAAAAAAACCAAAAAAAAAACAACTCTTTTAGAGTAATTTATTACTTTTCATTAAAATTAAACCACTTCTCTTTCTGCACAAATCAAACAGCTTGTGGTTGTTACACACCCCAGGGAATTACCCGAAATCCCAAGAAACTTTAGCAGCAGAATATTCCAATTCCTTCACTGCCTTCGGTAAGGGCAGCTTTAATGAGAAAAAAAATATTTTAACTGATGTAAAAAGGATTTACCATAAATTGATAGTCGGCTTATTTTGTAAAATTAAGATGCTCCTCTGCATGAATACTAAATGGTAAAAACTCTGGAAATTAAAACACCTAATAGGCCACATAAAGCAGACTTTCAGTTTTCCTACTGAACCCTGCAACTGTACACATACAAATCAGGCTTATCTATTTATATGGAATTAATCAGGATTACCACTTTCATCTTGGCAATTTCACTGGAGGACGAAATCAATAGCACCCAATCAGTAAAATATGACTGTTTCCACTGTGCGGAGGCATTTTCTCTATTAAGAACTATTCTGCCTTTTTAAAAAATCAATAGCCTCAGGCATTGTATTTCAATATTGGAGACCCAGAGCTGTATTCTGGCAGGACAATCCAAGCAGCACCCCAGCTTTTGAGGCAGCTCTTCCCTCCCAACTGGGCACAGCAGAGAAGCAAACATGGGCCTGTGCCTCCACGGCCATTCCCAAAGGTTGCACCGAGACTTCGGAGCTCTCAGGGGCTGAACATCTAGTCCACAACCCTCGGAGGAAGGTAAAAAACCCTTCTGAATCCAGCATGGGAGCTGCAGTCTGGGCCCTGCAGCCACTGAGACCTCTACAAACTGGCTAAACAGAAGTGGAGTTTCCCTTCCATCAAGTGACATCCCAACATCAGCGCTGACTCCTCATGGGAAACCAGCACTAATTAGTTACTAGCAACAACTCCAGTTGTACCTCCTCATAGGCAATGCAAAGTGAGACTTTAAACATCCTGCACCTATGAAACCACTGCCTGTTTAGAAAAGTTGGCTACAAACACTGGCACATATTTTACACACCACATTATCTCCATGAAACTGGTGATGATAATAACATTCACTTTCAAACCCCCTGTGACACTCAGGCTAATATTGCCCAAGTTAAAAGTTCTGCTTTCAAGCTATAAAACATTAAGCAGAATATTGCACTGCTCCTTGTGCAGTTTTCCTAAACTCCCACTTCATTTCCTCACTCATTTATTATCACTCTCCTTCTCTTGGCCATGCAACAAACTCCAGTTAGGTGCCTACAGAGTCTTCTACAGACTTCTGACAATCTCTGGCTGAAGGTTAACCTCGTGTAAATCACAAGGGCATTTTATCACCAGGAACAACCAAATACTCTTATTTGTATAAGGAAATATCTACCATATGTAACTTCCTTACTTACACTGATAAGTTAGCACAAGGTAACTATGCCAGGCTTTTTTTTTTATGACACTTTTTGTTTGCTGCTTTTCACTGTGATGAACATTAGGCACAGGTGTGTACACACCTGACAACTTTGAAACTGAAGTGTTAGTTTATTAGGAAAGCTTCATAAGCCAGTCAAGTAATTTTCTTAGATGACTAATAAACATGCAGTGCAAAAGCCATATGCAACCTGTCCATATGGAACAGGAATATCAAGCAGGGAGACCGGTGCTTAACTGACTTGGGACGTAATCGAGACCTGAATATTTCTGCTCTATTTTTAACTTGGGATATAATTAGAAATAATCAAGCAGCACACACAAAACAGAAACAAATGACAACCTGCTGTTTCTAGGGTCCCCAGCTGATCTGTGCTGCCATCCTTAGCTTTCCATACCCACTCCCCCCACCATTACTCCCCAGGAAGAGCATCCCTGGCAGCAGCACCTGGATGCACTTTCCAGCTTGCTGCTCACAGACCCCTTCAGTTCTGGGCTCCTCCTGCAGCTCCAGGCCCACCAACTGCTAATTCTGCTCCATTGGGACTTCCCAAACCAGCAGTTTGTCCTCTAAAAAAAAAAAATCGATTCCAAGGACTTCAAGAAAACCAGGGAGAGACAGAACAAATTTCCTGCTTCTGAATAATCTCATTTGCAATCTTAATGGTGTATACAGGGTATCAGAGCTTTCCTATTAAAAATTAAGTGACACCAGTTTCATTTTTATTTCTAATAATGTAATCTGTATAGATCCAAGTTTTTATGCTTATCTCAACTCAGTTACAAACAGTTATAGGAGGCAGGATTTAGCTTAATTTGATGTTTCTTCTTGATTTGTTTTATTCCCTCAGCTAAGTGAAATGTTGTCCCAATTCTAAAATCAGCAGCTCATCTCACCTTATCTGCAGAGCAACCAACTACACTGGAAAACACACTAATGTTTGCAGATACACAAATAAATGAAGTTATACAGTTTTCTCCTAAAATAATTCAGCTGCACTCTTTTCGTCTTCAGAGAGCCACGATGAGCTATTTATAAATAAGAGCAAATGTCCCTCCAACACACATGACTCCATACGAAGAATATGGGCTTCCAAATCTGCAACTTCTGCTCATTTATGGCGCTTTTACCCACACTAAAATGCCAGCATGAGGTTTTTTTTTTTTGCATTAAAACCCCCCTGTTATGGATATAGCAAGCAGCACTTCAGCCTTGACAAGAAGAGCTGTGGGTCCCACAGCTAAAGCTCCACCTGGACCTACAAACGCAGTGTTCCTCTGCCTCTCCAGCCCTCAGTGTCAGCCTAAGGAGGCTCTTCCCAGCATCCTGAAGAGATCAAGCTTCACCCAGAGCACGAGCAGAAGACAGCACTACCCCCCTCACATCTAAACTCCAACAGGAGAACTTTCATGCCACAGAACATCTGCACCCAACTCCCTCTCCTATGAGCACCTGCCCATACAAAAGTATGTGCAGAACATCTGTATTTAAGAAAAACTACTAGCAATTAGATGGGAAATAGCGTGAATTAAAATGAACTTCATCCACTACACAGCCTCTTAATTGAGACAAAGGAACTAAGAGAGCCTTTCTCTCTTTCCCCTAAGTAACTGGTACGAACATCCTCAGACAGGGAAAGCCCAGCTCCTGGTCCTCCCCAGGAATCCCACAGGGCACATCCATGGACACAGCATAAAGGCACCTTCCACAAGAGAAAGAGAGGAGAAGAGGAGGAGCTCACAGAACTTCCAAGATTTCCACAATGATACTCCTACATTCCTGCTCTGATAAACAGCTCCAATGAAGGTTTTATTCCATATCATTTCAGCACATCACCCCCGCTCTGCAGACTTAATTCACATATTTGGCTTCAACAGACAGAACTTCACCTACTAATTTGATTTCCTCAAACCATAGAGTATGATTTTAAACCAGCAAAGAGCTACTAAAACAACCATAAGACTACTGAGCTGTCAGGAGAACAGGAATATCAGAAAAGAATCACCACGTGGCAAGATTTTACACATCACAAAGTAACTTATCTGTTACACATGTTCTGCAGATTTTTGAGTCAAACTGCAGTATTTTTCAAAAGAAAAAAAAATCTGCTTCAGACCTGGAATCTGCAAAGCTTGTACTGTGTAAGAGGATAAATAAAAATATTCCCTGTCAACAGGAGCCAGCTCACATGGCTCCATCGGGGTGTCCAAGATGAAAACCACTGTGGAAGATCCTGCCTAATGTAATTTGAAACAGAACAATTACACCATTTAATGGCAGAATTTAACCATTCTTACTTTCCCAAATTGCTAAAAAACACTCATTTGACCAGCAGTTTTTTCCATATTCCACTTGCACAGACTTCTCTCTTAAAATATCAGGATTCAATCAACCTACAGGGGGAATTTTTTTTTTTAATCCCAGTCAGCAGTCAGCATTCAAGACCAGATTTTCTTTCAAGCATCCTACCAGCTTATTGCTGGCAAGAAGGAAATAAAGAAGTTACTTTTTAGAGCCAGTATTTGGCATAACGAGCAGATAATATCGCTGAAAAGCTAAGGAGGCTTCTGTGGTATTAATGGTCTCATGCAAGGGCTTTTGAGAGAGCCTTCTCCTGCCTCACTTGGGTGAGATTACGTTTTCCGTAGCCTATAAAGAACCAGGATTCAATCATAGACCATTAAAGACAACAATGGTAAAAGGTGTGAGAACTACCGAGGCTGAAACGCTGCCAGACCGCTCATTTCTGGGCTACTGCGGCAGTTCCCAGGCAAGTTCCTCTCTCTCCACAGGTTGCCGGTACCGAGTCCGTGCCGCTTCCAGCAGCCCTCCCGAGCCGGGGCAGAGCCCGCCCGTGCCCGGCTCCCCTCAGGGGTAAACCTGCCCGATCCCACTCAGCTGTGCCCTTCTCCCCTCACTGGTGAGCTGCGAGCCCGATTCCCCTCAGGTGTGCCCTTCTCCCCTCACTGGTGAGCTGCGAGCCCGATTCCCCTCAGGTGTGCCCTTCTCCCCTCACTGGTGAGCTGCGAGCCCGATTCCCCTCAGGTGTGCCCTTCTCCCCTCACTGGTGAGCTGCGAGCCCGATTCCCCTCAGGTGTGCCCTTCTCCCCTCACTGGTGAGCTGCGAGCCCGATTCCCCTCAGGTGTGCCCTTCTCCCCTCACTGGTGAGCTGCGAGCCCGATCCCACTCAGGTGTGCCCTTCTCCCCTCACTGGTGAGCTGCGAGCCCGATCCCACTCAGGTGTGCCCTTCTCCCCTCACTGGTGAGCTGCGAGCCCGATTGCCCTCAGGTGTGCCTGGCTCCCCCCCGGTACCAGCGAGCCGGGAGCACAGGTGGGCGAAGCGTTCAATGCCCCGCAGAGGGGGCTCCAGGTGTCCCTTGTTCGCGGGGAGGCACGGCCGCCGCTCCCCGAGGCTCGCAGTGGCCCCTGCTGGTGCCCGCACGGGGGGAGCGCAGCGGGCTCAGCCCCTCGGCACCGCTGGCCCTGCCGGGGCCGCCCCGGGCCCCGCCGCCCCCGGGACCCCTCCGCGCCCCCGCGCAGCTCCGCGCCCGCCGCCTCCGGGGTCTCGCCGCGCTCTTACCCGTCAGGAGGCTCCGGGAGCCGCTCCGCGCCGCGGCGCCGGTGGGTGCGGGCTGCGCGAAGAGAAGGGCGATGCACAGGGAGCCGAGGAGCCGCCGGGCTCTCCGCGCCGCCATCGCTCCACTCCCCGCGCCCGGCAGCCGGGCTGCACCCAGCGCCAGCCCCTCCCCCGGGGGGGGCTCCTCCTGCCTTCCTTCCCTAGCGGGCGGGCTCCGCGGAGGGAGAGCGGCGGGCGGGCGGGCGGAGCGGCCGCGCTCCCTCCCTCACTCCATGGCGGGCCGGGCTCCGCCGCTCGCTCCGCTCCGCTCCGCTCCGTCCCGTCCCGTCCCTCCCTCCCACGGACCCCGCGGGGCGCGCGCCGCCTCCCGCCCGCCCGGCCCCGCCGCGCGCATGCGCGCGCTCCTCCCCTCCCAGCCCCGACCCCCGCGCCAGGTGTGCGCGCGCCCCCGCCCCCCCGCGCGCGCGCGCCCCCGCGCCTGCGCGTGCGCGCGCGCGGGGGTGGGCGGGGCCGCCGCCCTCTGCTGGGGGGCGAGGCGCTGCCCCCCCCGTCCCTCCTTCCCTCCTTGCCTCCGTCCCTCCTTCCCTCAGGGGCGCGCAGGCCGCGGTGTTAACGCAGCAAAGCCGTGTTTTCCCCTCCCCGCCACCCGCCCGCCACCGCGGCGGGACCTGCGCCTTTCCTGCCCGCACGTCAAGACGTGGAGAACCTGACGGTTCGGCAGCAATCCGGGTATCCCCGCATTGTGGCGAGCCGGAGGGTGTGGGAAGAGGGAGCCCTGCCCTGCCATGGTGCTGGTTACCGGCAATCCGGAGCCGCCAAGAAACCCGAAATCGAGCTAAATGTAGAAAAAGAACTTGCGGAAACTTGTTTTCTTGGGGAGCGACCCCGCTGCTCTGTTCGGGTGTCGCCTCTCCCAGTAAACGTGCTTCTCAACGATAGGTAACGTGAAGAAAAGGCCAGACGTGCTCCTAAAAGGCAAATGCAATGCATTTTCATCCTCCTGGGGGTAATTAGTTTCATACAGCATTTGCCATTCAAATCCAAATCACTGGATTGCCGCATCGTCACCAGCCCGTCCCAGCCCTACTGCCAGATCCAGTCTCCTTAGAAAGGACACAATAAAAGCTATAAATACACATTCCTCCTTCATTAATCATATGGAGTGTACCCTGATATTTTTTCCATCTCAGCTTGTTTCCCCACTAAATTATATTTTTACAATGCACACAGTGTCCTTGCTCATTTTATTATTGACTAATTGAATCGTCTCTTTCAGGACATAAATTACATGGGACCGGGGCTGGAGGTAACCAGGAGAGAGCCAGACCCCTGGGGCACTGCAGGATGTGACACATAGGTACGTCCCCCGCAAAACATGTTGCAAAACATTTTTAAACGACATTTAAATAATCTGCTCCAAAAAAAAAAAAAAAAACAGGCTTTTATGCTGGTTGTGAGACTCCCGTTAAGGAAAGTTTCCCTTGATAACCTCGGTGTGTGTGGCAAGGGTGTCCCTCTTGTTGCAGGCAGCTCTATATTCCCGTGAAATTCTTCTTGATCCAGCGGGATTTGCAGATTTGTTTATGGAGAGGGTTTTCTGCGAGGCAGAGGCTGGCAGCGTGCACAGTGCCCCAAACGCAGGTGTGGAACTTGCTGTACAGGGATGCAGGGATGCGCACGGTGAGTTAAACGCTGACGTGACTGCAAAGCACCACCTAATACAGGTGTCTGAGGCGTCTCTCCTTGGGAAGCTTGCTTCATTATTTTATGTTTCTGTCAGGAAACAGGGGTTTTGGCCACTAAAAATATCCCGGGGCATTTTCACAATGGAATAATTGCCTCCTCAGAAGGATGTTTGGGTTTCTCCAGCTTACCCTTGCCGGGCTGAGCTGCTATCTGATATGCCACAAGGATTACCAGCAACCAGCTGCAATTTATCCTGAAAATGGAAGTGGTGATTAAAAGGCAGGACTGGTAGTGTAACTCCTATTAAAGCCGGTTAGCAATTCCCATCGTAAAATCCTGCCCTCAGTTGCGTTTAATAGGGCCAGACTAACCACTGTGCTGAAATTTAGGCATCTGAAGTTCATACCTTGGGTTAAATTATAAACATTTCTCCTCCTGTTCCTTCTGTCAGGGATTTTCTAGTCTGAAAATGAGTGGTCACTTTGTCAGAGGTGATCCTTCAGACCCCGCTGTGAAAACCCTCCTGAAAGTCCTGCTGGTTCTTGGCAGGGGCTTCCTGGCTCTTCCACTCCCCAGCAGCTCCATCCTCTTCACAGCCCAGGGCTGTGGGATCAGGGCTGGACCTGGCAGCTCCAGTTCCTGGCTGCTCTGGACCATGCCATGTCTGCAGGTAGGAAGGGCGGACCTGTCCTTCCAGTCTTCTTGGGAAACACAGAGCAGGAAGCTCCTTGAAAAACACACAGTGGGGACAGGAACTGGGTCTGGGACAGGTAAGTTGGCAGGCACAGAGGCGCTGGAGAGAGACAGGTTCTCCAGGGTGGTGAAAGGGAATGAGCCAGAAGGAAAAACAGGTCTGCCTGGAGGGAGGGATAAAGCAAAGCTCATAAGAAAGAGTCTGGAAGCCAGGCTGCTGGGAGAAGACTTTAATTAAACCAGAGGGGAAATGGGAGAAGTTGCTGGGAGGAGGACGTGCAGCCTGGGAGGACTGGGAGCTGTCCCTGTGCTCTGGTCAAGGTTTGAGGGAGAGCTTGCTGGGCAAAAGGGATCAGATGGAAGAGCTGGAGTGGGGCAAGGGAAAAGGACCCCAAGCCTGGTGTGGCATGCAACGGGGCCTTTGGGAAGAGGGAATTCACTAGAGACAGTGATGTAGTAACGGGAATGACAGAAACTGGGGGAGGGAGGCAGAGCAGAAAGGTGAGGATTTAGGAATGGGGATGAAGACCACCTGGAAAACAGTCAGCAGGTACCTGAAATACACTAAGAATGTACCTCACCCCCTTGGAGTGCTGGAGCTTGTGCCAACCATGACATCCCTCACAGAGTGAAATTTCCCCATTGCCGATGGCCTGCATCGATGTCAACCCAGGATTACATTACTGGGGTTATCTCTACATGGGAAAGAAGTACATATTCAATAAAGCAACAGTACTCAGGCTGCACAGAAACACACTCCCCAGTTATCAAACAGCAGGATAAAGGCAACCAGTGCAGGATATGCCAGGCTCAGACACTGGAACAAGGTCAGGGAACCCAGGCAAGTGCCTGAACAACTTCCACCTCATTTACTGCAAAAATCAGATGCAGGTATTTTATGCACCTTATGAGGAACTGCTGGGCAAGCAATGCAGCACTGTGGGTGGGGCAGGTGACCGCTGCTTCCAGAAAGGATTTTTAGCCTCTGGAATCTGTGGGATGCAAAGCACATAAACAGAGCCTGCCCAGCACTGCACTAATTGTGCAGTCAGCACTGCCCAGGTGCCTGGGCTGACATTTTGAAGCCTGACTTGCAGAAATGAAGAACTCTTGCAGATAAATCTGCAATAACTGAGAATTCATACAACTTCTGGCTCAATTAGATGCCTGGCCATGTTCTATTTTCTGACAAAATCAGGCCACTGAGTATTTCTAATTGGATCTCTGAAATGAAAATATGTTTTTTACTATCCTGTCTGTACACCCAAGTTCCTCGTCTGTAAAATAAGGGCAACACCACTTCTCACTACAGTGTTGAGAAAATGAATCAGAGTTGGTGAAGCACTTGGATACCATAGTGATGAGTCCCATGGAAAAGCTCGGGAGGAAATGAATAAATCTGTCTTCAGAACAATATTTGAATAGTCTGCTGTAAATAAAGCACAGGCCACACAGTGAACAGCGAGGAGAAAATAAAATTATTACTTAGTGAGCACAGTCTATTCTGTACAATGAGTGAGGCCAGGAACCTGTTGAAAGAACAGCGTGTGATCTAATTAGAATTAAATACTGTATCATAATGCAAATGCATGGAAGGGACAAATTGCAGTTGCATAGGCCACCTTAATGTTGGTATTTCTAAACTTTTAGACTCTTGAATTTAAAAAAGAACTCAACTGCTAGGTGCAAAGGTGTAATACACATGTATAAATGATTTTCTCGCCCTTTAATAGTGGAAGACAATATATTTACCCCTTCTACCTCAGCCACTTAAGTGGAAAAAGTGTTTTTCTCCTCTTGGAGATATCTCAGCCTTACAGCCAAGATTTAACGCTGTCATTCGCACGCTGACGTAGAGATTAAAATCCAAAATTTACCTTCTTTGGGAGTCTGTGCACGATCATCAGAGACAGACTATTCTCCAGAGAGGGAGCCAGAGGAGGACCTTCATTTCGGTGATTAAAATTTTGTGTTTTGCTTGGAGTGCTTCCCATTCCAAAGCAGCCCCCTGGTTTTGGTGCAGAGCCACGGTTATGGAACAACAACTCCCCTGATCTTTGCGGCTCCTCAGTCCCGAGGCTACGCTGAGCTTTCCCGACTCCTGCTGAGACTTGGAGCCGCTTCAGAGCGGCTGTAAATTGCACTGGGTTATCTGTCGCCCACAAGAAGGGTGATGGAATTAGGATTGCACTGTTCAGTGCCACTCTGGTCTTGCCTATTTTTCTCGTCGTGATTTCTCTATTGCTTAGCAGGAAGCGAGGTGACACTCAATTGTTACACCAATTTATTGTTATCCAGAGAATTTTCCCTTACCAGGCATCCTCTGGCAGCTGGTAAAGGCAATTTGGGCTAAGAAGGGGCTGCAACACAAATAAAGACGAGGCTCGTTAAGTTTAAGACTTAGAGCTATGAGATACCTTCAGCTTAACCTGCTGTGCTGCCTCCCTTGTGTGAGGCATGGGCTCCATTCATGGACAACATCTGGCACATGGCCTGTCCCATTATTCCCAATCTCCATCCTGATTCCAGCACCAGTGCCCAGCAAGGTGTGCTGTCTTTCATCCTTCAATAGGGGCTGGATTTAGTTTTTCATTTATTTTTCACATTTATTGGTCACAGATGTGGTTTTGTAAACTGCTCTGAGGTTAAAAGTCATTCTCTGGACTTTGCTGAGCAAATTCTAGGTTAGCAGGTCATATGGCAGGAACCCTCCAACCCCAGCATATACTTCTGTCATTCCTGAGGTCAACAGCAGTTCCAGCTCCTCACTGGAATCGGGGAGGGTCATAAATGGAGGCAAACCTTCCAAACATTGAGCTGGGTTCCCTGAGATGGCTGAGAGGAAGGTGGAGCTCCTCGAGTGCCAGGCTGACAGAATCTGAAACACAAACAGGGCAGTTGGTGTAAAATGCTTTTAAAGGCTTCCCTTGCTGAGCAAGGGAGCTGCTGAGGTCTGATCCAGTGTTTGTTTATTTAGGGTTTTCAGAGCTAGATGGAGGGAACCTAAAATCCAAAATGCAGGGTTTACTGGAATCCAATCTGCAATTAAAAAGAAAAGGGATTTGTTATCAGGAAGTGCATAATGACGTGGGATATGGATCTCTGATCATCCAGAAGGAGAGAAATACAACTAACACCTCAGGGGAAAGGCTGATGTTACTGCAGTCAACGGGATTTTTGTCATCCATGTCAGTAGCGTGAGATTTCATCTCTGGAAGCCTGTCATGGGATGACTCCGTGCCACAGGTGCTCACAGTGACTGTATTTTCCTGTTTTGGTGGTTGTCATTAGTCCTTGTTCTTAGATGAGATCATTACTGGGGACACACTGACCACTCCATTCTGCTTCCCCACTGTGCGTGCCCTCACTTTTCCAGTGTCCCACTTCTCCCTGAGCTACAACAACTCATCTTTGGACTGAAAGACTCTGCACATCCAGTAAGAGAGGAGGCAGATGGTCCATGCCCTCTTGTGCAAACAGGATCGGTCTCCTCTGCATCTTAGAAACCACATAAGCCAGGCAAGGATTCCAGGTGGTGTTTATCCCAAAGCTTTTCCAACAATCCCACAAGAATGTTAATTACTGACACCAACAATCTTACTCTCATTCATCTAATGGGAGTGCCTAAAGGTCTTACCTGAGGTTGTGTTAGACACCATAGGATCGCACAGGAAAAGCACAGAGGGATTTTTGTCCAGGTCATCCTGACAGGAAGTCAGAACCATGGAGAGGTGTTGGAGGTAGAGCCAGCAGGGCCACCTTTCACATCTCCTGAGTCCCAGTGCTTCTGCTCTGTAAACACTATCACATTTTCTCCTGTGCCAGGGGAAGTGAGTTGGCAAGGAGTCCGAGAGAATTCAAAGCAAGAGGAAAACGGTGGAGAAGAGAAAGGATAAGAACAAAAGGAAAAGAATTGATGCTTAGTACACAGAAACAGTCATTTGCCTCTGGGCTTGGGAAATCAAAGAAATAACCTTAGCCCAACAGCTGAGGATGCCTGGAAAACACAGCCCATCGCTCCCGAGGATCCCAGCACACCTCACAAACCTCACTTTTGCCCGTGGCAGGAACCAACAGCAGCACAGCCTGGCCCTTTCTGTGTGTTACCTGAAAGGGTCAGCTGAGGTGTTGGGTCATACGGCTGGAATCAGATGTGTTGGGGGATTCCTGGAAATGGAGAGAAAAGGCCTCATTATCTGTGAGAGATACAAACAGATCAGCCAGAGTTAGATGAGCAAGTCCACACATACAACTTGAGACCAAATAGACTTGACTGTTGTGTCAACACCTACAACTCCCACAAGTGTCCTTCCTTTTGGTCTGTATCTCAGCCTGTGATTTTAGGTGTTTTAATATACAGAAACAATGATTCCAGGAGTCATTGCTTGGACACAGTGGCTGAAGTGTCCCTCTGCTTTAAATGGCAGAAACTGGAGGCACAGAGTGCTACAGAACCTTGTGATGGAAGAGTAAATATGAGTAAAATTACCTCAGTCCACTAATTCAACAATTCAGAACCAGTCATTGCTATGATGTAGTGAAGACAGGGACAATGAACCACAGAAACAGGAAGGAATAAAGACTTTGGACAATAGGTTGGCACGGGGACAGAGTCCTGTTTGCTGTAATAATCTTGTTCATGCACTCTCAGACAGCCCTTTAAAGTCATAGTTTTGGCTTTGCTTCCTCCAAGTGGAATGCTCAGACAAACCTCATAACCCTTTCAAATGCTGTGAAGGAATTTCCTATAAATATAATGGATTTTTCATGGAGGAAATAATAGACTTCTTCATTTTTACGATGTTATCTGACAAAGGGAAAAACTTGAACATTTGTAAAATTAAACTTTTCAGAACAAGACCTAGTTTACAAAGAGTTTCCATCCCCCAAGCTCATAGCGTGCCACAGAAGGATGCCTGGAGCCCTGGCGGATACTTTTGCCACAGGATCTGTACACTGTGATCATGGTGCTTCCGAAATTACCTTCCTGCCAGGAAAGGTTGTGCTGCAGCACCTGGGAACACTGCAAAAGTCTGGACAAGACCTTGGTGATGTCGCTGTCAGAGGAGAGCATGGCAGTCTCTTCCCAGAGAGCAATAGCAGGGATGCAGCTAAGGAGAGAAAAAAGCTTCTGTTCCCAGCAGTTCCTGGTTTAAAAGCAGAGTTATAGACTCGTTCTGCATACATTTTATTTTTAAGTCATTCTGACCTCTTGCAATTCTTAAGCATCTCTAAACCCAGGGGGAATTAGCCAACATTTCTTCCTACTGCTTCCAGTGCAGCCTCTTACCCCCATCAGCACAGTCTGAGTCTTTCTCAGCTGTAGGACTGAGCAATATGGGGACATGAGGACACTTTAAAAAGCAAAGAACACACTTTGTGCCAAGGGATGGTGCTGTACTGAGAGCTCTGGCAGGGAGAATGTGGGCAGCCTTCAGACAGGTGAAGAGTCTGACTCCTCAAGCTCCGATCTGACACTTCTCACAGATATTAATTTCACTTTTTTTGTTGTTGCTTAAACAACCTTTCAGGGCAACATTTCTGCAAAAACACCACCTTTCTCCCACCTTTCCATGTTCATCCCAGGGGACCAGTGATCAAAGCCAGGAAAGCAAACCAGGAGCTCTGATGGGATGTGGAACATGGGTGATGGAGCCGTGAGCCCATAGGATCTCCCTGACAGGTCTGGGCACTTGGCACATCAGGATTGCTGGGTCTGCTGTCACACAGGGGTTCTACCACTGGTGTTATTCCCTCAGCATCTGAGTGGCAGGTTTAAAATAACATTACATGAGTGCTACAGGCTGCAGGCCCTGGCTGAGCCCTGAAGTCAGATGACTTGAAACAACAAATATGCCTGGATAGCAGTTCCCTAAGAAATGTCATCCTTACACTGCTGCACTGTTCCTCCTAACGGAACCTGACGGGACTTATTGACTGCCCACTATTCCTGTAACTGCATCGGAAGTTATTGATTCTGGGAAATATGAAATGTGTCTCAGAGAGGTCAGAACGTGACTCTGTGTCCAAGTGAGACACTAAAGTCTTCAGAGACACTGAATGAGGCAGAGGGAGCAGCAGGAAACAAAAGGTGGGGAGTTGACTCCAACAGGGATCAGTGGGTTTGAACACCACCGCCACAAGAAGAGATGAAGGTGCTGATCCAGGTTCCTTGTGGCCAGAAACCACCACAGCGTAAATGTTGCCCAGGCTGTTGCTCCACCTGCTTTCCTCCGCACTAATACACATTTAAGGGATGCTCTTAGAAGGACCAAAAGTTGAAATGCATTTCTTCCTCCCGTAGAGGAAGGCACATGATGGCAGGGGAATCTGGGAGGAAAATGCTCTTATGCTATACAGGCAATGGACATTTTGTGCACAAGCAAGATGCCTTCACATTCTCAGAGGAATTCAGCTAAAAAGCATCACTTCCAAAAACTGGAGACAATTCAGATGCTTGGAACAAACTTATATTGCTAAAAGTGGGGAACTGGTCAAGACAGATGTTCAGGCTATCAGAAGTTGTTATCAGAAGTGTCCATTTCTGGAAGCACAGAAGCGTAGGTATTCAACAAAAATCAATTTCTCAAAATTACTCTCCTTCTGTGACCAAAAACCTTTGGTGAGGGCTGAAAAGAGCTTGAGGTTTATGTCTGTATCATATGGACATTTAGATTCCATGAACAAAGCAATGGTATTTTTCAGCCGTGAGCCCTCTGAGGCAGGTTACAAATAACAGAGATTTGACAGAGGGAGAAAAGCTTTCTCACAAATCTCCTGTTTTCCCAGTCCCAAAGGGCTGCAAACTGCCTCTGACCCCACTTCCATGCTGCTGCTCAGTCCGTGATCTGTTGGGTTTTTGTTTTCAGATGGGAGTCCAGCGTTTTCCTGCTGACCTCCAGCAATCAGTAACACTCAGCTGCTCCTTCTGGGGTGTCATCGTGGTATCCACCACTCCTGAGGCTGCCAGGACATTCTGGGAACCACTGCCTTTGGACAAGGCAGCACAGGGGACCACCACAAGGAATAGTATGACTGACATTTGTTTTTATGTTTACTGCTACTACTGCTGTTAATGTGTTGTTTGTTTTCTAAAGAGCAGAGTTTGTGAATTATGCTCAGCTTAAAAAGAAAGCTGTAAAAAGTACCAGTGAAAGACATCAGGAAGAAAAAACTCAAAACCTATCTTTTTTGTTTGTTTTTTAAGGTCTGCATCCAGTTTCAGGCAAATGCAGCAGTGCCTGGGGTGTGGTGCTTCCAGAAGACTCCTGAAGGAGCACCTGCTGGGCACAGGCTCCTGCTGTGGGAAGGGAGCAGTGGGAACTCAGACACAAGAGCAGGTACCTCACTGTTTCCACACGAGGAAGAGGAAGATCTTGGTCTTGTTCCTGACTACAGGTGGCTCTGACACATGAAAGAGCCACTTTCATGTGGCTTTCATGTGGTTTCACTAATTCTCAGTCGAGACAAGTGAATGATGGCTGTCCCATTAGAAGTGACCAAGGTAAGATATCTTGCACTTCACCTAAAACTGACACCAGAAGAAGGGTAGGTTTAGATGGAATATTGGGAAGAAATTCCTGGCTGTGTTTGGTGCTGAGGTCCTGGCACAGGGTGCTCAGAGCAGCTGTGGCTGCCCTGTCCCTGGAAGTGTCCAAGGCCAGGTTGAACAGCTAGTGGAAGGTGTTCCTGCACATGGCAGGAGGCGGAACGAGGTGGAACAAGGTGGTCTTTAAGGTCCCTTCTAACCTAAACACTTCTGGGATTCTGTGATCAAGAATGAGGGAATGCCAACACAGACTGAAACGTGGCCAAAATCCCTGTTTGGAGTTCCTGGTCCCAGGGTGGGTGGGGTGACACTGCAGCAGGAGGGTCCAAACCACAGAGGTAAGTGAATATTCAAGTTGTAGACCAACTTAGGAACTTAATTAACCCCACCAAAAAGCTACACGCGGACTTTGGGGATTGAGCAGTGACACTGCTCTAAGTCAGCTCCCACAGTGGGGATTTTCCCTCTGACCAAAGAGCTCCCTTGGTCAATGTATGGGGAAACACAGACAGCAAAAGAGATGGTGGGAAAACTTAGCAGCATTTATAGTTGTGTTGGAAAGCCTTGTTCACATCAGAACACCTTCCCCAGGTACCTGAACAAAAGAATGGGGATTTTAAAAAACAGGAAAACCTGCACAAGCTGCTCAGTAAATCTGAAAGGAGAACACCCACCTTAAAGCTCACCTCCTATATGGGATTTTTACCTGGAGCCCAGCTGACACCAGAGGAAAGGGTAAAAAGGCTTACAGCTCTGTGAGAGATAATGACAGAACTGACAGCAGTGGACCCTGCTGGGTCACCAGAGAAAGGGGGAAAACACAACCCTTTGTGATTACAGTCAAATACAAATAAATATGTTGGAAAAGAACATTCTCTATTTCCTGCAAGCAGTAAAGTTTGGGGGGAAATGGCCTATGACAAATATTTTTCTCTGCTGGAGGCAGCAGCAGGGCTCTGACGGGCACATTGGAAAACAGACCATACGTTTGTGCATATTCAACAGCCCCACTGGGAGACATCATTTCTCAGGCTGCCATTGGGGTTGTGTTTGGCACTTGAACTGTTTCGGGGGCTTTGATAGTCCAGGATCTGTGTAGAGGATGTTTTGTTCTGAGGGAAAAGAGCACAAGCACATGACCAGAAGCTCTGATCAGCTACTGAAAAACCCAGACCAGCAGAGCTCAACAACACAACTCCTTTGTAATGGAAATGCCATACCTAGGCATGAAATTAGGGTTGAAGTCATCCCCAAAATTCCTGCCCCAGCAGAAAAGGATGTAAAGTTAAGAACACCTCTGAGTGGTGAAGTGTCGACCCAATTTAGCTGCCCAAGCAATCAATGACGGATCTTTATGAGTGTTCAGGCGCCCTAACACACAGATCTTCCCAGGGAAACTGAAAGGAGCTAATTAATAGCCCAGATAAACAGAATGAAATGCAAAGCCGGACATAGATCTTTACAGGCCGGTGCTGACTGCGCTGAATTCTCTCCTTGCACTCCCAGCTGACCCCAGTGAGGCATCAAGATTAATGCTTGTACAAAAAGCTTTAGCTTTCCATTTTTTTGTAAAGCACTTGCAGACTATCTACTCAAGTGTTTCACCTGGCTGTGATTAGAGATAGTTTAGTCTTGACCTACAGACTTAGCTGGGTGTAGTTTTGCTCTCCCCATCCCGTTCTGAGCACCCTGAAGTGAAACCTCTATGTCTTTACTGCTCTGGCTGCCAGGACATGAATTCCCTAATAGCTGAGACTGTTTAATTTCAAATTGCTCAGCTCCATTCGTGCCACCTGCCCTGTTTGCAGTGCAGTTTGGGACTCTCTGGTGCCCCAAACTGGAACGAGGTGATGATGTCACTCAGAGTTAACACACAAACCCCTGGGAAGGAGATGCTGAAAAGTCATGGGAATCCTCCTTGTTCCCAAGAGTTGCAGCACAAGGGCCCTCAAAGGAGCTTTAGAAGGAGTTCCAAGGCTGGTCTTGAACGTGGGATACTTCCTGGACGGTGTACTTGGGGTCACTTGGCCTTTTCAAGAACGGGTAAAGAGACATGAGCTTGCTTTGGGGACTGGACTGCTCCAGCCATGGGACACATGGCCAGCCCAGCAGAAGCAGCTCCTGCCCTCTGCCACCAGACTGAGGCCATTTTGATCCAAGTATTTTAGGGAGAAATACCAGTAAGTCTTGTCAGCAGGAAAGGTCTGTCTGGGAAGACATCCCTTCAAGTGCTTGGAGATGGCAGAGGAAGAAGTTAAACACTGAGGGTTAATAGTCTGCCTTGCACAGGCAGCTCCTACAGCAGGAAAAGCCAAGAACAGGCTTTCCAGGATCGTGATTTTGGACTAAGGTGCCTAAATTTTGTGTACATTTCACTTCAGACTCTGATTGGATGCAGCCTTAGATGTCCCTTGTTTTTCCAGTAGAGAGGAGCAATACTACCATGGTGTTTCCCAGTGTCACTGCTAAACTAGTGATCCCTCTTCAAGAGCCAGGGTGGAAGGTACAGCACAAAAAATCTTCATTTTTTAACTAAAGTAAGGTGAAAGAGGACATCATATAACAGGTTCAGCCTGAGAGCACTGAGAGGATTCATAGATTCCAGAATGGTTTGGGTTGGAAAGGACATTAAAGTTCATCCCATTCCAGCCCCTGCCATGGGCAGGGACACCTTCCACTAGCCCAGGCTGCTCCAAGCCCCATCCAACCTGGCCTTGGGCACTGCCAGGGATCCAGGGGCAGCCACAGCTGCTCCGGGCACCCTGTGCCAGGGCCTCCCCGCCCTCACAGGGAGGAATTTCTTCCCAATATCCCATCTAACCCTGGGGTCCAGCCAGATGTGAGATGCTTGAGAAAGGTAAATCTCGGGCTCGAGGGCTGCAGCTGACCTTGATTTTGTTCCTCAAGTGAGGAGCTCTCCTGGCTCGAGAAGGAGCCTCTTTCTACATGGAAGCTAAAGATGATTAAAACCTTCCAGAGGAACAACATGAGATACAGCCAACATTCTCCTTTCTCCCAGCTCCCACTTCCTCACACACCCCCTTGGCTGAGGATGAGGAGCAGGTTCTGCTTGGCCTGATTTGGAAGGGAGACACAAACCGCACTGGCCAGGATCTGGAGTTATCCAGCTGTACCTCAGTCTTTCCTGTCCCATCATTCTAGTGACCCAGAAGTCTGGAAAATAAATAATATTTGTAATTGTTGGGTTATTCCTCTACACAAATGTAATCCTTCTATCAGTGCTGTGTGTAAGGATATGCAGAGAAAACAGGAATGTTCTTGGGATTGGAGACCAGTGGGCAGAACATTTTTTTGCAGGCCCACACAAAACTTTTGGGTTGTCCCAAGCCAATGTCCCAGAAGGACATCAGAGTCAGCACTTTCACTGCTGAAATTACCCACAGCCAAGAGAAATACATGAAATATTAGTGGGAATATTGAGAAATAACAAAAACTGGTGCAGAAACCGCGTTGGAATGTGCTCGCAGGGACATGCACAGGCACAGCCTGTCCAACAGACTCGTGGTCATCCACGATCCTGGCTCACAACCTACAGCCATTCCCTGAAACCTTCCACCAGCCTGAATTCCTTCTGTACAAAGGGAGTCTCGTGGCCTGTTTTAAAGCTCTAACACCTTCATTTTGCTTTGAGCTCAGCTTCTCTCCTGCACTAACGGGCATTTGGGAAGCTGTGAAGATCATACCATCATCATAGGAGAGGAAACTGTTCCCCCGTGACATCCCCCTGCGCTCTGTGCCCACAAACCTCAGGGTCCATCACGCAGCCTTGAGTCTGCGTGGAAGGAGCCAGCTGGAACCTCTGGAAACCTGGAATGCTCATAGGATTGAGGAAGGGGGAAAGCACGAGCACTGGCCCCTTCTCCAAAAGCTGCACACCAAGATCCCAAACCCCTTCTTATTCCAGCACTCAGAAACTCACTGGAGTCAGAGCTTTGGGATTAGCTGCTGCTGGAAAAGGAGGAAACTCTATTTGCATGCACAAAGATTGTGAGTTTTCTTCCTCCACTCCAGTGGAAGTTTAGTCCAACAGGCCCCTTGCTGAGTGTCCAGTGGCCTGGTCAGCACTGCCTCAGGTGAGCACAAATCCAGTGGACTGACGTGGGAAGGCAGCCTGGGCTGGAGATGTGCTCACATAGCTTCATTTAGATCTTTCATGATGGGAGAATTGAGAACCAAAGATGTTCCCACCAAACCTACTCATCCAATTACCGGAGCACTTTGAAAATGTGATACGGATCAGGGGAACAGCCTGCGCTTTTCCCAGGACAGAACAGGAGTGTGCAGACACTGCACTTTTGGGAAGCATCGAGAACCAGACACAGGAGCTTTGTGGCCTCTCTTCATTGGTTCTGACTTGCTCTGACTCCTCGCCTGCTCACCATTAGCACCCCGTGGTGCAGTTGTGTTTGACATCCCTGTAACAGCCCCTGATTTATATGGCCTCGCACAACCCCTCCACCTCTGCGCAGCCTTGGGAGCAGCAGAACAGACATTTTGAAATAGAACTCCTTTGCATCAGCCACTGCCAAAGGAGCAGACACCTTCAAAGAGCATTATCTTTGTGAATCAAAACTTCACCCTTCCCAAATGATCTCTTTTTTTAATGAAATGGAGCTTTTAGGGTTTGGCAGAAGCGGACAAATACTCCAGTGGGCAGACTTGAAAAAAACAGGTGAAAGCATGACTGAGATTCAGTCACAGAATAAAGGAGAGAAAGGATCCAGGGAGAAATCCAACGTGCTACATTCATCACTCACTCATTCAAGGATTTGAGCAACTGTCCAATGAAGGGAATTCAAGCTCCCCATTTTATGGTGTACCTCTGATGCTTTTCCACATGGCACTGCAGGAGATGAGCCGTGCTCCTTTCTACACCCATTTCCTACAGAAAATCTGCAAACCATCACCACTGATGTTCCCTAATTTAAAATCCATGTCCTAACGTTCTCTGCCTCCAAAGCATGGCCACCACATAATGCCCTGCTTGCTTTAGGAATGTGGTTTTCCTTTGGTCCGACGGGAACACCACGATTATGTGCTGCACGTGCCAGAGAGGCAGGGCTGGGTGGGGAAGGAGAAGGGAGGCTTCAGCTGACAAGTGATAGTACCTATTTTTGGCTCCCGGAGCCAGGCTGTGCTTCTCCCACTCTGTTTTGATGCTCCAACACATTTCACTGGAGATGTCACCAATCCCAGGCAGTCACGACAATCTGGGGTGCTGGGATTCAGCCTTGTGGGGGAGGGAAGACAAGCAGCAATTTTTCTGAAGTCTGTGGCAGGAACAAATGGATTTGTGGTGACTGTTATTTGAATATTAGCATTTAGATGAGGCTATTTTTCAGTCTGAACATACCATTAGAACACAGGAGATCTACACTTGGCACTCCCTTCCACCTGGCTGCAGTGGGACATCACCTATTCCTAAACTTCCATGGTGAGGTTTTCAGATCTGGTTAAACATCTTGCAGAACCAAATGCCCTCTTGCTCCCCCACTGCCTGGGAAACACATAATACATAAAACACAAAATTCAGTCTCCTGGAGTGAATTCATATCCTAAGTGTGTTTTGCATAACTACAGTGCCTACTTGGGGTGCACAGGATTTTCCCAGAACTCCAAGTGTTGCAGTTCCCCCTGTTGTTAAGTGACAACTTATTTACATCCCAGAATTCTGAGGCAACACAAGCCAAGGTCTCTGCTCACATCACCTGTTGCAGGTACCCCCAGGAGGTTGTGAGAGGCTCCCCTCTTCATGGCTGTGCTTCAGCCATGTGAAGGAGGAAGCCCAAAAACTCTCCTGAAACTGAGCACTCGAACTGGGCACCGCAGTCCATGCTGAAGGGGCTCCCCACAACCAGGCCACCCTGTGCCTCCTGCCCCCAGCAGCCTGTTCCTGCCTGGCACCATGCCCTCAGCTCTGCAGCACTGAGCAGGGAGGGGAGACAAAGCTGTGGCTGCCCATCCCTGGAAGTGTGCAAGGCCAGGTTGGATGGGCCTTGGAGCAACCTGGGACAGTGGCAGGAGTCCCTGTCCATGGCAGGGGGTGGAACTGGATGAGCTTTAAGGTCCCTCCCAACCCAAACTGTGCTGTGATTCCAAATCCAACAGGATCCAAGGGAAGACAAGGCAGAGGGTGAGGAGCTTGGGCATCTCTGATGCCAGGCCAGTGCTCTGGGAAAGTGGGGAACCAAAAGCCAACCCTGTGGGCTTGCTGCTCACCCACCACAGGATCAGCTTTCCTTTCTTCAGCTGCTTTTCTTCATTCTGCTCTCCTGCAGCACCCTGTGCTATGGAGTGATAGAAACACGTAACAGCTTCTCCAAACACAGTTATCTTTAGAAATGGAACAGCAAAAGAAAATGACACCATGTAGACACTGTAAAAAGAAAGCCTTCACTACATTAAAGAAAAAAAAACTTACATTCTTGATCAAGGAACAAACTGGTCTGAATAGTCACAATCACATTTTACAGCCATGTAACTCTTTTTATCTTTTTCTCTCCCAACATCTGAAGCAGATGAACATCTGATTCCTTTATGTGGGAATTGCTTAAACCAGCACTTGGAGAAAATATACAGTTGAATACTGATCTGAAAAGATGGAGTGAGTTCAGCCCTGAGTTAATGGTCCTGGATTTTGGACAGGGGCTGGCAGAGCTCAACCCCTCTCAGGACCAGCCCCAGCCTGGTTCCTGCCAGCCCTACAGCCCGAAGCTCCTGCAGCTCCATTCTTTTCAGCAAAGGTTGGCTGAAGGAGCACAGCATCGTTTTATTTAATCATGGCTGGAGTTCTCATATCCACAGGAAAAAATCCTGGGAGCAGAGTGTATTTTCATGATCAGTGCATACAGAGTGGTATAAAATGTCTGCACCGCTTCTTTCCACTCCAGCCTGTGCCTTTGAAGTCATGGTAACAGCTTTTGGATCCCAATCCTCTGATGAGACTCCTTGATTTATTAGGTAAAACATCTGGAAAAAATGAGGGCTTGTGGCAGGGTAAATCCTCCAGAAGGAGCAGAGAGAGGTTTCATCCGAGCAGCCCTCCTGTCAAAACGCAGGAAAGCTGAGCCCTGGCCACTGGCTTGAGGGTGCTCCGAGGCCCGTTTCACCCAGTGGCCAGAAGCAGCTGTGAGCAGAGGAGTGTCCAGCAGCCAGCAGCCCGGGGAGCTGGGAGCACGCCAGGCCCTGCAATGGCTTGCAGACACCCGGGTGTCAGTAGCAGTGCTACCCTTGGCAGCAGCAGGGAGCCCCTGTTGTAAATCCCGGCGATCTGGGAGCACTCTGGGATGTAAATACCTGCAAATACCCGCCTGTCACCCACGCAGGAACAGGCACCAACCAAACCCACTGCCCGGGCCCCTGCCGAGAGGGGCCTTGGGGTGACTTTTCCATCCCATAATTACAACAGCAATGTTGGAGAAGAAAGTGGTTTGGAAGGATTGAAGCCCGTGCAAGTAACAAACAAGGCAACATGCATTTTGTGAGGCAGATTCCTTCTTTTATATGGAATCAGCCCTGAGGTAAGAGAAGAAAAGAGGAGAGAGGGAACAGCAGGAGCAGCTTGCTGTGCCAGGAGCTGGGCTCCCCTGTGCAATGCGTGTGGCGGACAAACAGCGTGAGAGCACGCGCGTGTGCATCCGTGTCTGGTGCATGGGTAAAGTACAAATCACCCAGCTACTTGACTCAGAATTATTTACTCTCTCCCTTCACAACAACCCACGTTCCAAATTTCAGCCCCGACACTCTGGGAAGAATCCCCCGAGCACCATCCTTTGCCAGTTATTTTCCCATCTAAATCGCTCTTCCAGCGATTTGAATCACACAGTTCAAACACCAACCCTGATGCCAATGGTGCTTTTTGGAGGGGGCGTAGGACCGGTGGAGGAGGGGGAGTTTGGGGAGTATTTTTTTAATCAGATAAATTATTGCTGGGAAACCAGCCACTTCTCTCCATTCAATTTATACTCTATGGGGAATCCATCTAATACCCCTGCTCAGAGTGTGAGGCAGGACCAGTGAGATGCTGTATCAAACCAGGGAGGGAGGCAAAAGATGGGATGGAGTGCAGGGAACGAACAAACAACGGGAGGAAAGGGCTCTGGAAAAGCCTGCGGAGAAGAGGGAAAGCCAAGGGATGTGTCTGCAGCTCCTCAAACAAGGGAGGAGGGGAGAAAATTGATTTCTCTGCTGGCAAATTGGAGCAGGCTAGAGCATGGGCAGAGTGGGAGGGTGTGGGATGGGATGGGATGGGATGGGATGGGATGGGATGGGATGGGATGGGATGGGATGGGATGGGATGGGATGGAAACGCAAGGAGCTTTTCACCGGCAGGGAGGTGGCGCAGCTCCAGGCAGGATGGAGGATCCAATCAGGCTCTGACTGAGTTTGCAAAGTGAGTTTAGCGATTTGCCCCCGTTTCCCAGTGGAACTGGGAAGCTGCCAGTTCACCTCACCGCTGTATGTGGAAGTGGTGAACACTTTGCTGGCTGGCAGAGAGAAGCCAAGGCCTGGGAACAGAGACAGCTTGCAGCACCCAGGGTTCCAGCCGTGCTCTCAGGACAGCATGTCTGGGAAGCTTGCCCTGCTGTCTGGGCATTCCTCTCATCCCTGTTTGCATTCCCTGCTCACCTCAGGCTCTGCTGCAGCTCCACGGGTGTGGGACCGGCGTGTCCCTAGGAGCTCCTCATCCAAACGGGCACAGCTGCAGCTGGGCACTGCCAGCAGGGGCACAGGCAGGGAATGATTGTCCCGAGCCCACCGAGCGAGCTGGTGACCCAACCTGCCCAGAGCCTGCTGCCCCATGCAGGACTGGTTCTCTTTCATGTGCTAACACCAATTTAGTCCAGAGGCTTCCCAGTCCAGCACTTCGCAGTGACTATAAATGCACACAGAGTTTTTAAAGCATTACAGGGTAATGGCACCTGAATGGGTGTCGAGGTGCACTTTGCTGGCCTTTTATTCTTCTTTATAACAAAGAATTCAAAGCTTTAGTGGGAGAGTTGGCAGTAAGCTCATGAGATGGGGAGACTTCTGAAGATGATTTCCCAGATTCTGGGAGTGACTACAGTACAAATAATGTTGGAAAAGAAAGGAATTGACTCAGCAGGAGGCAAAAGGGAACAAGTGGAAGAGTAACTCTTCTCTGGAAAGCTGCAAGGAGAATATGACACAAAGCAGAAAAGAGAAATAAGGCCCCAAAAAAGAAATCCATCGTGTATTTCAGAGGGATTCCTTCTGACAGCCTGAATGTCCAAAATCTGCCGAGTGCCATTCTCAGGAAACTGGGCCTTACACGAAGTCCGGGGAATTTTGGCTCAAAACAACAGAGATGCTTTTGCTCAGAGCTCATTCCCATCTTCCCCAACAGTCCACGGACTCTCTCCAGTCCCCCCTGGCTCAATCTAAGCTGTGTGAAAGTGTTGCTTCTGACATTACACCCTCCTTTCCCAGGCAAAATTAATGCTTGAAGCAACACTGATCTAAACACGTAATTAAAACTCCTCTAGCCCACCTACCTAATAAACTCATTTCCAGATGCCAATTAACCTCTGAGGTTATTACTGGGGATTACAGATCTCCCTAGAACTCCTCGTGCCAGGATGCAGAGAACCCACTTGTTCTGCAAGTGTCAGGTCATGGGGATCACCTTAACCTTGGATCCTTGTCCAGCTACCACAGTCCTGGGAATAAAATTAATAACTTTCTGGCATTTTCTCCTTCTCTAAGAAATGGAGAAAGTGTTATCTCTTCCTCCTCATAATTTTTCCTTGTATTTTGAGTCCCCAGACATCTGTACTTTGTTAAAGCACTGCCCATTTCAGAGGCTTTTTCCAGGACTGGATGAACTCTGGTGATAGATATCCAAGCTGCTTTGTACATTTAGTAGTCCCTAAATGTCTGTTTTGGAATCTGTTCCAGATTCTAATCATTTTACATTAAGGTTATGGGACTCAGTAACCTCTCCTCTCCCAATCCCCAAGAAAAACAGAAACAACAGCCCTTCAACCCTACATCAAGCACAAACCTCTCCAAAATCCCAGCCCAGAACCTTCTTTCATCAGTCTCTGTTTTCTGTGACTCCTGGACTCCACAGGATGTGCAGAGTCTCCCTGTCCCATGGGTCAGGACTTTCTCCTGACAGATCAACGTGGAGAGGCTGCTCGTGGCCAGCACGTTCACATTAAGGGGCCATTTAAACCTCTCCAACATTTCTGGAGCCTCGCTGGGCTGTGGGAGTTTTGGGCTGCTCCATTGTTCCACTTTGGTTTTCAATCCTCATTTCTTTGACACCTGATGCCATGTGGTTTGTAGAAATCCCTCTGGGCTCAATAAACTATGGAACTGAGCCTTCTCATTCTGCTTTTTTCTTCCACTGGTGGGGACTCTGCTCTGGGTTTCTTTTTCCTCTATCCAGCTGCAAACTTTCAGGTAACTTTGGGGAATTTTGTATCAGTGAAGTTACTCCCAACTCTGCTGACTGAGTTTCAGAAGGAATTCAAGGGAAGGGAAGAATGGCAGGAAAGCAGCAGAATACCTCTTTAGAAACCAAGACTAGCGCAAAAGGGCTCCTGGAAACCTTGTTTTCATCACCCACAAATTCCCTGATGCTGGAAAACGTCCCCCACTTTCCCATCTTCTCCCATTTGCTGCAAGTTCTGACAGGAACAGCTTCTGCAGGGAAGAGCTGACTGTGCCAGAATGGGAGAGCTGCTGTTCCTACACCGCCCTCCCCTCCCCAGATCCCCACATTTCAGCCCAGAAAATGGAAATTGCTCAGTGTTTACCAACCCTCCTGCTCCTTCCCGCTCCACCAGGACCTCTGTGCCTGAGCCAGGTCTCTGCTGTTTACCAGCCCATCTGCTGCTGTTGCTTTTCCTCACCTCAAGTTTGAATGCTCCGTTCAGGATTTCGCTCACCATTGTGTTGGGAACTGCAAAGAGCAGCCAAAGATTTCAGGTGGGAAGTGAACAGCAGGGAGAGAGGAATGTAAATCTGTTCTCATGAAAAGAGCCCTCAAAATAATTAAAAAAAAAGAAAGAACCAGATGAAAGAGAAAATTCCAAATGTTTTCAGCAGCACAGTCATTCCACGGAGAGTTGGTCTCATATTTTTGTGAGAATTTGAACATTTAGAACCAGAAGGGAAAAAGCACAAGCGTTCCAATGGCTGTTGCCCTGAAATTACCCTGGTCCCTCTGGTCTCGGCAGTTTAGTCTGTATAGGAGCTTCAAGCCTCCACTTTGCCCAAACCTGTCAAAAGCGGGTTGAGAGCTCTCCATGCAGTGTAACCCAAGGCTGCATCTCTCCAGGAGTAAAAGGGAGACCCTTGAGAGTCAGAGAGAGACTGGAAATGTCCGTGTCTGCCCAGAGGCCCCTCTGAGCAGCAGAGCTACTGCCCTCCTGCCTGAGCCTGTACGAGGGGTTCTCTCTCCAGAGGCTGATAGATTCAAGTTCTCTCCTATCCTTCCCTTTGCCAGCAGGGAAGCACAGTGTGGAACAAGCCTGGGCAGATGCTCAGACACCACCAGGCTCCTGCCAGGAGCAGGGATGGGAAGCAGCCAGGCTGTGGCTCATGCTGTGCTCCTGGACATGGCGTGGCTGCAGTGGGAACAGTGACCCCCAGCCCCGCTGGGCCCCACGGGGTCACTGGGTCTGGGTTTTCTGCTGGGTCTGGGTTTTCTGCTCCCAGTTGCAGCCTCCCAGTCCGTGTTGGTGCCTGGACTGGAAGAGAATTGTTCTCCTGGGCCCTTCTCAGAGTCAGTGAGGATCAGGAGAATCCAAAGAGTTCTGAACTGCCCTGACCAGAAAACACCGGGGACCGAAGTGTCTTTGCTCCAGCCCTTCCTGGGCTTTACTCCTGGAGTTGTGAACTCAGCCAAGAACCGGCTAAAGGGAGAAGCATTTGGAACAGGCTCTGCTGTGCCCTGAGCTTTGGGAGGCCCAGACTGAACAGCCACACCTGCCATTCCATGTGGGAGAGCAGACATGGCAGGTTACAGAACAAACATCCAGGGGAAGTTCACACTGCGTGTACGGACAATGTGGAGCAGGAAGAACTGGAAAGTGGAGAGGATGGATTCTCAGGAAGGAAAAGCCCACCAGAGGTTCCTTCTGACTGTTCTTCTGTGCCACTGGAGCACAGTGGATCAGCTGCACCAGTTCTCAGCCAGAAATCTGCCTGGTTTAGGGAGGAACACGCTGTCCCACTTGGCAGCTTCCTGGCCCTGCCCTACCAGCTCAGCACAATGCACACATCCCGTCCCAAGGCTGGAGGCTGTTGGGAAAGGAGACTCCTAGGAGGGCAGGAGGTCCTCACTGTGGCCAGGGCCAGCTGCTGTGCTCGGATCTGGAACCCAGGATAACATTCCCTTCCATCTACAACGCCTATGGCCCTTCCCCAAAGGATGTGTGTTTGGATTATCTCTCTTTGAGGACTTCACCGTGCAGAGAAGAGCCCAGAACTGCCCAGAGGTGCTGAGTGAGTGCTGGTTCAGCTTCCCCAACCCAGAGCACTCAGGGAAACTGCTGGATTTACAGACACACTCCCAATGGAGCCAGCAAGGTTCTGGGATGCCCTGGAAATGCAGTGCTGAGCAGTTGAGGGCAGAAAGACTGAAATTAGACTTTGCAAGAAGTGCCTGCTTCGTTCGCTCCCAGAAACGTCCTCTTAGAGCCGAACTGTTCCTGGGAATAGCTGTGTCTATCACCAGGCAGTGCTGCAGCTCCAGGGCCTGGAGCAGGACCTCTGGAGCACACATGCTCTTCATTAACGCTAATCCAGGAGCAGGAATGATCCGAGAGCAGAACCTCTGAGGGGATTAGGTACACAGATACCGCCTCATGGAGCTGCGGTGCAGGGCGGGATCCAACCTCAACGTCCTCCAAAACGCACTCTGATCTGGTTGCTCTGGTTCGGCCTCGACTCCAGCAGGATGGAAGGAGCTCAGGGAGATGGTGAGAGAGGGGAGAAGAAAGAAAGGAAAACAGTCTGCTCCCTGTGCTGCCCAGAAAGCAGCGTTTCACTGCTGGGGCTCTCAGCGTGCACTACAAACTTGCCTCCCTTCCCTCGCTCCCACTTACATTGTTCACTTTCCTGCAAATTGTTTCCACATTCTGTATAAATAACCCCGGTGCCAGCGAGGGGGAGGGGAGGCGCAGGGAAGGGGTGGGAGGAAATCCAATGGCTTTGTTACTTTGGAAAAAGAAGGTGGAGGATGGAGAGGAGCAGTTGGAGCTGGAGCCCTGGCAGACGGAGCAGAGTTGCCATCGAGCTTGCGTTCAGACCTGGAGGAAGAAGAGTAAACAAGGAGGAGATTATATATAATTATAGACAATCATGTTGCCGGGGATAAACAGGAATCAAAAGCACGGAGGCACTGGAGTCTGGCACATCCCCAAGCACGGAACAGAAGCCAGCCAGCGAGAGGCACTGCGGCAGGAACGCACTTCCCTTTGGGCCTGCTTTCACTTAGCTCAGGGGCTGGGGGTTTTTTCCTCTCTTTTTGGCTGGAGGCATTCCCCCATAAAGAGAGGAGCCCATCCAATGGGGAACAGAAGCCAAACTGAAGCCAGCAGAATTCTTGTCTGTGACATTCACCGATTACCCTGTGAGAAACGTCAGAAACATTTGGAAAAGATACAGCCCACAGAGGTCAGCAGGAACAACAACAGGAATTTCTGAACAAAAATGGCTTTAAAGACACTCCAGAATCTGTGCCTGAGTGCCCTGTGGGCAACTCCTCTTTGGCAGAGGGGGAGCTGCACTCAGGGTGGCACTCGGGTCCTGCTTGTGGCTCCCAAGGATCCAGGGTTTGCTTAATGGGGAAATTGTGAACAAAGCCATGGAGAAAACCTGAAACAACAGCAGATGGGCCATAAGGGCTGTGCTGTGGGTTTTAAAACGAGGACTTGGGGGAATTTAACAAAGAAAAAAGAAAAGGAGCCTCCTTCATTCCCTTGAAGGCCCTTGAGAGTCAGAGGGAAGGTGACAAACAAAGGACAGCAACCGCCTATGGTGACAGGAGGAGAGGTTTAGCAAGGCAGTGTGAAGAGCTCTCTCCCAGGCACTGTTTTCAATCCAAATAGCTCACAGTCTGCTGAATTCTTAAGCCGTTTTGCTGATCTCTCAGCTGTTCTTCATTGAGAACACAGGCAGATACTTCAAAGCAAAAAAGCAGAGAGGAAAAATAAATATATATAAGAAACAACCAGACCTGTGTTTAGAATCTGTGGAAGATCAGAGGAGGCAGGGAATGCTCACAGGCTTCTTCACCTTCTCCCTTTCGGTACAGGTGCTCCAAGTGTCCTTTCTCCTAAGGAAAGAAAATGGATTTTTTTAAGGGAAATGACATTTACTCTCTGAGAACAGAATCACAGTTTGGTGGATGTTATTATCTGGCGATCTGGATGTAGGATTGTGTATTTTGTGTGCATTCATCATTATGGGCGTCTTTCCTCTGGGATTTCTTGTGTTGATAAATCCTTCCCCAGAGGATGTACCTCTGTGTGTGCACACGCAGGGGCGAATGAAAGATCTCTCTGCTGGCCATGTAGAAGCTGTTTGGGTATCCCAGACAAGTGCTAAAACAGAAGTCATGTTGCTCTCAAAACTGCTGGAAAGAGCTCAGAAAGAGCAGAGGGCATGGACTTGGAAAAGACAGTAGTAAAGGGTTAAAAAAGGTATTTGGAGTCCAAGTCTTATCTACTCTAAATTTACATCGACTCTGTGAGGTAATATTTAATCTACTCCCATGCCAAGTTACAACAGCTCCTTCCAAATATCCCCGACAGTTAACAGAACCAAGACTAAAAAAAAAAAAGATAAAACGACGATAGCAAAAATAGCCAAGCGTGTCCTTTCCCACGTGCCCCTGTGCAAGGTGGGGCACAAACAGTGGCAGGACTCGAGCCATATGGTGAGAGGGTAGGGCTGGACAGGCTACAGCCTCTTTACTTTCTCCTTCGTTTGTACCCGAAGAACGGAGAAGGACACAGAGCTCTTGTCCCGATGTTCTGGCAAAACTGAAATGAGGTTACTGATCTCCTGCAAGCACAAATGAACATCAATCACCAAACACTCATCAAAGCACAAAACACAGTCCCTCGGTGTTGTTAGACAGCAAGAATTAAGAGTTTATCAAGCTGGAAAGAGCAGATCCTCAAGGGAGAATGGATTTCATAAGCAAGCAGCAAATCCTTCTCCAGGCGCCTTGGTGCAACTTTGGCAGTGAGAAAATCAAAAGAGCTCCCACCTAAAGAGAAACACACAGGAGTATTCCCAGAAGGCATCTTAGGAAAAGCCCTTGGTGGGAGAAAGTGTCAATCCTGCCTCGCCTCCTCCAGCTTTCCTGAAGCAAAGAGGGAAAAAAGACGGGGGCAAATGAAACAGAGAATGGTATTTGCATTGCTGCTTATTTTTGCCCTGCAAAACAAATCTGTGTGTGCTGGAGGAATGGTTTGCACTGGCTTGTCACAAAATCTCTGCAGCCGGGTCAGTCAGTGCGACACCCTGGCCTAGGACAGGCAGGAAGCAGCAAGAGCTGCCTGACACATCCCTCAGAGCTGCATCCCCAGAGCTCTGCCAGGGCCCAGGGCTGCAATGGAAGCTGCTGAAGGTTGGCAGAGGTGAAACTCAGCTGCATCTCACCCTGCTAATCCCATTTTGGAAACGGGAACTTGGCCATGGGGAATGAAAATATGACTGAAGCATTTCTTTAGTCCAAGTTTGCCTGGCTGCCTTGGAGTCCCACCTCTGGAAAATCCAATGGTAAAGGGACAGAGCACTTGGGGTTTTTCCCCAGTTCCTTGCTCATGGTGCTGGAAATTCTTGTATTCCCAGCCCCAGGACACTGTTATGTCCTAAAGTGTCCAAGTGCACAGTTACTGCACAGAGATGGGGGATTTCTCTGAGGTCAGGGATCACAGGCTGGGGGAGACCAGGGGATGAGCTGCAGCATCACCCACTGCACCTTTAGTCACCAGTGACCTCTCCATGGCCCCACTTCCCTACCCAGGTGCTCAGGAGGCAGATGTTTAAGCCTGCCATCCAGAAAATGTGTTTCCCTGTCACTGTTCATGTGCTGACACTCCTTATGCAGCCACTTTGGAAATAAATATTCCTATTTTTATGAAAAAGGGCAGGGATGAGCTCAGCCCTCCAGGCCAGAGCTGCTGGGCACAGGCAACTTCCAACACATGCCTGTAATGAAGTAGAGAGATGCTCAGGGGAACCCAACATTTTGTTTAATGAAAAAAAGCCCTCCTTCAAGCTTCTGAAGGGCTGTTATAAGCTGTGGTGAGATGAAACTCAAGACATAAGTCTCTTTGTATTTAATAATACATGGGATCGATTTTTTCCTGTGAAGAAACTTCAATGAACACCTTTTTTTTTTGTTTAAATCTTTTGTTGCAGGTATTGATTATTCATTGAAAATCTAAACCCCAAAGATGTGACCAAATGATTTCACAAAAAAGGTCTGATTTCTGCTCCAAAGCAGGCATTTCCAAGCAGTGACAACCCTTTTGCTGTACAGATATTGCGGCGCTGATGGTGAGTTTATAATTAGCCCATACAAATGTGTACACAAATGTACATGACTGCATTTCAGGGGAAACTACTCACCCCCTAAAGCAAAATTGCAGCTACAATACACACCAGAGAAATGCAGCAAGCATTCTGATCTTAGCAGGTAATTAAAGCAGATTAATAAAAGTAAATTTATTACCGAACTATCCCCAGAAAGGCTCCCACAAAGCCCCCCTGAAGGGCTGTGACATCCAAGCGATGTCTGAAGAGGCACCACTCCCTGGTTTACTGGTGAATCACTTTGTCACAGAGACGGTCCAGCAGGCAATGACTCTAACTCCTGTGCTCCTATACCTGATGCAACACGAGGGTGCCATCCTTTTAAATACGTGTTTATGCTTCTTGAACATCCCAGATCTCCTCCTGAACACCGGCTGACTGCGGCTCTGGTGGGATTTATTCTCCGAGCTGGAGGGGGGTGAAGCAGATTGAGATGCGCGTGAGACAGGAGGAGGCAGAGGGAGAGAAAGAAAGGAAAAAGATCAATTAACGACCTGATCCCGGGGACAAAACAGCACAATTGTGGTCCCTAAAGTCCCCTCAAGTAGGTCGTGGGCGTAAGTGCTGGGGAGGGACGCAGTGCTCTGTGACAGAGCCCAGTTCCAGCGGCCGGGCACGAGTCTCCAGATCACAATAAGGCAGCTTGAAGGTGACAGATTTCATTGTCGAAGGTGATAAAATTCCACGTGGCGCGCTGCAAAACAAGGGCTGGAGCTGCGCCCGCGGAGAGGGAGCAGCGCCGCAGGCAGCGCGGCGGGAGGGAGCGTTCTCCTGCTCTCCTGGCCTGGAAAATCCTGGAGAAGTGCCCGGTGCCGGGGTGGGTGACAGGTTTGCTCTTGCCTGACACAGGGCAGGGGAGCTGCCGGTGGTCAGGCGAACCTCGGCATTGCCACCTGCGCCGTGGGAGTGCCGCGACGCTGCCCCGGAGCGGCGTCTGCCGGGGGTGGGCAGCCGGGGACCGCGGGGAGGGAGAGGGAGAGGGAAAGGGAAAGGGAGAGGGAGAGGGAAAGGGAAAGGGAAAGGGAAAGGGAAAGGGAAAGGGAAAGGGAAAGGGAAAGGGAAAGGGAAAGGGAAAGGGAAAGGGAAAGGGAAAGGGAAAGGGAAAGGGAGAGGGAAAGGGAGAGAGGGAGAGGGAGAGGGAAAGGGAAAGGGAAAAGGAAAGGGAAAGGGAAAGGGAAAGGGAAAGGGAAAAGGGAAAGGGAGAGGGAAAGGGAAAGGGAAAGGGAAAGGGAAAGGGGAAAGGGAAAGGGAAAGGGAAAGGGAAAGGGAAAGGGAAAGGGAGAGGGAGAGGGAAAGGGGAAGGGAGAGGGAGAGGGAAAGGGAGAGAGGGAGAGGGAGAGAGGGAGAGGGAAAGGGAAAGGGAAAAGGGAAAGGGAAAGGGAAAGGGAAAGGGAAAGGGAAAAGGGAAAGGGAGAGGGAAAGGGAAAGGGAAAGGGAAAGGGAAAAGGGAAAGGGAAAGGGAAAGGGAAAGGGAAAGGGAAAGGGAAAGGGGCAGCCAGACAGGATCCTGCAGGATGCACACTGGCCACTGCACTTCTCCTGCCTGTGCTCCTTGCAGCTGCTCTCCCCCAGTTCCCTCCCATCTCCTGTGGGGGTTACACTAGCACAGGTTCATCATGAACAAGGTGTCCCAAAAGCTTCAGGCTTTGTTTTCTAAAATATCCCCCGATGCTGTTACACAGCTAAAACACCCATCCAGCAAAAGCCTGACCTTTGCTGGCATTAACACGTGCCCACTTTGCTGCAGAGACTGTGCAAGGGCTGGGCAAGGACAGGTGCTGACTCCCAGTCACACAGAGGTGCAGCTCAGGCTGGACACTGCCCCAGCCAGGCTGCTTGAAATGCAGGAAAGACTCAGTGGCAGAGATGTGAAAACAACAGCAAAATCAAAGCCTGAGACTAAAGGAGCAATTAAACCAGCCTCAGAATATATTTGAGTCAAATCAATCCATGCAAGAATTGCAGTCACGGTGTGCTGGTGCCCACACTTCTCCCTCCCTCCCTCCCTCCCTCCCTCCCTCCCTCCCTCCCTCCCTCTTCATTTCCCTCTCTCTCCCTCCCTCCCTCCCCAACCCAGGCTGAGATCCAGCCTCACTGTCTGCTTCATCAGAATATGCACAAAGTGCAGTGACAACACGTCTCCTAAGATGCTTTATCAGTTTTTCAAAGTCCCAGTTCATCCTCCTCTTGTGGATCCATTTACATATTGATGTATTTATTCCCCTCTCTCCAGGCAGGCCCCATGAGATTAAACTATTTTATTTACAAAGACATTGGGGTTGCAGCTCCTAACAATTAAGTCAGCCAAGATGGAACTTTGCTGGTGCTCACAGATTGATGTGTGAACAGAGGAATCGGCCTCGTCAGCGATTTGGGAGCAGCTGGGGGGGACTGGCCCAACCCCATCTCTATAAACCACTCAATAGCTGCTGCAACTGGGAAAAATGAATTGGGGTGGTGGGAGACACCAATGTGCAGAAGGGAGAGATAATGAGGCAACAGGAGGGATGAATAAAACCAGGAGGAGAAACTTTGCCAACAGGGCTCACCTTCAAAAAGGTTGGTACTCCAGAATGGTTTGTGCCCCCTGGGAACTCGCCGGCTCCCGAGAGCTGCCCCTGCTCCATCTCCCCCATCCACGCCACGCACACAAGGCTCCAGCATGTGTTCCTCTTGGATCCTGTGCCTCCCACCAGGTGAAATACGTCCATCAGAGCACCTCAGGCTCCTTAAACACCAGAGCTGAAAAGTCACCTGCCTATTCAGGCCTGTATAAATCTGGCACACTATTGCCTCTCCCTGACAGCAACTTCATCCAGCACCAGCATTCTTCTCAGCATCTCTGACATTTCAGAATTATATTTAGAGACCCGGATGGGAATTTAATTTTGAAGTTTTCCACGGCACCCTGTCATATAAATATTGCGCAGTGTCTGCCGTCGGCGGTGCCAGCGCGGAGCGAGCCCATGCCGCTGCCTCTAATTAAACAGGCCCAAGGAAAGGCACTAAAGAGTGCTGGAACCATCTTAAAAGTCAGCACGTGTCTCCCTATTAATTCTCACCCTGATCTTTTGCATAGCACTATCACCAGGCTAATTAATCACCGGTGTGAGCTCGAGCATTAATTGGAACAATGAATCATTTTTTTTTGTCTGTTCCTGGCCACTTCTAGCCTATAGGAATGCAGCTACTGCCATTACTTTAATAATTATTATAAATATAAAGCCAGCAGCCTGCACTACATTTGGTAGGCATTAAAAAAGACGTGGTATTTGGCCTGGAGCATTAACAATCTGGTGCATGTTCAGGGGAGTGATGGATGCAGCTCGCTGACAGTCCGGAAATGTGCTCCCTGAATCACTTTAAGTCAGGACACTTTATGAAGGTGCTGGGGAAAGCACAGGTTTCAGGGATCCAGTGTCTGGATCAACACGCTTCGGCAGGTCCTGGCCACTCATGGCTTGTTGGGACTTCCAGGGCACCCAGGGATGGAAACATCTCCATGAACTGCACGAGGGAGGAGAAGCTGCTGACGGAGCTGTTCCAAGGGATCAGATTATAAATGTATGGAATGACTCAGGTGCACCCTGCATCCTGCCCAGGAAAAGCACCTGCATGCATAATGCTCAGCTGGGATGTGGCACTGACAGCTCAAGCACTGGGGTCAGAACTCACCTCCAGTGTCAGGCTGGCAGAAGCACTCAGGCTTCGGATGCTGGGAAACACAAAGCCACAAGGATGAGGACAGAACTTTTCAGGGAGGAAACAAAAGCTAAAATGTGAACAGCTATAAACCCCCAATTTGTCACCCAGAGGACAGCAAGTATTTCCTTTCCTTGCCAGCCTGGAGGCTGGGGAGAAGCAGAAGTGGCTGAAGGAGAGCTCAAGGTGAGGCCCGTTATTTACTGCTGCTGATGAATAAGCAAACCCCCACATCATGTTTTCCTCCAGGACAGGAAAAGCTCTGGAGCGTTTAGCAGGCTGGGCAGTTGTTCTTTCCCCCCTCCTGGGGTGTGTTTTACATGCTTTTCCAGCGAGACGCAGTCCCACTATTAATTGTTCACACACATAAAACACATGGAATTCTCCTCCACCCCCACTCAGACCCAGCAGACCAAGTGGGGGAGGGCTGGAAAAGTCACCTACCGAGACAGAGGTGGGGGGAATAACGTAAAAAAGATCTAAGGGATTTGTGTTGGTTTTTTTAAAAATGTAATATACTTCTCTGCACCAGTTTAAAAGCACGGGCTTGTTTGAACTTCCTAGGGAAGGCGGGAGCATGAGGCAGGAATTGGCAGGCTCCGATCTGGCTGCTTTTCCTTATTATGAGAAAATCCACTCTGGTCTTGTGCGAGGGTATGAATTCTTCATCTCATATTGTGTTTGCACAGAAGCGTGAAATACATCCCGAGCACTGGTGCCGTCCCTGGAGCACAATGCGAGAACAACGAGGGCACTGAGAACGGGGCCGCTGCTCGCCCAGGGCCCGGGCTCTGCGCTGCATTCAGCACATCCATGGGCCTGAAAAGGACAGCCCGAAGCACGTATTTGCTCCCCAGTGCTCGGGGGCCCTGGGCTGTGAGCTGTCGTCCCTGTGGGAAGCTCCCACCCTCCTTTCCGCAAACGTTCCCCCCGCTGCCACCGAATCACCAAATAATCAGGAGACCCGTGGGAAGGGAATTAAAGGGTGGTTATCACGCTGCCGTGTTCTGCTCACTTTATTTGTTTTAAATGACCATGAAAGCAAAGGGGGGAGGAAAGAAAACACACAAGTGGAAACTTAATTGAGTTGCTGAAATGTCTTCAAAGGAGCATTCTGGGCTGGATGGTGATGCCTCGGCTCCCACTGGTGGCATTTGCTCACATGAGTGGGCAGCTGATGAGGCAGTTTGGGACCTTTCTCTGAGTGATCTGTGTCTTCTGCTGCAGGCTTGGAACAGAGGACGGGCACAGACACCCAGCTCTGGGGGCCTGGGGACACTGCATGTCCCAGAAAGGAGCAGGATGGGAGCAGGCTGCAGGTACCCAGCATTGCTTTTGGCTACAAGGCTCTGAGTCCTTGTTTCATGACAGGATTTGCTGCTCCAGGGGGAATATTCATGTTGGGATACAGCTTTTCCCTCCTGGAGCCAAAGACCATCTGCCCTGGCTCTGCTCCTGGGCAGGAGGAAAGGGGAACCCACTCCACTCATCATGGGCACCAAAGTGCAGGCACAAGGTGGCAAAACCACCTGAAGCCACAAAGTGGCCTTGGTTAGATGCTGTCTCAGGATGGAGGTTTGGGAAGGGCTTCCAGAGGGGCTGCAGAGCCCATGGAGGATTTATGGGGCAGGAGAGCACATCAAAGAGCTGGTCCAGGACAGGAGCACAATCAGAGAGGGACAGGAACAGTGCCACAGGAAAAGAAGGAAACTTGCAATGGAAGTGGCCAGCAGGAAAGGACCCAAATGGGGGGAGAAGACTCTGACAGTGAAGAGGGAAGAACTGCCTTGACCAACTGGCTGGAGCTGGAATGAAGGAGAGGGGGCAAAGAAAAGCCAAGATGTGGAAAGGCAGGTCCCACAATCCAGCACAAACCGAGCCACCCACACCTGAGGGAGAAGACAGGGCGGGACCCTGTGGGAAAAGGGGGCTCAAGAGATCCAGTGTGGGAGCCCAGGGATCTGACAGGGAACCTGCTGGACCTGCTGGAGCAGCCACACTCCGGCTAATCTCCGAGTGGAGCAGAACTTGCCTCTGGCTTGTTACACCCCGTTTTATTATGAGTTCAATATGCACCCAAGTAAATAAAAATGTGTTCCTCTCTATTCAATCTTCTGCTGGATCTTAAAATCTTCTAACATGCAGGAAACTCTGTCAAAGATCCCTTGGGAAGGATCCCTGCATTCTCGTGTCTGAGTTCCGAGTCCTGTGCAAATCGAAACGAAGGCAAATGGGAGGAGGGGGAGCTGAGATGCTCTGCCTTGCTGTGTGCATCCCTTAACACTGGCCCAGCACTGCTCAAAGGAATGGATCAGCTCCTTTCTGATCCATTTGTCCAGTCTCCTCCCGATGCATGGGCCAACTCCAGCCCAGCAGCGGTTTTGGGATGCCCTGTCTCCTGCTCAGTCCCTCCTGCCCCTATCTCCGTGCCCCAGCTGTTTTGTCAGGTGCCTTCCAATCCTGGGATCTCCCAGGAGCCTGGTGCTCTGAAATCCAGCGAGGAGGGGTACACATCCCACTCGTGCTGGGAAGATAATGAAAAGGGCAGCCAGGGATGGAAAGGGGGATGGAGACCTTCCTGCACACCTCCTGCTCCACTGGCTCTCACTAGGCCAGCACTTTCTGGGAATTACTGCATTGCCAGATGTTGATTGGGCATCTGACAGGAGATGAATAAAGCCAATAAAGCTCTTATTTCTGGCTATAAAAACAATAATGAAAAGCAGACAGGGATGGCAGATACGTTGCCTAAAGCCTTCCTAGGCCACACTGAGCCAACTGTAGCAGGAACTACCCTCAGCTGCCCTCCCTTCTTGTTCCCTCCTGCCTGTGTGCCAAGAGCAACAGCCCCGAGATGGAGCACTTGGATGATACTGTGTACAGTCAGAATTCCTCTATTCCTGTCCAAGCTCCCCAGCCACGACCCTCCTCCAGAGCTGTCTGTGCTGAGCTGACCCCACAGTGAGATCAGGGCTGTGCACAGCGGGGCAGCTCCGGCATCCCTGCACAGGCCAAGTCACCTCCTCTAAATAAAAATTCCTCTGCCTGCAGCGCAGCACGGGAGAGCTCCTGTTCCTGTGCCAAAGGCTGCCCAGGCCTCTCTCCCAGAGGCACAGCCCTGCCTGTGCTTTCAGCTCCTACACAGCTAAAGACCAAAGTCTGAATATCAACCACTTCCTTTGTGCTCTGCTGTACCAGCCTGGCGATATCTGGCCAGTTCTGAGGAGTTCTGGGATTCTGAGATGTATTTCTGCAGGGAGATTTGCTACACAGCTGCCAGCAGAAGAGCTGCCTCTGTCCCTCCCTCCAACAGTGACACCTCTGCTCTTGGGAAGTGCTGCAAAAGGGGCAGATCATAGAATCAGAAAATCCCAGAATCCCAAACTGGTTTGGGTTGGATAGGTCCTTGAAGACAATTTCATTGCACCCCTGCTGTGGGCAGGGACACCTTCCACTCCGCCAGGGTGCTCCAAGCCCCATCCAACCTGGCTCTAGACACTTCTAGGGATCCAGGAGCAGCCAGAGCTTCTCTGAGCAACTGGTGCCAGGGCCTCTCCACCCTCATAAGGAAGACTCTCTCCCTAATGTCCCATCTAACGCTGCCAGTGGGAAGCCAGATCCTATCATGCCACACCTCCCAAAGCCAGGTGGCACCTGGAGATTTGGGGGTGAAGGGGGTATTTATAAATAATTTATATTGGGTTTATAATCTCATAACCAGGGATCTAAATTAGCTGCCCCATGAGAGGTCTTGAACCCACAAACCTGAGGGTTGGTGACAAAGGTATCCTTTGCGGCACAGGTATCGTCCTGCCACGCTGCCATTCTGGGAATGCTGGCACTGACCTGTGCACACCTGGCTCTGGATAGACCTGCAGATCCAGCTCAGTCCGTGGCAATCAGAGCAGCCCTGTTCCCTGCTGGGATCCAGGCTGGCAACTGAACAGAAACATTCAAAATGTACATTAACACTGTTTTAGGGGATGGGCACTGTAATGAGCGCGGGACTCCAGGACGGTTTGGATGGATGAGAGATCTCTGAAGTCAGGTCTTAGAAAATGTGGTTTATTAAAAGGGGGAAAGGCCCTGCTTGGAGTTGCCAGGCGCAACTCGTGGCAGGCCCAGGGAGAGAGGGAGAGGGAGAGAGGGAGCGAGGGCTCCAGGTGAGGGTCCCAGGGGAAGGTCCAAGAGAGGAAGGTCCAAGAGGGAGTCTGGTCCCTCGGGCACACCTTATCAGGGGGCTTCAAGGTGGGCTGGAACAGGACTTGGGCCAGTGGGGTCACAGATATCTGATACTGCAGGGGAGGGTCACAGGTGTGGGATGAACCATACATTGGGGGTGAGACAGAGCATTCCATCTGACCCTTGGACCTATCTGCAGGTAAAGGGCATTGTTTAATCAGAAGGGGGATTGCTTTCAGCCTGGCTATACTATTGTTTTCTAGTTATTCAGTAGTCAAGGTTTGTTATTTCAAATCTAGTTCTCATCTCAATGTCTGTATTTTCCAAATCTTTTGCCAGGCAATCATATTTATAAGGTTTTCCTATTTCATCTTCCCCAACAGGGCACCACCACAGGGACAATGTCCAGCACTACAATGTCCAGCCTGGCTGACACACGGCACAAAGCAGAGTTGCATGACTGTGGTAAACTGCAGCTCAGGCCTGGCTCTGACTCATAAAGCCAGGAACAGGAGTTCTTCCCAAACAACAGCACCTTCAGCCCAGAAACTGCTGCAATCCACATGGGAAAACCTCCTGCTGGACCTTGGAAGGCCAAGGAGTCAATTCCTGCTCCAAAGGCCAGCGAGCTGCCTCAACACCATAGGGCATGGTCTGGTTACACTGGTGCAAACACCTGCAACAGCAGTGACACACACACACCTATGCATTTAAAATTTCTGTTTTCCCAGGCCTCAGCTGCCAGCATAATGGATTGGGAATGCACATTTAAGGTGGAAAGCATTCCTGGAAACTGGCTGTTCTTCAAAGGCATATTTACTGGATGTTCCAATATCCACAACTCAATAAACATACAGCAATATTACACTGGCTAAAAATATCTGGGATGAAAGAAGAGTGAAACTCCCATTGCTGTTTTATTTAATATTTTTATCAATGATCTGAATGACTCCATATAAATCCTTGTCATGGGAATGTCTGCAGATGCCAACGAGATTGGTGGGAGGGGAACAAGAAGCAGGATTGGGCTATCAATACACCGGGATCTGACGTGAGTGAGAGCTGGCCACATGCCAGCGAAACATGATTTAAACAGTCAAACACAAGGTAAGAAATCTGAAACCAGAAACACAGGTTACACTCACAGGATGCTGCCTCGGAAGGGAAGAGTTTGGAAAAGGACTTGAAGGACGTTGGAGATCTGTCATGGCCCTAATGCTGCCATTAAGGGGGACTGTGATCCCTCAGTGCTGAGAAGGGACAATGCTGATCCCAGCAGGAAGGATTCCTTCTGGCACACAGCTCCAGGAACCTGCTGGAAGGCCATGATCAGGCTCTGTTCCTTCCTTAATGGAGAAGGGGAAAATAGAGGAGCAACTCCACAAAGCCAAACAGTGACTCTGGGGCTGGGAAATGGAAGGTGCCCAGTGCTGCCCTGAAGGAGCCCAAGGTGTCAGCTTGTCAAGGATGTGACTGAGACAGGACCTGGCCACTGCTCCAGGCACTGATATGGGATGGCAGTTGGTGGAGAGGACTCTTGGGAACAATGATACCTCTTCCAAGACAATTGCAAGTTTAACCTTGAAGTAAAACCTAACAGAAACAGCCATGGAGGATGTCCAGCACTGGAAGAACTTCCCAGGGCACCAGAAGAAATGACAAGGTCAGGTGTTTTCCAGAAGGGGCTCTTTAACTCACCTCTGAGAGAAATTATACAGGGGGCTGGTTATGCTATGGAATCCTCGGATTACTATTCGGAGTCTAGTCCTTGCACAAGCTGTTTGGAGCAGGCATCTCTTTGTATTTGAAGGAATGGAGGAAGCCTGTGGAATGGCTCAGGCAGTCTGAAAGACTTTTCCTGGCTGCCTCAAACTCTACACAAGGGGATACTTCTGCTTAAGCTTTACATACTGTAAGTTATAGGACTGTCTCTTCCCAAATTAAGCAAACAGAGATTCCCTCCTGCTGAGCTGAAAATCTCAGTATCAGTTTCTCCAGTCCTCAACAAATCCTCACCAGTCTGGCTCTGGAGAAAATGCATAAAGAACCCCCGTCTGCTCTGAGTTCCAGCTGGGGAGCTGCATGGATATCAGTGAGGTTTCAGGGTGTAACAGAGCAGAAACCAGCTCAGCATGCTCATCTTCTCAAGCTAAGTCTGTCCTTCTGTTTCCACAGATTAGCTCTTCCCTGCATTCCCCCTGCACAGGATGCCAGCCTGGCCACAGCAGCAGCGAGCCGCGAACAGCGGGAGGTCCCGCTTCATCCAGCACCAGCTCCCACATCCCCAACAGTGGCAGCTTTTGTTCTCCTGGTTCCTGTCTGATCTCTCCAGCCCGTCTTACATTCCTCCTTCAGGGCCCCCTCCAAAAGTTACTCCACAAAACATGATCCTGCTTTTCTATTTCAAATCCAGACCTGGCATCGGAGCAAAAATAAAAAGCGATCCATCATGGCACTGATGCACAAAGGTCTTTTTCCATCTCTGCCTTGGTTTGTGCAAGCTGAACTGTCACAAGCTGCTGTTTGGGTACACAGGGAACACGTGGACTCAGGGAGGGGGATACAAGGGGTGTATTTCCTGGATAAAAAATGTAAATGTATTGAGTAAACTGATCTTACCTGTACAGCTTCCTGCCAAAGCAAGCTGTGAGCTCATGTCACTGGGTGAACTCCACTTCTCACTGCTCCCATTCAGTGCTGTGTCCCACTTGCCCTGTGTCTTGGCTCCTAAATCCCATGTCATCAGTGGCAACTTTTCCACCATAGACCAGATCTTTGGTGGAGTACCAGGTGCAAATGTTCTCAGCAGATCCAAGTCTGCCCAGACAGTGCCATCCGTTCCCTTGGGACCTGCAATGATTCTAAGCATGAAACAAGCAACTTCCTGACTGGGAGCTATTGCTTCCCTGGAACAACAGCATTTCAGAGTGAATATGTTATCAAAACAATAAACCAGGCTGTGCATGTCCAGATTAACTTTCATCTGCTGTTTCTGGGAAGGAGGAGCTGCTCTGACAGCTCCCTGCACATCCCATGCCTGTGTTGGTGTTTGCTTTGTCTGGAGCAGGGCAGCCTCTTTGAGGGGACTCTCCTGACCTTGCCAATTACTACAGTCAGGTCCAGGCTGCAGAACTGGAGTCCTTTCAGCCATGGGAAGAGCCCCAGAGACCCACAGAACTGACATTTGAATGCTCTAAGCAATGGGGCCAGACCAAACCTACCCCAAGTAATTCCTTCCGAAACACAGAGTGGACCAGCACTGGGCATTTCACTCCCCAGATCTCTTCAAATTGCACCTTCCTGCTTCCTAGTGCAGGGTGCACCTCTAGGAAGCCTCTCTGCCCCTGCTTGTCTCCCTGCAGGACCTCATGGTGGTTCCCAGACAGCTCACACAGCCCAATCAGCTAAATCTCCCTCCGTTCCACTCTGTTCTGGTTTAGCTAAACAAGATCCCCATTAGCAGGAGAGGGAAGGTGGTATGATTAGAGCTCACAGTTTACCCACAGTTGTCAAGAGCAGCTGTGGCTGCCCCATCCCTGGAAGTGTTCCAGGCCAGGTTGGAGCAACCTGCTCTAGTGGAAAGTGTCCCAGCCCATAGCAGTGGTTGGGACTGGATGGGCTTTAAGGTCCCTCCAAACCTCACCAGTCTGTGATTCCATGATTATCCTCTTGTCTGTGAGTACAGCCTGCAGAGGTCCATGCCCTGGGTCACCAAACCCTCAGACTTCTCCTGTCTCTGTCAGGCTCTGAATAAAAGAAAAACTAAATAATCTAAAGAAAATCTAAATAAAATTCAGGCTCTGAATAAAAGAAAATCCAGAGCTGAGGTTCAGGAAGGGAACTGTGTGTTCTCATGCTGGAGGCCCTGAAGGAAGTGGTGAATTCCCATAAAGAAATTACCAGGATCATTAAGGATTAATAATTATCTTTGCATCTGATAAGCTATTGGAGCTTTAATTTCCTGCAAGGTTTTTGTGAGCTGTTGTGTGTACAACAAATTGTGTGTGAGCTCAGCCTGGCGTTCGCGGGCTCCGATGACAGTCTGGGTAAGATGTGCTCAGCCACCAGTTATTTTCCAATTAACGTGGAGCTGTGGTGTGATGAGTAATCATGCACAGAGAGGGAATCTTAATTTGCCTGCCCTTAGAACAGGTTACTGGGATTTCTAATGGGTGGCAAACAATTGCAAATCCTACCTAACCAAAATAACAGAATAACAGGGCCCTGGCCAGTGTCAAGTCCAAGTTCACTAAATGCCAGGATCATTACATTCTCCTGTGGTGGTTGATTTTGAACTGGCACCAGGAATTAGTTATTCCCACTCCATGGGGATTTCAGATTTCATCTTTGCTTCTATCTTTGATTTATTGAACAGATTTATTTTCTGGGCTAGATGTTAATATTTTTGCCCTTCTGCTAATGATAAGGTTTGCAGTTCAGTGTCTCGCTGGTGAAGGAATCAGGAGTGTGGCATTTGGGTATGCTGGAACTGCAACTGGCCACCTTTAGACACTTCCACTGGCTCAGAAACACTGGTGTTCTCCCCCTTTGCAGAAATCTCAGTTCAAAAGCATCACTCTTCTCCCAGAAATGAATTCTGCCTCAGGAACTGATTTAAATCAGAGACCAAAATAGAGGAAAAACCACTTTCCTGTTATTTTCACTCTTCCCCTGCTCAGAATCTCATGCAACAAATCAGCTGCTACTTACAGAACATCTTCCCAAGACTGAGCTTTTTTCCTGGAGAGGCTGGAAGAGGAGGGCATGTCCCTCTGCCACTGGGGCAGCACAGTCTGGAACAGCCATCACTCTGGAAGCTGCGCCCGTTTCCTTCTATCAACCACTACTGGGCAAACATTCACGGCGAGAGTGTCTTAAGGACCCACAAAATTTAAAAATTAAGGACAACTCTCTCTGTGTCCTGCAGGTGATTTCTTTCCCCCCACTCTCCCAATACAAACCTCCCCATCTCCACCCTAAAAACCCCAGTTTATACCTCCAGCTCTGCAACTGCCACGAAGCATCTTGGTCCGGTCAGGATCATGTTTTCAGTCTCCCTGCCTAATTTAGCAAGATTTTACTGCCAGAAAGTAATTTCTCTGCAAAAAAAAAAAAAAGACCAGAAAGTCTTGCTTGATCCCTTTAGCTCTGTATAACTGCAAATTTAATGACCCTACATGCTGCTGTGTCCCGTAAATCTTTAATAAAAATATTAAAGAGCCCCAGCAGAGGATCTACTGCTCAGCCCCCTCCTCACTGACACTGACCCTGAGCTCTGAGCCTTCCTCCCTTTTTATTTTACCCTTTTCAATAATAGATTATTTTAACCGACATTTAGGGAGTTTGGACTATAATCCATCAGGCAAAATTTTCTTAAAGCCTCATGGACAACCAGATAGATTTATACTATCTAGCCTGATAGTTATTTCATTAGCATAAGCGATCAAATTAGTCTGACATGATTTACCTGCAATATATCCATGCTGACTCATTCCTATTACAGTAAATGTATTGGTCCTAAAAAAAACGAAAAAAAAAATTGAGCTGTAGGCTAACTGTAAATGAACATTTTAGAAGGACATTCCTCCCAAATCTCTGCCTCCGGTTATTATTTCCGTTGGGATGGAGCACAGCCATTGTGGGGTTGTTTTGGGAATGGGCCGGACTAAAAGCAAGCCAGAGGGTACAGGAACAAGTGGAGGCATGAAAGAGCTATCACTGCAGAGAGGGCAGCCACAGTCAAGGATTCTTGACTCCTTTCAGAGAGAGACACAGCACGAGGAATTAAGCCTGGCACAAGACACTCAAAGTGGGATTTATCTGATCTGATTTTCTACAGACCCTGACAAAGCATCTTGGGCAAGAGAGAGAGGAGCAGGTCCACCTTGGAGCTTCCAACCACAGCACCACCGCTGCCTTCTAATAAAACTACTAAAACACACCTCCCCAGAAACCAAAAAAAGCTATTGCATGGCCAAACTATCTGTTTCTTACAGTTCATTTCCCCACCACGGTGGGCAATAATGTCCTTCCCTAAAGGGTTTACCCACAGCTGAATGCAGCTGCCAGGCCCCAGGGAGCAGCCCCAGGCTGCAGGGATTGCTGCTGGCACAGGCACTCACTGGGGTCTGGGGTGCAATTCCAGCTCCGTTCCTGTCCTCTTGTGCCACCTTTAGGCACAGCACCTTCCTCCCAGAGCTAGCTTCCCCTCCCACCTCGAGCCTGCCTTGGTTAAACCTGAACTCTTCAGAGGACAGAGCAGCTTGGGTATCCCCAGAGTCCTCTGGGCAAAGATGCTTAAATCTGCTTCCAACTCTTTCAGTCACAGCAGTCACTTTTCTTTCATTTTGCTGTTGGCTGAACATTCAGTTGAGATTCCTCACACGGGATTTAAAGATGGGAGAGCAGGGAGAGAGACTTTTTATATAGGCAGGTAGTGGCAGGGCAAGGGACAGTAGTTTTGAACTGCCAGAGGGCAGGGATGGATGGGATATTGGGAAGGAATTGTCCCCTGTGAGGGTGGGCAGGCCCTGGCACAGGGTGCCCAGAGCAGCTGTGGCTGCCCCTGGATCCCTGGCAGTGCCCAAGGCCAGGGTGGACGGGCTTGGAGCAGCCTGGGATGGTGGAAGGTGTTCCTGCCCATGGCAGGGGTGGAATGGGATGAGCTTTAATTTCCCTTCCAACCCAAACCATTCTGGTATTCCATGACTTGGGAACTTAACCACATAGATCTGGTCATTTAAATTTTGTCTGGGGAAGCATTTTGATATCAAAGGATGCTCCTGAAGGCCTAGTCCACATGCAGCTATTGGGTAACCTGTGTTAGCACCTGAATCTTTAAATTACATTTTAATTTCAACCCTGTTCTCCAACACAATGAAGCCACCTTCAACATCATGTTGGGGGCAAAGTCAGTCAAGTAGTTTTTAAATTGTCACAGTTGAGAGGTAAAACAAAGGTCCAGTCATTAAAGCATTGGAAAACTGGGTCTTTTTCGCTACATAATCCTCTGTCAAGCCTCCCCACTCAGTGGTTGGCACAGTAAAATAATATAGCCAGAGATTATATTTTTTTCCTCCTACGTAAACTCTCATTTAGTTTCTCGAGGGAAAGAAAAACCTTTTCAAGCTCTTAAGAGTTTAAGGAGAAATAAAGTTAAGTGTGACAGTCTCTGAGGCATTTCCAGCCTGCTGTGTTGGATCAAGGGATGAGTTTTGTCCTTGAGGAAGAACATGCACCAGTTAGGATTCATCCCTGACCAACCAGCAAAATTCATTGTAGCTGAGGCTGGTCCTTAAGCACTGTTGACTTCAAAAGGTTTTAAGCACATATTTAAAATTATGGGAGGCTTTGATAACCTGGGATTTGGTCAATCCAAGGATCTCTCTAGGAAAGGAGGAGATACTGTCTCCAAGCACAGGACACACATGGCACTCCACAAAACCCTGAATTAGCACATAATCTGTGCCCTACCAGGAAATCTGAGTCTCTTCTCCATGGGCACCATCAGCATCATGGCAGTGCTGCAGGAACCTTCTCCTTAATTACATGGGATCTCTGGAGCAACCATGCACTGTGTAATTAGTCTCAAAATGAAGTATTTCAGTAACTTGCATTTAACAAGGAGTACTGCCATCCTGATTGCCAGCCAGTGTTCAGCCACCATAAAAAGCTGTTCTTCTTACACAGGGAAACAGATTTTTCCTGCTTCTAAGATGCTGCAGATTGGAGAATTTTTCCAGGCTTTATTAACATCAAGTCCTGTGTCCTTACAGATCTCAGGGTCAGCACTGACAAGGGAGCTTATCAGGCAGAATGATCTCTGGAGCGGGTTCCCAGCTGGATTAAGCACTGCTGTGAATGGAGGAAATCAACCCAAAAAATACCAGGGAAAATGACAGGCTTTCTGCCATTTGACAGAGATCTTGCTTTTCCCTTTTTTCCCTTGTACACGTTCATAATTTTGTAGACAGGTAATTACATGTCTGATGTAAAGACCACCCCTCCTAGTTCAGGCTTCAAAGCTGGCAGAATTCAGTTGCAATTTCATCGCAGCAATCACAGATCCAGCAGACATGCAGCTGGGATAGAGGCTGAAGATCTCACTTCCAATCGAGCTATTCAAGTGGGAGATGTAGAATTAGCCGCAGAGCTGCTGCTCTTGCCTTTACCTCATCCTCCAAGCACAGGGGAAACCTGAAGGAATGCAGAGGTGAGCTCAGTTCTCCCCCAAGACAGGGATCCAGGCCACTCCAGCTCCCACCCGAGCAGGACTGCACCCAGCCTGTTCTCTCAGGAAGGTGAATTAAGTGGGGTGAACCAAGATCACCCTAAACCTGAGCCTGTTTCCTACAGCCAGCTCAGCATCCCAGCCCTGCCATTTCCATCTCTCCCACCCCAGCTGTGGCAGGGGCAGAGCCAGCTCAGTCTGCCCAGCCTCCCTGCCCAGACATGCCCTTCCTTCCCCATGGAGCCCCACATTGCCTTGGACTGAAAAACTTCTGGCAGGCAATGGCTGGCAGCCATGTGGGCCGGTGAGCACATGTTATTTGGGGAGGGCAGGAGTGAGGAACACCTCGGAATTTAGGGCATGGTAGCCCAATCTTCCAGCTTCCTCTGAAGCACTGAGTGGACTCTGCTCAGGAGAGGAGCTGGTGTAGAATTCAGAATCACAGAACATTCTGAGCTGGAAGGTGACCCACGAGGATCATCGAGTCCCACTCTCATGTGAATGGTTCATACAGGGGTCAAACCCACAACCCTGGCATTATTAGCACTGTGCTTTGACCAAGAGTTAATCCCCAGAAGAACTACAGGGAATTTCCATAAGGACACGGGCCCAGAGACTCTGGTCTGTTGTCATGAGCTGGTCTGGGGGCATCAGAGCGAGAGCTGCGCTGCCAAGGCTGCCAAGATCAGGTGTAAATGAACACATCAAACAAGCAGAGAAAAAAGCAGGAGTGGAGTGAATAAACATTTGCTTTAACAGCAGCTTCCATTCACCTGGATCTTGTCAAAACACCTTTATCTCATAACCAGCACTGCTCAGCATCAGCGCCGTGCCATCCTAGTAGGGCAAACAAACCTTCCCACAAGATGTGAAGATAAAGGGGAAGAATAAAAGCAGCTTCACTGGTTTTCTAGTGACAGGATGGCCAGTGGAGAAAACTGATATTCCCTGAACAAAACCAAACACTGGATAGGAAATGAGCCCTGAAATTACCATCAGACATTTCCCTGTCTAACAGAAGCTTGTTCTGGAGGTCTTCAGTCATTATTATTTCAGGGTTGTGCCTGGCATCAGTTCTTTCTGACACATACACATAGAAAAAGCCAGAAATGTATCCCAACTGCTCCTAAGAAGCTCCAGCCCAGGAGATCTGCTCACACCGTTACTATTCTTACCACTTTCCCAGCACCTACACTGAATAGCCCTTGTTGTTAAGTCCCATTCTTGCCCTCCCAGCACAGACCCATCCCTCCCTCTTTGCCAGAGCTTCATCACCAGGTGCTCTCTTGCCCAAACACGCCCAGTTCCCTCTGTCTGCTCCCTGAGCAAATGTTCCCTGGAACTATGATTGCTCCAACCTGCTGCTCATCTCTGTTGGTGTGTGCACCTCTTGTCTCCCCACTGAGGTAGGGTCTGGTTTACAGATTTTTCAGATGCAATTTCTGTTTTATGAATAAAAGATCTGGTTAATCAGAGACATTGGAAAAAAGACACAGGAGCCTTGTCTCTGCTCAAACATGCCCAAAGAGCAAAAGCCTAAATTACACTGTGGATGAGCAGATAAAATCGGGAGCATCACCACTGAATTGGGATGTCTGGTCCCTTTAGCTCTGTCACAACTGTACCCTGCTGGTGCTATTGAAGTCTCTCAGCTGCCCTTTAGCAGCACGTCCCTTTCTGAAGCTGCCAGGCCTTTGTTCCTCCCCAGAATAGTGTCCTGCTCGTGCACACAGGGGCAGGGCAAGGTTGGACACTGTGCACTGCATTGTACTGTCAGCCTAAATAGAAGCTGATGGGATAATAATTAATTGCAGTCTCCCTGTAATAAAAGACAAGACAAAGCCAGAGATATAAATAAAATCATCAAAGGGGCTCACAGAATAGGAGCTGTGTCTGCATTTTGTGGGCAATTTACAAGCCAAAGGAAGGTTGGGAACCCAAGGCCTGAAAAGCAATAAAAATCTATGGAGCCCTCACAAAACCGTGACAGCGTCTCGCTGATCTGCCTTGTTACCAGGCAGAGGTATAAATTCCCTCAACACCTCTGTTGTTTAAGGAGCTGGAAAGGGAAGGGGAAACCAGGGCTTGAAGGGGGAGTGACCCCCAGCTCACTGAGCCCCGCACAGCGGGGAGGTGCCCTCGGAAGAATAGAGGAGACAGAAGGCACCCAGCTCTGCTCCGGGGGCAGCCGGCTGCCAGCAAAGCACCAGCCTGGAAACGGGGGCTGCCGAGCTGCGGGCAGCCCCAGGGCTTTCATGGAGACGTTTTTAACTCTCTTTGTGCCGCGAGGGCGCCTTTCCTTATGGCCTGCACAAAAACAAACCCTCCCCTGACCTGCAGCTCGCCGGGGCCAGCTGCCTGTCCCTGCTCCCCGGCTGTCACCGCCTTCCAGCCCAGGGGCAAGACGTGGTGACGAGGCACAGCCGGGCTCAAAGGGCCCCGGCACTGCCCCGGCCTCGAGCAGCTGCAGTCTGAACACACGGGAGGGAGGACAGAGGGGAATCCTCCCCCTGCTCCCTCCCCATGAAGCCGAGAGAGAGGAAAATGGATAGAAACGAGCGTGGATATGAGGGAGGGGAGGGCAAGATCCTCTGTGCCATTTAATGCCTCGTTCTCACTAAGGTAGGACAAACAGGTACCTCAGCATCCTCAAAGCTGGTGACGTGACACGTCCCTCTGCTCAGGAGCCTGTCCTGATGCCCAGATCTTTCCACTCAGCCTCAAAGACAGAAGGACTGAAAGAAGATGACCAGGTGCTCTCATAAAAGGGGGAGAGGTACAGCCCTCCCAGACATCTGGGCAAAACGGCTGCTGGCCCAGGCCCCTTCTCCTGGGAAACAGGCTATTGTACATTCGGCTCATCTCCATATGGCCCTGAATCCCAGCACAGAGATACACAGGCTTCCCTCCTTCATCCCTGAAGTGGATGGAGAGGCCAGGAATAGTGGGAAAGCAAGGAGGCACACCCTCAGCCTCTGTGGTAAAAGCTTTTCTTGCTAAGAGTGTGCATAGCAGGGACCAGCTGGAAGCATAGATCCCAAATCCCAGCCCCACATCTGAGCTTTGTTTTGTGTTCCTGTTTCCTCCCTCTGGCTTTTTTTTTTTAATCCTCCTTTCAGAATCTTCTTCTCTGGCTAAACCAAGCCAAGGTAAAGAAACAACAACTAATTAAAAGGAACTGACATCCCAAGTCGTGTCCCCCCACCCCCCAAGACAAACACGATCCTCTTCCCAAAGAACAAATAAGTCCTCAACTAAACAATGGCTTCCTTAATGGAGTCGGCAAAGTCTTTCTTCCACCCGATCCCTAAACAACAAACAAAGCAACCAGAGAGGAAAGTCGCCTCCCTTTCCCTGCTCGTGCCTTGCCAGGACTTTTCATCCCCGCAGGAGCAATGCCAGTGGGAAAGGGGCTCTGCCTTGCTGGGGACCTGCTGGCAGGTCAGCAGAGAGGGGATCATCACAGACCACCCCTGCCCTGTCCCCCTGCAGCCCAGCCTTGTCAGGGAGGAGAGGCGATATGGCCCCAGCCAGCCCCGGCGGCAGCACAGCTCTGGCCATCCCAGGAGCTCAGGCTACAACTTTTGCCTTTGCTTCCAAGCAGGGCACAGAACCAAAGCTGGGTTGGTTGGATTCAGGGACCAAGTCTTGGATCTAAAAGGAGAAGACTGTCTGAGCTGAGGGTCAGCCACACCTTACCAGTCTAAACGGCTCTCTCTTGTGAGCCCTTCTCTATGCTCAGAAGTTGGATTGATTATTTTAAAGCTCTTTTTCAACCTGGATGATTTTATGATTGTGTGACGCTATCCAAGGACCTGGAGGGGTGATGCCCAGAGCAAACTCAGCAGTGCAGCATCCCCAGCTTGGCTCCAGGGAACTCAGAATGGATCAATCAGAAGTCTCCTGTCACCTGGCAGGTATCCTGAAAAAGCTCATCCCTATCTGGGTGCAGAGCTGGAGCTGAGGGGTGGTGTGGGGGAGAGAAAGGCAAACTGAGAGTTAATCTGTGTCCTTGACTCCAAGCAAGTTGAGAGCTGCTACAGAGAGTGGGAGAGATCTGGAAAGCACCCAAACGTTTGTGGGGCCTGCCACCAGATTCTTCCTCTAGCTTACAAGCAATCCTCTGGGTAGGGAGAAAGGAAGGAGGCTCCGAATGCTGCCAAGGGAAGAGCACACTGTGGGTACACGAGCAGGAAAATCAGAGCTCAGCTGCAGCTGTGCCAGCTTTGTCACTGCCCACTCCCGAGGACCACCCTTGTGCCATCTGCCAGCCGGGGTGGCCGCTCACTGCTCCCTAATCTGGCTCAGCCAACATGAGCTGTCTTTTTCCATACCCTATTCCCTCAGCCAAAGAGCTCTCAAGGCTGAATTCAGTCACCATGAAGCTCAGAACTGGGGAAAAGCATCTGGCCAAGGTCTTTGGTGGGTGAGAGCCATCAAAATGTGTGCAGCCTGCCCCTCTGTGAAGGAGGACACATGCCTGGTGAGAGGAGCAGGAGCCCCACAGCTCCAACACCAAACCTTTCTTAGAGCACTCAGCCAGGAAGACCCTCCTCGCCAAAGCTGGTCCAGAAGCTTCTTCTGCCAAGGACACAGTCCTGGTTGTGCTCCTGACCTGATAATCAACATTATTCCTGATCTTCAAATCCAGGGCTCACCCCCAAACCCCCCAACTCCACTCTTCCCTGCTGCTCCAGTGGGCTGGATGGTCACAAGTGCCTGCTGGTGGGGAGTGTCCCGGGGCTGCTGGGGTGAGCCAGGGCAGGCACTGCAGAGCCAGCTCCTGCCGGGGGTCAGATCCCGACACCGCCGGACTCGGCACACGAGGAGCGTTGTCAGCAGGGCCCTTACCCAGCCCTGTGTGACCCTGCCCTGCTCAGAACAGACACACGACCAGAGCCACTTCCCCGAGCTGCAGGAGCAGCCCTGACAGCAGAGGGGCCGTAACCTTTTGCTGAAATACGCAAACTTCCAAAAAATCACATTCTGGGGACGGAACAGACGCTCATCTATCACACCTACAGCTGTAAGATATCCCCTTCCTACCAGCAGGCTTTTTTTTTAACCTGCATCCAGGCAACAGGAGCTACGCTCGCTGATGGACACATTGCACAGCCAGCCCGAGGTAATTCCTGCTCATGGGCAGGGGAGGGAGAGCTTGGGAACGGCTCCTGCTCAGTCGTCCAGAAGGTGATTAAACACTGTGCTGCTCAGAACCACACTGGCAGCCAGGCAGGAACAGGTCAGAGGTGAGGAGGGAGGATCTCACCATGTGAATATCGAGTATAAAGAGAAGCATCTCCCTCTGATTCCGTTCCCAGCCTCTTGTGCAGTGTGAGCAGGAGGAACAGGTTGGAGGAGAGGCTGCCTGTGCTGTGCTGCCACGGCAGCACCCAGAGAGGAGGGGGCTTGGACTCAAGCTTAGAAACCACTCCAGCCTGTGCATGGAAGAATGGGAAGGGTGCAGGCACCTCCTCTGCCCACCCTCAGCATGGATCCGGGACTATTGCTCCTTCAGCCTCGGCGGGCTGATCAGGCAGAACCTTGGGCCTCCTGCCTTTCCTGTTCCTGAGCCATCCTGCCTGCTGTGCAATTTAGGAAGTGTGGCACAAATTCTGCAGGGTGTGAGCACACTCACACGCCAAGCCAAATGCAGTTCAAGCTTTTTTATCAGGAAGTGATAACACCTGGACTTTGGGTACATATTCAGACTAGTTTAGTGATTTGTAGTAAATATTCTTGGTGATAGCATGTGTGAAATGCAAGCAAGAGCTCTTCTGATCTTCTGTCTTCGTTCTCCTGGGTCCTGGACTCCATGGCACAAGGAACCACATGACTACAGCCATGGGAGGTGGGTGCTCGTGTCCCATGAAGAACATCGCTGTGTCCTCTCCTGCTCTGCACTCCAAGATCCTGCTGTTACAGACTGCTGGGATTGTTGGAAGAAGGCAGCTGAGTGAGAAATCATGGATTTTAAATAAAAACAGAGCAGTCCTGTGGGACATGGCGTAAGGACACGTGGGCTCAGCTTTCCCCAGGGGTTGGTTCTTGAGCCTTGTGAGAAATCAAAGATGATGACACCAGATGCTCGTGATGCTCCAAGGCACTGTTCCCTGCTCCTCAGAAGCTCCCCAGGTGTCTGCACCTGCAGACCCACCAGTGGAAGGCAGAGCAAGAGCAGAGCTCACAGGATGGCCAGGACCATCTAATCGTGTGCTGCTGATGCCATGAGGAAAGAAACACCATACCTTGCAGTTTATTTATTATTCTGTGTGCCCCAAGAGCAAAACCAGATACCAGCAGCTCTCCCTGCTGTAGTATTCTTGGAAGAGAGCAGTCCACCCAGCTGAGCTCCCACACACAAGTGAGGGCTGGTGTGTTAAAGCAGGTGTGACAAGCAGGTGTGTTAAAGCTCTCCCTGTAACAGAATTTTTACAGCCCCTGAGGTGCTGCAGCCTTAATTAATGCTGCACTTGACTTTGCAGGCTCTGTCCCTCACTCGCAGCTGCATGATGCTGAGGTGAATCCCACAGAGCCATTTTCCTGAGCTCACCCTTGCAGGCACATCAGATTCACCTGCCACAGCCATGAAGCAGCTCAGAGGCAGCAGCAGAATCCTGAGAGGCTGTTGAAGGCAGGAGGACAGAGCTGCCAAGTCCTGAGGGGACCTGTCAGCTTAAACTTTATCTGCTGGAGACCTGCAGGCCCTGAGCTTGCACTTGTGGAGAACTCTGCTCACAAAAGAGCCCTGCAGTGCTGCAGCAGTTCCTCTGTTCTTTACAAGAGCTTTCTTCCTCCACAAAGGTGTTGTTTACCGGCATTTCCTTCTCATGTGTCCCCCACAGCGTGTCTGGGTGGTGCAGAGCTGCTGGAGGCACATGATGTGACTTCCTGACCCCAGTCCTGGGAACTGGGCAAGGAGAACAGCCAGGCCCTGAACCCAAGGAACCTCCTGCCCTGGGCTTATCATTCCAAGGCCTGGTTGCTCCATAAACCCGGTGCATGGTGGTGTGACCATGGAGCCACGAGGATCACAGCTGTGTGGAAGGCACCGGACTGCCATGGAGGGCTGTGGGAGCAGAGCTATTTGAGTCACTCAGTGAAGATTTCAACTTCACTGACTGTAGTGTACTCCAGGGTTTAGGACAAACCCCTTCTCAGGGGTGACAGCCAGGGGCTGGCTGCTGGCAGAGCACAAGGCACAACTCCAGCTCAGCAGGGCCATTTGTTCTTTGACTTCATCTTCATCCCTGGGCTGTTCTGAAGAGAAGTTTGTGTGAGAGAAACGTACATGGCACACAATGCCAGCTTCAGAGCAAGCTGCGAGGAAGCAGATTGAGCTCTCTGCGCGAACCAACAGCGAAACCATTCCTTGGTGGCTTCTCTTGTGGGACACTTCAAAAGCACCACGCAGCCACAATGCCGCTGTTGCCCTGGGGAAGGACTCTCTGAATACCCTCCGTGAATGAGAAGTAAAAATTAAGCACTTCTATTTGGCACGTGCAGCCCAATAAAGATCCCTGAATGCTCAGCTTCTCATTGAACCTAAGGCAGGCTGTTAATTCGTTATTCACTTCCCAGCCTGGAAGGAAAAGCATGTTATACCCGAGGGCCAGAACTGATGAACAGAGCCATAAATCAAGCAGTTTACAAGACCAGCAATTAGGAAACAAGCCGACAGAAGGGAGAACTCTGTCAGTAATAAAGCAGACACACCACAGGATCTGCTGAGTGCTCAAAGCAACAGGGGATACGCGCTCCTTTCCACACTCCATCTCTATTTTTTCCAGTCATTTGCTGCTTTTTCCCTCTCTCTTCTACTTCCTTTTATTTCCTCCTGCCCTCCCTCCAGTTTTCCTCTGTTCTCTCCCTCCTCTCTTCCAAAAAGCCTATTCTCCCACTGAATGCAGGAACACACCTGCTGAGCAAATGGGTTTGGCAGCTGCTGCCCAGGAGCAGAGGCACATGCTGCTACCAGCAGCCACGGGATGATGGATGGGGGCAGTCCACAGGTGCAGGGTGGGATGGGGGCAGCTGGGTGCTGCTCTCCAGCCCAAGCACTGCGCAGTGCAGGAGCCCCTGGGCAGGGGACAGGTCCTGGGATGGTGGTGCTGGGGGAGAGAGTGGCAGTGGCACAGCTGCTCAAATAAGGAAGGGATGGGGTGACTCTAAACCACCCCGCTTGCTTCTGCCCTACTCATATCCTGGATCCAGCACCAGTCAGATCCAGCTCCCTTGACTTTGATAGCAACTTCCAACACTTTCCCAATGTTTCCTGCTCTCTTCCTGCTTCCCTGTCCTTTGACATTACTCCAAATGATCTCCTGGAGTCGGGTCACTGGGTGGTCAAGGAGCTTCAGTGGCTTTAGACCCACTGCTGGTCCTGATCCCATGGGCAGGTGTGCACCATGTAGTTCCCACAGAACCCCCCCAGAGAAGGGAGGCAGTGCTGGGGGCTGGCTGGACACTCCTTCCCAGATGCTGCATTCCTGTGGAGCAGCACTCTGGGCAGAGTCAGCCCTGAGCAGCTGTTCCTGCGCACAGCACAGGCACCCACACGTGAAATCCCAGTGCAGGACATGGGCTTGAACCACCTCTCACATCTCCCCTGCTCCATGCACTGCCACAGCTCCTGAACATCACAGACTTGGGAAATCACAGCCAGAGGTGAGAGGTTTTTGTCACCAGTCTTCCTAAAACAAGAGGAATATAGCTAATTATGAACCTTCCTCAAGGAAAGAGGGAGACCAGACACTCCTCCAGTCACCCCAAGACCAAACAGACCAAGTTATGCCAAGAATTAAGTGTGTGATATTCCAGTGCAGCCTGGAGGAACCTTATGTTAACAATGAGCACCACTCCAACACCCTCCCAGCTGCCTGTGAGTGGAAAGGCCAAAGATTTGTCTGGAAGAGTTGTCCATGAGAGGAGGAAACATCTCCTCTAACCTTGGAGCAGAGAGAGATTAATAATCCAGCTCCCCCAGTGCTGGGGATGGGAGGCTTTGATGAGCTCTTTGGCAAGTGCTGCAGGAAGAGGCTGCAATGCAAAGTTAAATAATTAGGTCACTGCAGAGGACAAGGAAAGAAAGTAGAAATATTCTCTGATTCCAGAGAAGGAGCAAACAGCTGCATTTCTGGAGACAGGCTGCATCAAGCTCCTCGAGGAGCTGGGGAGGGGAATGGGTTTCAAGGTCTTGAGGAAAGCAAATCCCAGACACAAGGCCATGACAACAAAGCATACTCAGCAGCTGGGCTTCTTGGGACGAGACGGGAAATCCTCTTCCAAGGAAGGTTTTTCCCACTCAGATCTTGGCAAGCCACTGTGAGCATTTACATTTCACTTATCCAAGGTCTCTCTCAGGCCAGCCAGCCATGGATTTCAACTCCCAGAACAGCCGGACAGTTTCTGAACTACCATGACTCACCCTCAATGTGTTTGAGGGCAGGGGAGATCCCAACAGAGCTGTGTGGGGCTTGCCTCAGGTATCCCAACCCGTGGTCTTGCCCTGGGATTCCCGGAGGCATGCAGGGACACCTGTGGAGCTGTGCTGCTGTTCATCACCTCTGAGCACAGAGCCCACAAGGAAATCATAGGTGGTCTCCTGCTGCACCGTCCCAAGTCTCTCAGCTGTCCATGGTGCACAGGAAGGAAGAACATGAGGGAATAACAACTGCTGGCACTTGGGCCAAGGGTTTGTTTTCCCAGAAATGTCGCAGAGGATTTCCACAGCATCAGGTAGGTTTTGAGTGGCACTTGAAGGGAATTCCAGCCGCCCGGCTGTGCCCCGCTCCGGGAAGGTCAGAGCTCCACAATGAGCCATATGTTCAGCCTTGGCTTCCCCTCACAGTGCCAGGACATGTCTGCGAGGAAGGAAGCCAGAGGGAATGGGATCACCACCGAGACAGAGCCTCTCCTTGGCTCCCACCCTAATTAACCATCGGAAGGGCCCTGCCGTGCCAATGAAGAGTGTGGGGTAGGTAATTAATTAGTGGCCTATTGGGATCCCGGCACCTCTTGCCCAAGCCCAGCTCCATGGATTGATACAAAGCAGATTTAATGGAAACACAGTGGTTTTCCCATTGTGGCTTTGAGCTAAATGGAACTGGTTTTGGAAGGAACCTCATTTACCGTCCTGTCCCATGACTGATGCTTGGCTCCTCTCCCTGCATGTGCAGGAGGAGACTGGAAAGGAACCTGCTTGTGGAATGCAGGAATGACACAGAGAGAGCCCCTGAGCTGATTTGTGAGCTATTTATGTTCTCCATCCTCCCTGCATAAGAAACCAGCAAGAGCAGAAGGATACCACAATCCTTTCCCACAGTAGGAAGCTGGAGATGAAAAGTGTCCAGGAGGTGGAACAGGGACAGCAAACCGAGGCTCAGGTGGTTCTTTTCCTCTCCCATGACCACAGGTGACATTGAAGCACCAAGGTGTCAGGCCCAAGGGAAAGAGCAAGGGCAGAAAGAGCACCAGGAAATCACGTCAGGGCAACCCAAAATATTTTTAAGAGGTGCTCAGAAGACAAGGTGAGGAGCAGCTGCCAGAGGTCAAGGGATGATCTGTCTGGCCTGGGATAGAATAAGACTTTTCTGAGGGTACTGAGGGTCTGGCACCATGGATGATAGCCACTCTGCCACATCCCACCCAGAAATGCAAACCAGAGCCAGCTGCAGCATCCTGCAGATGCAGAGAACATGCACAGCAGTGAGACAAAGCCACACTGTTGGGTGTCAGGGCTGGTTTGTGGGCCCAACCAGCGACAGAGCTCTAGAGGGCAAAGAGTGCAGAAAGAAAGGTCACCCTGTTTAGAACAAGGTGCTCAGAGCCAGACATAGCACAGTATCAGCAGTGGGACAGGCCAGAACAGCCCTGCACACCAGGAGAAAGGAGCCATCCTCTGCTCAAACTTGCAGTTGTCCTCCCTTCCTAACAAGCTCTCTGGCTCATTAACCTTGTTTTGCTTCTCTTCATCTCCTTTATGGAAGCTGGATCCTTTCCAGCTCCCTCTCCTGGCTTGATGTCCCTGTCCCTTGCAGCCCTGCTCTGGGGGGATGTGTGCCATGCTGCTCTTATCCATCTATCCTCAGGTCACAGCATTGTCCCAACACCAGCAACTTCACACTGGCCTCTCCCAGGTGACATCCACACTGGGAGCTATTGTAACCTCTCCTTTCAGAGACCTCTGATAGCCCTTGTCCAAATAAACTCATCTTGAAAGATCAGGATTTTTCTTTCCAACAGACACCTTTTTCACTCCTCTCGGTCGGCTCTCATTTTCCCACATAAAGCTGTCAGTTCCATGAAAATGTCAGCTCAAGGCTCGGCAACCATCGAGAAACAGATCAAGTGGAATGAATCATTTGGAAAGCAAAGAACAGAACAGAAAAATCTATGATTCATCCACACCTTGGGTACTGCGGGCACTTGTGGTCCCTTCATCTCAAAAGGGGATATCAGAACTGAAACAGATTCTGAAAAGAGCACAACAGATGGTGGTAGACACACAGCATAATTAAAAGCACAATTACCGAGGCACAATGAAGTAGGCTCAGACTCGTTAGTGTGCAAGAGAAAAGGCTCGTGGGGAAAAAGTCAGGGTGTGAAGTCATTATTGCTGTGAAGGGGGCTTGGCTCCTCACCTCCTCTTCCAAGCCAAGGGCTCAGGGCTGTGGATTAAGCTTGGAGAAGCACCCCAGGAGTGCAGCCCACCCTCCCCCACCCCAGACCAGGGAATCCATCCTCTACATCTGCTCCTGAAGCTGGCACGGAGGCTTTGCTTCAAGTGTCTCAGGAACAGAGGGACAACCACATTCACCTCTACAATTCCCATTATCTCCTTACTCTCAGTCAAACATCCTCTCTTTTCTCTATCATATTAGGAAAAAAGCTCATCCCAGTGTTCTCAGGAGTAAGTTAATTATACCAGTGCTGAAGGCCTTTCCTTGCCTCTCCCCATCTGTCATCCTTCATTCATTATGAAGGAATGAGCCCCCACCTTCTATCAGCTCATAGCACCAGGCCACCCACCAGACTTCCAAAGAAGCACTGCCGTGCTTTTCTTTATTCATGCTTCTAGCAGGGAAAAACACCCAGAAAGCTCCTCGCTTGTCTGCAAAACCTCCTTTTGCTGTGACTCTACAGCAAGTTTGCCAGCACAGCACCAGGATCACAGTCAGGATCCCTTCACTGCTCCTCTGTTCACCTCCACCAGTCTCACATTTTGGCAGGAGCTCTCCAGGACAAGCCTCCTGCTTTTCCCTGGTGCAATTCCACACCACAAAGCTTGGTTTCGCAGCTCTCGTGCTGAGGATCTATCAGAGGAGCTTCCCCAGCTGCATCCATCACTGGTTCAGTATCTTCCTCTTCTGATCCATTCCTTTCCAAAGGACCATGGGAGGGACATTCAGGCCCCTCAATGTACTGGTCTCACTCTCTTCCTAGACTGGCTGAGCTGGGCCAGGGCATGCAATGGTCTGGGCTGGCCCCAAGTCCTCTGTGGTCTGCAGGGATGGAAAGGTCTTGGAGCCAGATTTGTGTGTGGAATTAGCTGGAATCCCTTCAAAAGCCTGTGACACTTCATCTCCTCAGCAAAACATCCGAGATGCTGCACATTTATTTACTGTGATGTTCCAAGTTACAAAGTGCCTTTCTAAACCACCCTGGATACACACTGGATAGGAGCTGGCATTGTCCCTTCTGCACTTGGAAAAGCCCATAAAGAGGCTGGAGGAGCTCTAGGAGCACAGGGGAAGCCTGGTGGATGTTAAGTCAGTGATAAACCCGCTTTGAAAGCAGAACCTCTGCTAGCATAGAAAAGGGCCAAGATTTTGGAAAAGATTTCACACTCAGTACTGAGCACTGTGCTCAGGAAAACCCAATTATCCAGGACAGCAACCCAGAGAGGCAGAACAATCCCTGTCCTTGAAGACACACAAAAGCTGACTGGATGATGGCCAGACCAACTGGACTTCACTGGCTCCAGCTGGCTCTGGAGACTCCCTGAGTGTCCTTTCACCCCATTATCCACTGGCTGTGGAACTACACATCCCTGACACTGCAGACAAGTCTCAGTTGCACAGGGAACAGCAAGGCTCTTCCAGTCAGCCCCAGAGCACTCCCTGGAGCTCAGCTCTCCTCCTTGGCTCCCTGGCATGAAGTACCCACAGCAGAGGACCTTCTGGCCCAGTCCATGAGCTGGGTGCCTTTTACACACAGGAAAATGGCTCCTGTATTGACAGCATTCCCACAGTCTTGTGGATAAGCCAGAGGGTGCCCCTGGAAAAACAATCTGCAGGAAAGCTGAAACGTTGGAGTGAGTCTGTCTGGTTTGCATTTGAATTTCAGTAAAAATGCACTTAGCCCAATGTTTGGCTCCAAAAACCCTTCCAGGTTTGAGAGCCTAAGAGCCTTGCTAAAGCAGTTCTTGGCAGTGGGGTGCTGTCTGCAGAAGGAACACCAGTTCTCACTGACAGACACAGGATGGGAACTGCCCCTCCCTTACACCCAGACACACCTCAGGACTAGCATCCTGTAAGGATGGATTTTACACCTTCACCTGGGGATCACCCTGGAAAACAAGGGCTTATAAAGCCACTTTATAACCTGGAACATCACAGCAAATAAATGTGCAGCATGTCAGATGTCCTGCTGAAGAGATGAGGCGTTGTGGGCTTTTGATAAGATTCCAACTAATTCCACATACAAATCTGGCTCCAAGGCCTTTCCTTCCAAGCAGACTGTTACTAAGCCCTTCCATCAATGCAGTGGCTGACTGCATTCCTCCTGACCAGGACTTTCTCTGGCCTCTTCTCCCTTGCTGCAAAGCTTGGCCCTCCCTAACAGTGGGGCACAAGGAGAGAGAGGACCATGCTGCAGGACATGGGTTGAAGGATGTTGGGTTTTGCTGCTTGCAGGTGTTTTCAGGGACCCGTTTTGAACTCAGATCACTTGGATTTGCTTGGACATCTGTAGCCCCACACCCCCAAGACTGTGCAGTAGCACAGGGGAGGGTAGTTTTCCACCAGGGAGCTCAGCTCTGAAGTCTGTGTGTATTCCAGGACTGGCAGGAAAATAGAGAGGAGCAGAGGCAGCATCACAAGGGGAAACATGAGAGATTTCCCTTGGAATAATCCCTTCCATGGAGAGGGGTTCAAGCAGCTGTAGGCTCTTCCAGATTACACCTTCCAAATCCCTGGGATCAATCGGAAAGAGGCTGAGTTGTTGTTTCCACAGCCTGACTCTGGAAACTGCACCCAGTAACACTTTACAGAGATGGTTCAGCACTGGCCCTGCTCCTGTTCCCCACACACGCAATAAAAGAGTGTGCTGGCAGCCCAGAGAATTCCCCACGGCATGTTCAATTGTGGCTGATGTCCTTTAAAATAATCAGTGCATCCTCTAAAACACTGCCTGCATTCCTTGTTCCTGAAAACTGCCTGCTGGAAGTGCTAATGTGCTGTTAGACTCTGTGATGATTATAGATGATAAACATAATTATTTTGGGTCCTGATTGCCTCTGCTGTCTCCATTCTGTTGCTGATGTGTAAAGCAATCTCAGTGTTATCAGTTTTATGGGCGGAGTGTGGAGGTACAGATTTATTCCTGAAGCCAAACCCTCAGGGAACAACACCCCTCTCCCCCCTCCCCTCCGAGGCACTGTGACAGATTCCTGCCTCTTGGAACGTGGAGTCAGATGCACTTGAACACTGCCCAGCCCAGGTCAGAGAGTGATGGAGGTGGGTTTCCTCATCCAGCTGTAAATCCCAAGGGGAGGAAAGCACTGGTGATGGAGTGGGAGTGATTTGACTGACCTCTGCCCAAAGCAGTGCTTCAGGCAGGTATCACACAACCAGGATTTCATGGAGATGAAGAAATTCAAGTCTCCTAAAGCAGCACAGTGGCCCATTCGACCTGGGGGTACCGTGTGTGAAGCTGGGGATGGGGGAGCCCTTCAGATAGGACCAGCAGATGCCTCAGGCTGGGATCCAGAACACAAACCTCTGACTTTTGTTTTAAACCCCTGACTAATCCATCCTCCAAAAGAGTGCTGTTCCTTCCCAGCCATGAGAATAAAGCACTGCTAAGCCCTTTGGGGAGGTTGTCATTGTCCCTTATAGAAGAGGTGAGGGACAGGAGATACATGCTGTGACAACTGTAGGGAACTGCACAGAAGAAATAACCGAAGGAAGGCCCATTCTTAGTGTTCCATTGTCTTCTCTTTACTGTCATATTGTCCTGTTTGTAGCCTTGGGCTGTGAACTCCCTCCTTGGATTATCCCAGCCACATCCTGAGAGAGATGGAAGTGGCAAGGTCTGGACAGCCTGCACAGCACCATAAACTTTCCTGTCAGTGCAGGAGGAAGGAGTTACTGGAGGAGGCTGAGGAGCAGAAGGAATAGTGGGACTGGCAGATTTTAAGCTCCCCAAGCAGCCCCGCTTCCCTCCACACTAACCCCATCATGACCTGGCTCCATAGAGACAGCCACTGCCTGGAAAACAACTCGCTCTTTAAGTTTTATTATTAAATAAATAAATCCAGCTAGCTATCACAAGGCCCTGCAGCCAGAGCAGCCAAGAAAAGGATTGGAGAAGCCAGAAAAGCTCCAGTGAGAGCAGGTAACCAGAGATGTGTTTAGCACAGAGCAGAGACAAGGGTCCTCACAACGAGCAGGCTGCAGCCCCACAAACATCCCCCCTGGCCTGGCCTGGCTGCGCAGGGAATTTACACGTACAGGCAGGGCGACGCCGAGCCTTGGCTGCTCAACAATCAACTTCTATTCTCTGCAGACCAGCAAAGCCAAGATTTCAGTAAACACGCAACCCCAAAAATGTGCCTGCGGATCGGGTAGAGCAGAGCCTGTGCTCTGCCTGCCAAACTACAAAGCCCTGCTCCAGTGGGTGGTTTCACGGTGAGGTTTCTGTGGGGAGGAAGTGTTTCCAGTGGTCAGGGCAGGGAGCAGGGCTCCAGCAGACCTGGATCCCATCCCTGGCTCGAGGAATCTGGAAAGCTCTGATTGCAGGAAATCTCACACACACTCAGGAGCCACTCTGCCCATCCCTCCTTGCTGAGGCACAAAACGCTGCTCCGAGGAGAGGCTGATAACACTGCCTGACCTTGCAGGGCTGCGGCGCTGGGTGATTGATGCCTGAAAGGCTGTCAGAGCTCTCTGGATTAAAATCTCTCTAGAAGGCACTGGGAGAAGGCACATACGGGTGCAGACACGTGAGAGGGAGACAAGCAGCTCACACACACTCTGCTCCCCTCCCTGCCTGCAAATCCCCACACGGACTTGCTGGGCCTGCTACTCCTGCATTTTAAATATTTACAAAATGGGCCTGCAGAAAACCTGGGGTTTAGAGCAGAGCAGCCAACACTCAGCTCAAAGCTGCCCTCACAAAGCCAGTCTGCTGCTCAGGCTGCCCAGGCTCAGCCCCAGCTCTCCTGAGCCCAGCCCTGCTCAGTTTGGCCAGGCTGGAACCTGGGGCCTCCTCTGGCCCTTGGCACGGCTTTGTCTTCCTTTCACCCTCCATGTCATTCACATGCCGCTTACTCCATCTTTTCCCTCATTAATGAAGACAATAAAAAGGCTGGAAGCCCTGATCCCTGCGGCATGCCTTTGGAAAAGTACCTCCTTGAGCAGCTCCCATCACCTCCTCCATAGGAAGGACCTTGCCTGGAGGTGTGCAGAACTCCTAGAGCAGCTCCTTTGCCCCTGAGGAGAACCCACCAACTGCACCAACAGTTTCTCTAACAAATGAAAAAGGAAGCAGGAAGGATGGCTCTGTGTTGAGCAGCTGTGCTGGGCTTGGCTCTTTACAGGATTTTATTCAACTTTTGGGCTCCCTTCCTGTCCTAAACAGATCTGGACACTGTTAACTTTTCTAAATCTTCTCTTACCTTATTGGCTGTGTTTCAGAAATAGGTGGCATGAGTCAATCACAGAGCACCAGTTTATAACATTGTAAGCTACTTCCCTCAAGTGGAGGGAATAAAAATCACTCAGCTGTGTGTCACAGGCTCTGTGTGTACCTCAGGTAGGAGGAAGATAACGGGAGATGGACACCTGCCCAAGGTAGAACCTACCAACCTGTCTGAAAGGTGTTAGGAGAAAAGGAACATTGCCAGTGACAATGCAGAATAAACTTTCCCACTGCACAGACCTCAGGGCACATGGGGGGCACCTTTTGTGTCAGATCCCAAAGGGCAGGTGCTCCGAGAGCCCAGCAAGTTCCCACACGGACAGCTCATCTACATCCATGCCCACGTTCTGGGAACATGCCGAATGCAAGCTGAGATGAGTGACAAGTGCTCCTACACAGCATTTCAGCACAAATGGAAGAGACTGCTTAGGAGCAGCTTGAGGGGTGAAAGACCTGAGTCCTGTGGAACAAAGCTTTCCTGCCTCCCAGAGCTGGGGCTGGGAGGCAGGATGGGATGGAGGGCACCAGGCCCAGCTGAAGGAGCTGGCAGAACTGGTGGTGGGACCTGCACTCACCCCAAGGCTCCGTCTCATCTCATGATCGCTGTTTTCCTCAGAGAAGCCAATGAAACACAAACAAAGAATCCCCATTTCACTGTAGTTCTACACTTGTGGAGAAAGCAACCCAGCTCCAGCCTCTTCCCTGGGCTGCAAGCAGGAGGATGTTTCATCTCCTGCAAAGGCAAAGAGGGAAGAGGGGTTTAGCACGAGGCAGGATTTGTTTCTGATCAGTCCAACAAAGGGACACACAACCCGTTTCTCACTGGAAATTAATTGTGCCTTCAATGCAGATGCCTGCAATTACTTCTGTTAAATATTATCTTTAATTAACTGTAAAATATATAATTAATAAACTTGCCCCCTCATTTTTGTTAAGTTTCACTGCTAAGACCTTATTACTGAACTAAATCTTCCTAGCAGCTCACGTTGACAGAACAGAGGAAGGTGCACGCCTCTAGCACGGGATAATTTCCGTATGGGAAGTGGAATTAGGAGGGAGGAATAATCACCTCTCTTCGTGGCTAGGACTGTAGAGACACCCCACTCTGCCACCAGTTGTTTCAGCTCGTGCTGCTTGGAAGCAGGCACAGAGAATCTGCTTTGGCTGGCAGGGCTGGCTCGCTCTGAAAGCTGTCAGGCAGATGCACGCTCATCTTTCAAGCCTGGAGAAACAAAAAATAAATTCCCTTTTCTGATTTACAGTCCATTAAAGAAGTTTTCTGACTGTAAAGCTGCACAGAAAGACCTCGGTGGTTAGGCTGGTTTTTTAGAAGCCCCATGTTGCTCCAGCTCTCAGTGCTGTGCTAGAGCTGCACGACTGATTTGCTTCCCACATACATCAGAACTGTTTGGATTCAGGGAGGTTTGGGGATGGCTCTGAAACCATCCCAATTAGAAATCCTTCAAAAACATTGCTGAAATTTGACCCCAAGCATAAAATTCCCCTTAGACTTTGTCTCCACTTCTGATCTTTACCTCAAGTTTGTTGATTGCCAGATTAACCAGAGGTAATTAAAATATTTCCAAAGGCTGTTCTGGGCAACACTTTTTGCCTTTCTGCAGGTGACAAATGTTTGTGGTTTGCCTGAGGCTGGTGTTCCCTCCTGCCTGAGCTGAGCATGCCAAACCCAGAGGAACGCCTGCTCCATCACCATCCTCCCTGCCCGGGGAAGGTGGCACAGAGACCAGGGACTGCTGGCACGAGGGAGGAGTGTAGAAGCACAGAGATCCAGCTCCTGGGCATGGAGAGACATAAAGAGGCACACAGGAGAAGGGCCGTATGGTTTTAAGGAAACCCTATAATTTCCCTACTTTTGGAGGTACCTGGATGGCCCCCAGCAGAGCCCACAGGCTACAGAGCCATTTGCCCACAGCCTGGCAGTGTCAGTGCAGGTGAACTTCAGAAACAGAAGCACAGAACCACTGAGGCTGGGAAAGACCTCTGTGATCACCAAGTCCAACGCTTCACCCAGCACCACCACCACAGTCACCACTAAACCATGTCCTCAGGTGCCATATGCACATCTTTTTGAACACTTCTAGGGATGGTGACTCCACCACTTTCCTGTTCCAATGCCTGACCATCCTTTCTGTGGAGAAATTTTTCCTAATACCTGGAATTCCCTGGCACAATTTTCCCTTCAAGGCCCTGGTTTGGTTCCATTTGGAGCTATTTCACAGAGTCATTGAAGTTGGAAAAGCCTCCAAGACAACGAAGTCCTGCCTATGACTGATCCCCACCTTGTCACCAGCCCAGAGCACCGAGTGCCACGTCCCGGCATTCCTTGGACACCTCCAGGGATGGGGACTCCAAACCTCCCTGGGCAGCCCCTTCCAATGTCTGAGCAACCTTTCCATGAAGAAATTCCTCCTGGTGTCCAACCTGAGGCTCCCCTGGCACAGCCTGAGACCTTTTCCTCTTGTCCTTAGTAGAAGAGGAGAAGGAATCTCATCTTAACCACTGTACTGAGGTTTTGGCAATGAGATGAACTTGGGGAGACAGGGGGTGTTAGTTCCTGGCCATCCACTACCACTTTGTCACCCCATTTTGCAGCAGGGCAGACTAAAAAGGGCTCTGTGGGTTGTGAGTGCTGGAAATGCACAACCCCTGACACAGAGCATGTCCTGTCTCAAAATGGAGACCCTCACCCTGCTACAGCCTGAGTCTAAAGAAAAGGCTCCATTCTCCACTTCATTTAACTACCACTTAAAAATGGTGTTGGACAAATGTTAAAACAGCCGGCCAATTTGATTACACAAAAATTTTAGAGTCAGCAAATTATCTAGTGAAATGATGCATTTAAAAATGTTAATTCAACAGCAACTAAAGCCTTCCACATCCCTTAACATCTAAAGATGATAATTCTACACAAAGAAAAGAGAAGGCTGAGCATACTGTCCTTGCTGGAGAAATTACAGGAATATTCTAGCTCTCACCTACAGTGTACTCTATATGCAGTGATATAAATAGCAGGGGCTGAGGGAGAGTTTAGAAGTGGGTTTGGGCTGGAAGCTCTGAAATCATATTATTTGCCCTGAATTTGCTGGGGGAGAGGCTCCTATATCAGCCCATTCCCACCATGTGCCTCTCTGCAGAATATTTCTGTAGAAAAGTCTCATTTTCCTGTTCTATACAAAGCATAAAGGTACTTTATTTTGACACACACACACACACCCACACCCACCCACCCTTGGGAGTGAGGACCCTTTGTGCCCCCTCCCAGGCATTTTGTTCCTTGGGATTCCTGCTGGATCAGACCAGGAACACTGGAGAGGGAGAATGGAAGAGTTAAGCAACTTAACTCTCTGGCTCTCGGGCCGCAGAAGGGGAGGGAGCAGGCAGGCAAAGCATCTGGCTTCCCTGCTTCCCTAACAGCCTGGCGGGAAGGCTGCTGTCAATTCCGCCTTCTGCCTTGTTGGAAGAAAGTAGAAGTGACAAGAGGCCCTCTAGGCAGGCAGCCAGGAACCAGAAATTCAATTGTGCTACCTCCTGAAACTGGACGTTTCTTTTTGGAGACCCTTTCCCTGAAATTGTTTTGACTTAAAAAAAAGGACTGTCATCGCAGTTCAGGGCCAATTCATCACCCCTGGTCTCCTGGCTCTCCTTGCCTCCGTGCAAGCACATTTGCACTAAAGGATTTCTATTTTCTGGGCTGCTCTACAACCAGCCTCACCCACAATAAATACACAGACACATAAATATGCACACGCACACACAAACACTGTTATTTATAGGCACAGGCTCTGCCACAGACAGACGCACGCCCGGGTGTGTTCCTTCGCTGTGTAACACGAGGGCTGCGAGCGCTACGGCAGCTGAATTTACTCCACACTCACAGCTTAGGAAGCAGAGTGTGGGCCATACGGTCTGTCCCAGGGGCTTAGACCAACTGGTTATTGGCTGGTGCTGTTGTTCCTCTAACAAGCCCCTGGATATATGGCAGGGGCTGCAGAGAAATGCAGCTGGAGGAGCCTCTCCCTGTCAGCAGCAATCTGTCACCACGCGCTCGCGCCCACCCCGTGCAGCACAAAAGCTGCACGCCAGTGTCAGCACAAAGGTCAGGCTGCAGGTAGGCTGGGAGGGTTCTTCATTTCTGAGAACGTGCAGCCAGCTTGAGGCACCGTCTGGATGCTGCAGCAGGAATTTCAGCCTCACAGATGCCTGGCTATAATTTAAAACGAGGCAGCATTTCCATTACAAACCCCATTTTTCCCTGTGGATTTATACCTCAGCTATTCAGCTCCACTTTGGGGTGGACCTTCTTCACATTTTTCCTGCACAACATTTAAATCCAGCTCAGCCTCTGTTGGTTGTGAGATGGAGAAGGAAATTACGTATGCACACAAACACTCACGAGCACACACAAAAAGCTTACACAAACATATGCCCGCAGAGATCTGTCACAAAAAACCAGACCAGCCAATGCAAATAAGCTCGATTTTAAGAGTGAATTAATTTGACTTGATTATTCTAAATTATTAACAAGTTCCAGCTACCTTAGAATGCTATAGCCACACTCAAGCTTTCATCTAGGTTAAATGGAAACAGATAATTTACACTGATAGAGATGATATCAGTATTAATCTGTGACAGCAAAGTGGGAGGCACAAACCCGACCCACTCAGAGCCCCTCTCCTTGCAGCAGTGTGTTAACAATTCCTGGATGCTTCCCCTCCCCTGAAATATTCCAGTGCAATGAAACACCGCCGACAGAGCCAGAACCCCTCTGTTTCCCTGGCTGCCAGGTGAAACCTGACCTGCACAACACTCCTGTCTGTTTATGACTTGCTCTGCCTTAGAAAGCCCATTTTGTTAGGGTTTTTTTAACTCTCTATCGATTCTACTTTGATGTAGTCCAATAAAGCACATTGACAGAAGCAATTTATGTTGGCCAGTGCCTCCAGTTCCAAGAAAGCCTTCCTGGCATATGAAGAAGGGTTAAGCACCTGGCAAGTACTATACAGGTTATCCAGTTATCCCAGATTACCAGGTTCATTCAATCCAAGCCCAGGCCTGAGATGAGGAATGACCTCCTGTTTCTCCCACTCCCAAGCAGAAATAGGTATGATTCTCTCTATGATCATTTTCTCACACCACACAGAAACATTAGGAAATGTGACAAGGATTTTCTCCATCTTAAAAGGAAAAAGCTGTAAGTGGCCACTTGGAAGGAGAAGAGCATTTCCTCACCTCTGATGGCACAGAAACCAATCCTGGGGCACCAGAGCTGGCACAGAAGGGCTCAAGCACCTGGAAATTGTAAGATGTGCCTATTCACATTCCTGCACAGGTGTGCAAATGCAAATTATTCCAGTGCCACAAAGATCTCCACGAGGCAGTTAGGAATAGCATGGATTTATCCTATCAGCTGGAAACATTGCTGGTGTCCACCTGATATGCTATATTCCCTCTTTCTTTCCTGGTTTCACACTCAGACCTTGCTCCTTAGGCTGGGGAAGCACTGACCAAGAGCATCACTCAGGGAAAACATTTAGTAGATGCTTAGGTGTCTCCTAAGTGCAACCTAACAGTTTCCTTGCCTCTTGCTAAGAGGACAGAGGAGCAGAGCTGAGAGCTGCAGGGACTGGAAAATTCAGCTCAATTTAGCTACAGGGCACTTTAAAGTGCCTGTTGCATTTTTCATCTGAGCACAGCAAATCCCTTCACTAAGCACCAGCTCAGGTGGCTATAACTCCTGGAATGCTAAGTGGGGAGCAGGTATTGGACAGGCCATGCATCAGGCAGAGCAGGGAGCAGCTGGAGAGGGACACTGTCCTTCCAGGGAGGAGATGCCACCTGTCAGCAGCACCCGCTGCTCCGGAGGCATCCGACCATGCTGGATTCTCATCCATCCAAAGCTTCCTGCAGTCACCAAGCATGGATAGGGTTTCACTCCTCACCAGCTGGAGCTCCAGGAAAGGCAAGTCTCTCTCCAGGCATGAAGATGGGGGGTGAACAGAGAGGCTGCAGTCGTGACACAGCAGAGATGGCCATTGGGCACCTCCTGTGCCAACGGGACACTTGGGAGCTGAAAATGCAGCTCAGCACTTACAAAAGGAAAAGAACACAAAGAAAATGTGGCCTTAAAACCCACCTGGACCTGCTGCCCCTGTGCCAGGCTCCCAGGGAGCCTCTGCTGCAAGAAGGGGGACAAGGCACATTAATTTGCCATGAGGTTGTGAGCACCTAACTTAAGGCTCTTCATTTATCAGAGGAAGAGCTGCAGAGCCTCCTGTGTCCTCACAGAGAGCCCTGCCCAGCACCAACAGGAGGTTTCCTCATCCATCCATCCATCCATCCATCCATCCATCCATCCATCCACCCTGAGCTCCACGGGCAGCTGGCAGTGCCCAGGGCTGAGGATGGATGGCTGAGTGTGGCAGCCAGGCTGGAGCACAGGCAGACAGGAGCAGGGAGAGGAGCTGCAGCAGCCCTGGGTGAGCTGTGATGGACACAGGGGTCTGCACCGTGACCCCTGGCATGTGGCTGCTCCAGGATCCCCCAGAGCTCCCACATGGCAGCTCCTGAGTGCTCAGGACCACTGGGGCTGTCAGGACAAACACATGGCACTCGCTGGCATCCCACCCAGGAGTTATGAAGCTGTCACTTGCTCAGGCTGTCCACAGACAGTGCCAGCAGGCCTGAGAGCACTGCCTGCTCTCACCTGATTGGCATTTTTGGATGCTATTACTGAGAGGCAGTTTTGGAGCTTTGGGACCTGATGAGGAGAATGAGGTCAAATTTTCAGCCTTTCTGCCTCCCCGCTTCTGCCCTGCTTTCTCTTTTCTGGAAAGTTTTCCCATGCTAAGTATAGCTCCTAACAGGTGCATGACCAGAGGGGACTGTCAGGGATGCAGCTGTCCCCACAGAGGCCTGGCTCCATCTCCATCTGTCTCACTGGAGCTGCCCATGCTGCCTAGCTGAGCTCTTCGGACACAGGATGGGGGAGCATCAGGGATACGGGCAGGAAATACACGTACACACACACAGAGGGAGGAAGATTGTGCCAGGGAATGCCACAAACAAAGCCTCTGACATCAAACTAATGCATCCTTTGAGGCTTTAAAGACCCTTGGCACACACAGGCAGGCTGCCAGCTAAGTCATCTCTCTTCCTTGCCATGCTACCAGCCTGATGCCAAGGTCAAGTTTTAAAGGAAAGCTGGCTGCTCTGTAATCCCCTGTGCCTCATTTGGGGATGCCACAAAACTTGTAAGGATCAGTGACAGAAAATATTTGACTGGGGCTGAGGCCAGTGTGATGCCTGAAGTGGTTCCCTTGCCCAGCCAGCTGCCAGTCCTGGCTCCCATCCTGCCAGCCCCACACCAGCCCCTTCCAGCTGGGAACCAGCGCTGGGCCACAGGTGATGTCAGGCAGTGACACAGGGAGCTGGGATCCCTGTAACACCCCAGAGTGGACACTGGACATCAAGGTGTCCCAAGTTTGTAGGGGACAGGTGCTGGGGTGACCCTCCTGGGCACTGAGTTAGCTCATCACTGTGTAGGGGATATGAAAATATGAGCAATGGGGATAAGTGACAACCCTGCTCACAAACTAAAGGTGCTTCCTACCCCTAAGGTGTCCTGGAATAATTCCAGGCTGATAGGACATGAGGAAGTAAGCATTTTGCTACATCCCACCGGATGTTACAGCAGGAACAGCTGATCTCCTTCACTAATCTGGGTCCTGGGACGTGTGCTGTGCTAACAGGCTGGCTTGGCTTAATGGGAGGGTGATGAAAACCATCTGCAGGGAATAGGATGGCACCGTGACATCAGCTCCACAGGAAGAACAAAGGAGGAGGTTTCTGCAGTCACTCTGGGCCACGACAGAACATGCTCCAGACTGTGCTTTGGCCACAGAGTCCCATGTCTGAATTTGGGGAAACCAGAGCCCGAGTCCTTGCTCAAGCTGCAGGAAACTGAGCCACAACCAGCCCTCAAAACTCTGCCTGGGGCTCAGTGAAGGGGTGGGAGGGGCTGGGTGAAATGGATGTGTATAAATCCTTAGCAGAAGGAAAATCCATTCTCTTCTTTAATTCTCTGTTCAAATTAATTTTAAAATGAAACCACACTGCTGGTAGCAATCCAGTCACACCCTCCCAAAGGAAGAACCCTGTATCCTGGGATCTGGGGTGACTTTCCTTCACCCTTTCACAACAATTCCTTTCAGGCAGAAGTGCTGACTGAAGCTCTCTGGGTCTCCAAAGACCATTCCATCAGCTCGGTGCTGCTGGGGCTGCCAGGCTGAGTTATCACAGGTCCTGCCCTCCCCTGCCATTAATACCTGCTCACCAAGGGAGCCCTGGCCAGCCCAGGCAGAGAAAAGCAACCTCGAGCTGCAGGAGTCTCCCACAGTAAGGAAGGAGGCATCAAAGGGAAAAAAGAGAAAAATAAATATACCCCAGGCATCTCTGCATAGTCTTACTGGAACTCAGACAGCCCCAGGAAGGGAATTAATTACTGGGAGTCATGAACTTTCCAGCTCACATTCCCC